>NC_143437.1:39061346-39370384 GCF_987193195.1 Phasianus colchicus | reverse complement strand
TACTGCTAAAAGCAAGACTACAAGTGTAAGACTTGGAATGTGTATTTTTTATCTTCTAAGAAACTACAACTTTTTGTTAATTCAGAATCTGAGGAGGAGTCCTCTTAGGAACTTCACATCAGAAAAGTCATTCTTTCTGCAGGTTTTATTGGATTATTGATTGATTATCAGGCATCAAAGGCCAAATTCAAACATACTGCAAGTTGTTTAATAATCAGTAAATGTAAGAGAAAGGGAATGCATATTCATATGAAGTGAAATTCAGCCCATTGTGCTTTCTCATATACATGTAACTTGAATGTAGTAATTTGATATTATTCTGATTGTACTTAGATTTATAGAAATGAAAGTGTGCTTTTTGCTGAGGGATTATAATGTGATATGGGGATAGTGAGTGAAATATCAGAACTTAGAAAAATCTTTCAGGTAACAGTAATGTAAGGAAGAATGCTTGCTGTAAAGAGTACCCTTTGTCTTTCAGTTTCTGCAGGCTTAGAACAAAAATGTTCCCTCACTTTCTGTATAAAAATAAAAATCTCCAGTATAGAATTTACTTCTTAATACTTGTACCCCATTTGTAATAACTTCTTTTGTGCACTTATGCAGACTACACTCTGACTACATTTTTTTTGTCCATGTATATGTATTTTGTCATTAATACTGGAACTGTATTTGTTTAAGCTGTATGTTTATGTATTTTGAACATAGAGATCAGCGTGACTTTGCCCATTTTCATTCTTTGAATTCTTTCTTAGGAAGCCAAATATAACATAAATACACAATAACCTCATATGTGAAGGGAAGTATACTAGCAAAGTGGAAGGAAAGAAATTCAGAAACATACCTTCCTTTAGTAGAAAGCCATTCTTCCCAGTATTGTACTACTCAGCCTTCCTCTGAACAAAGCTACTTCCACACTATCTGCAGTTCCTGCATATAAATCACAGGTTCTTAAAATATTCTTTAAAAAGATTTTGAACTGTTATAATGAAATTTAACATCCTTTGTGGTCATATCGGAAATCTCTGATTGAATGACCAGACCTCTTGATTTCCAGTCTTCCTTCTCTGTCAGTCTGGGCTGAGTGGTTGTTGCTATTTTTTTTTGCCATTCCTGATTATGAACATCATCTCCAGCAGTTTTCAGCTGTGTTCTTACAACTCAACACACCCAATGCCTATATTCCTTTATGGTCACTGGAATGAGATCCTCACAAGGCATTAATTTGTTTGAAGTGTTTGGACCTTACAATTTTTCCATTGACTACAATTGTGTGCTATGCCAGCCTCAGATCCTGAATATACACCATTCCTACATCCTTGTGCAATTCTTCATCTTAAGTCTATGTTTTGCTTCATCATCCAAAAAGTGTAATTCCTTAGCTCGTGATTTCCTAGTCTGATGTGTATACAGTGAGACCCCTTGATGTAGCAAGTCTACGCAGTTTTTTTAATCTCTTTATTAGGGATTCAAATGTGTGTGAATCCATTGCAAACAATTTAAATAGCTTATACGGCTATTGTATATGACACATAGGGAGAATAGCAGATGATATATAGACTGCCATCAGTTCTATGACTGTTAAAAACCTTTCTTCTCTTGCATTTAGTCAGTTAAATTTGTATTAATTGAATTCCTGTCTTATTCTACTCCTTCCATCAGTCAGGTCAAGAACTTTGCATTCTCTGTGATGGAGTTAGCTTATATTGAATTTGAGAAGTAACTTCTAAATGGCTCTTATAATAGATTGCAGAGGCTGCGAGAACAAGCAGTCAAATTCTTGATTATCTGTTCTACCAGAGAAGAATAGCAATGAATCAAAACTATGGCCGTTTTCTCAGGTGAGAATTAAGTGTTATTCCAAGGAGCTCTTTTTAATGCTGTTTTCCCCAGTAGTCATAAGTAAAGCAACTTCTAAGCAGACAGCCTACCCCTTTTAAACTGAAATATGATGCTCCAGGGTGCTGGTAAAAGAAAATACTGTTTCTGGTTCAAGTCACGTGTAACAGATCATGGCTGTTAAAACCCTTTGTTGGTGGAATGAATCGGTATTGACCGCTTGATTTCTGCTGCGGGTCAGCTGGAGCATTAGCTTGTCAGTTAATTGGAAACTTGTGAGGGGCTTCTCCGTGATGTGTTTGGTGGTAGAAGAGGAAAGCCTGGGAATAAGATTAGTGATAAACTATTCTTGCTGGTAAATGAAAACACTGTTTTCTGTAAAAACAAAAACAAAACAATAACAACAAAAAAAAAACCAAAACAAAAAACTCTGGCTAATTCCTGCCCAGTTCTGCTTATTGCTTGTGAATAGTATGATGAGTTGATCTCTAAAGGGGTAAGGAGTTCCTACAGTAGCACACTGATGGCTAACAAGTAAATTCAAAGCAGGATACTACTGTGATTTTCATATAGTAAGTAATAAAAAAGATGGTTGTGAGAGTATGCATGAATGCTATAACTTTAATTAAAAAAACTTTAGATTTTGTGAACAATGCATGTCAGTATCTTGAGTCAAAACTGGTTTATTGATGCTGTTGTTTTTTACTGATGTTGCTCAGATTATATGTGAAACTTTCTCAAAATTCTACTCTCACTGAAATAGCAGTGTGTAATTTTTATTTATTTTTCATTGACTTAATAGGTGATCATGAAATCAGAGGATAAAGGTGTCTTTCCCCAGTCAAGTGCTAGAGCTGAGAGTCCATGTGGGTTTGCAAATACTCAGTAAGGGTTCTACAACTAGGCCATAATTTGTAATGCTGTTTGAGACTTTTCGTTTAAAAAGAAATAAAAAATTGATCTTGTTTCCTCTTAGCTATGTGAGTTCTACAGAAGGCTGAGACATCGTGTAAACCTGGGGGGGGTTCTCTGTGAGGAAAGTAAACAGCTTAAAGGAAATGCATAGTGAAGAGGTTTGTTAAATAGAGGTGCCGTTTTGTGTTGTAGTTCTTCTGGCTATAACTGCACTTTATGTTTTTATTATGTCTTGGATCTTTGGAGCTGAATTTTATAAGTCAGGTTGAGAACAACTGGGTCAGTCACCCATTACTCATTCAATTACACACTGCAGCCCTACTGCTCCCAGCTGACATCTGTACATGAGGCATGGTTCCTTTTTACATAACCTGTCCAGCTCCAATGCTACCTGTATAGATGCTAACTCCCTGGGAACTCCACAGTCTAAGAAGAGAAATGGTGAAAGAGTTTATTCCCCCCGGAGTGCCCAGAGGCAGGCAAGAAGCTGCTAATGGCATAATTTTGCATGTAATATTTTGTATTTTGCCCATATATTGCTATAGAAGAGGCTGCTTAGGGAGAAATTTGAGAATGCTATTTGGGAAATGTTGTTAATTCACATTTGTGGAGGTAGCCAGTGTATTTCTGTTTGTTACTTTACACAGGCAATAGCTCACGTTGTCATAAGCTGTTTCTGAGGGGACTGCTTCATGTGGAGCTGGAAAGATCCTGGTGTGCTGTGGTGTTAATGAGGTGCCTGACCTTGCTGTTCTGCAGGCTGACAAGGTGTCCGCTTTGCAAAGGAGAGTGTTAGGGAAAGTAATACAAACAGCTTCATCATTAATTCAATTAGATGATAATTGAGCAGCTGGATTCTGCCTCTGTGTCCATCTCGCTTTCCATGTGAAGCAGGACAGGGTATTTCAGCCAGGCTCTGTGGATGCTCGGTAGCTGAATGGAAATCCAACTTTGTGTATGCTGGAGTTTGGCTGTCATGAGTGCTAGTTTTTAAAGCTGAGCCCGATAAGTGCTGTGCTTAGGAAATAAGAACCAATAAGTTATAGAAAGAAAAATTGAAACGCATGCAGGTAGGTAGCAGGCAGGGCTCATGTGTGTCTCAAAGTGAGCACTCAGTGTTAATGCTTGTTCTGATTAACAGTGCCTTTGTGTTTCTCTCACCTGTTAAACGAATACAAAGGTGCCTTATCTTGCAAGGGTATTGCTGGAATAAATCCAATCATTTTTTTTCTGAGATGTTTGGGTACTTCAGTGATGAACATTAAAGAAAAGCTCAAAAATAGGTGAATGTTTTTTTATTCAGGAAGAATATCAGTCTTAGGTTGTAAAGAAGGACAATTTTTATAATGCATTTAAAAGGAGGAATTGAAATACTGCTAAAGGGAAGAAGCGTATGCTGAATTGAGTTGTCTTATGGAAAAGAAAATAGTGTCTGACAATAACTGAATATTGTACAAAAGTGTACACCTGCAAAATAGGAGGGAGGAAATTATTGCAGTAGCAAAAAGTGTCTATACTCACTCCTGATGTTTTATTGGCCTAATTTTTGAACTTTGTTAAAAATGTATCTATTGCCCTTGGTGCTTTTAAATAAATTCACAAAGTTATGTTTATGTCCAACAAAATCCTAGTGTTAAACTTTGTATATGGAAGAAAACCTTGAGTTTGTCTTCACTGATGTGGATTATGTCTCAAAATCTGAATTTCAAATCAATTTGATACAAATATTTTGCAGATTTTTTTAAACAATGGAAGATGAATAGTGATATTTTTTATAAAATCAGCATGAGAACAAATGACTGCATTTGAATTTTCACTGGCAAACTGACTTCTAAGAGGATAGTTGACTGCAAACTGTATTAGAATTGCATTTCTTGTTAAGTGTTTTCTTGATAGCTTAGCAAGGCACCGGTTCTGGACCCTGCTTTGACTTCACATAGAACAATTACACAAGTGGTCATAATAGTGTTTTATATGGTGAAATGTGTTTATTGTACAACTCATTAACGGAGACCTGTAAGCTACGCTATAAATTTTTTTGCAAATTAAGGGAGTTAATGGATAGAAGTTGGGTAGAAAAAATATCAGTTAACCACTAACAATGTTTAAACCAAATTTACTGATTTTATTTGTTTTTGGCTCCTTGTACTGTTGTGAGTCACCTTAAAGCCTATGTACTTCATTCCATATAAAAATGTGTCTTGTGTAGCAGACCATGATGAGCAGAAAAAGTCAACTTTATTTTTTTTTAATCCTTTCTAGCCTTCAGGAAAAAGAGCAGTCGCTCAGCATGTCCATTAAAGAAACCACTGCTAAAGTAAGTACCCATCAGCTATCAGTTTTTCTTCAGAATATTTAGAGAATCAGCTAATACCTTGCATTATAATTGTCTATATTTTGTAAAGTTTGTTTTGTTGTGTTTCTTCTGAACAGATTTTATTTTTAAATATTTTTAAATATACACCCTAAAAAAAAAGATAATTACATTTTGACGGGCCACAGAGATTATGCTTAAGGAAGCAGATGGAATCATCCATTGTTTCTTGCCTTATGTTTACCAGTGATCAGTCTTGTTGCTGGACTCAATTTATGAACAGACTCCTTAGTGCTTCACGGAAAGAAAGTGAACTCCACTCACAGATGAATGTTTTCATGCTTTTGCCTCTTACTTCCTAGCTGTCAGGTTTGGCTGGTGTGAAGAATAGAAACAAAGTTCCTCTTTCCCCTTTATTTCACTAATAATAAACTAGCAATCTTTTTAAAACTGCAAAGGAATGTAATATTATTTGTCATATGTTGGTTTTTAATTGGAGATGTTACAACTTTCTTTTGAGTTTTTGTTTTTCTCATGGTCTTCTTTCCATGAAACACACTACCGTATTTTCCTTGTTATTGCAAAAGTGGCTCGTTGCACACCATAGCTTCCTTGCTCTGAGTGCTCTAGGAAGGTTTATTTATTTCTAATTCTTATAGAAATATATGGAGCAGAAAAGGGAAAATATTTGTTATTCAATCATTAATTTTTCTGAAATACGTTTTTTCTCTCATGTTAGTTCTCTAATCTCTCAAAAATTAGTGAAATATTTATCCTTTGTACTCTATTCTTCATAATCATTTTCCCAACACTTTTAGCATGCACTGTTAAAAAGACCGACCGACTGCATCTGGATACTTCTCCTTCCCCTTCTCCTGCTTTGATTTTTTTTTTCTCCTTTATTCCATGCATATGACTATCTCTTGGGAAATATTAATATAGATCATTATAATATGCCACTCCTCTCTCTTTTTTTTTTAAATGACTCCAAAAAAACTGTCAAGAAAAAGATTATAATTTACCTATGGGCAATCCACTGAAATGAGAGATTTGGTAGCTCAAATTGGTGTGTCAAGATATTGCCAAATTAAAATATATGTTATGCATTTTGTCTTTTCTCCTAAAAATGTGTGCCTATATATTTTGAAGGTTTTTTTAACTATAGAACCTGAAGTTTTGAATAAGAACTGAAACACTGGGTAGCAAATGAAAAGTGAACATGGCAGAATTCTACAACCCATTTTGTTTCTTTAAATATTCAGTAGGTAAAATATTACTTTAATTTCATTCCATTCTTGTGTGATGGCTTCTATTTATTAAAAACAGTAAATAGGAAGCAGGTAATCAGACTCCTTCAAATCACTTATTAATTTCAATTGTTCATTTCTTCTCAACCTTAACAGAGCTGCTCTTTTTAAACCTTTTCATTTTATGGGAAAAATATTACTTTCACAGAATCACAGAATGGCCTGGATTCGAAGGGACCTCAAGGATCATGAAACTCCAACCACCCTGCCACATGCAGGGCCACCAACCTCTTCATTTAATGCTAGATCAGGCTGCCCAGGGCCCCATCCAGTCTGGTTAGAACACTTCCAGGGACGGGGCATTCACAACTTCTCTGGGCAGCCTGTTCCAGTACCTCACAACTCTCTCTGTAAAGAATTTCCCCCAGACATCCAACCTAAATCTCCCCTTCCTCAACTTAAAACCATTTCCCCTCGTCTTGCTGTTATCTACCCTTTGTGAAAGGCTTCTTACTTCCCCCTGTACCACATATGTTTATGTGGCCTTTTCTGCCCTCATCTGTGCAGTTTTCAGCTAGGGTTGCAGAAGCTAAGATCAGTCTGTCAGGGAAGGCAGAGTCCTTTATCTGTATCTCCTTTATCTATATTCTTCCTGCAGACATTAATATCGGCTTTTACAAATGTAAAGTTTGTGCTGTGTGAAGGTATCCAGGTGGACTCCTCTATCTTTTCAGATGGCATAAAGACAATTTCCATGTCTTTTCTAAAGCACTGTCATAAAGAAATGTGAAAGCTACTCAAAATTCTTTTTTTTTATTTTGAGATGGTTAGAGGAAGAGTTAATTTCAGTGTTTTGGTCTGTATCCTTGTTCCTGTTTCTGCCACTTGAGATTAGCATCATACACTGTCAAGACGGAAAGAATAACAATGGGTAAATTTTGCTTCTTTTCAGATTGAGTCCACATAGCTTTGCTAAACAGCATTCCACATTTTTGATTACAGCTGTCTTCTGGAGAGCTGTTGATGTGCCTAAACAAAGATTTGTAGGATTTATTCCAAAGAAGGAACATTTTTTTAACTCGACAGAAACTAAAAACAACCAACCAAGCAACACTAAGGATTTTTAAGATAAATACTTTAATATTAGGCTGTAACGAAGCTCCCATTTAGTTTTAGGGAAGTTTTTTGTAACTGGAGCTCTTTGGTCCAATTGCTGGGTCCTCAAACATGAGTACTGGCTATTTGAATAGGAGCACAATGATAGTATGTTCACCTGGAGCAAAGGAGGGTGTGAGCTTTGTGAACGTTCATCATTATTGTTAGGAAATAAATTTTCCTCAGAGGCTGAAAAAGCAGCTGTAACAAATAATGGTAGTTGCTGTTAGGGTAAAATAATCAGAAAAAATTAAAGGAATTGAACCTCATAGATTAGAATTGATGTAAAATAGAAGCAGGGCTATTAGTTTAGAAGATGTTAAATTATTTTGCCTCTCCCAGTCTTTCGTTTAATTTTGTTGAACTATGCCATATGATAGCTCTGAAGATTAATGTTTTTCATTTATCTGAAGAATACATGTGATGTAGATACATGCAGAGGCTCAGTAATGTATTTATCTCGTGTTCCAGAAGAATTATCTCTGAGTTAGAGTAACCTTCTTTCAGCCTTTGGTCCCTGCATTTGGTCCATTAATAAAAAGTGCCAGCAAGCTTCATTCTGACAGTAACGCTTACAAAGTATTCACTAGAAACTGTTTAAACCTCCTCCCAGCTTATTTTGCATAATTGCCAAATGTCTGTTTAGTGGTAATGACTTTAAGTTACTACCAGCATGAGATGTATTCATACAGTTTTCCTAGAGCTGAAAGATTCCCAATCTAATTGCAATTCACTGAGCCATTCAGTACCCCTAAAGAGAGAACACTGCTTAGAAGGAAGTCATTAAAAACTTTAAGATTTATTTTGGATATGTGAGACAGACATGGCCTTTGGGTTCTGTGGACATATTTATTCACCTCTGACAGGTTTGGGTTATTGTAACATTTAAAGTAAATCAGTAGGCAGCTCACTGAGAAGGAAATACTGAAATAAAGTGAAATACCTGGAAACTGAAAAATTATAATTAATGCAAAAGTGACATGTTTAAATTAATAGGAAGATTCTGAATTGTTTACAGAGTTGGATGATAGATCTGTTCATTCAAAAACCCCATGATCCATCCATAGTTAACAGATAATCTCAGCTAAAGTAAGAGGGTATTCACTATTTAGTAAGATATACAATTAGTGCTGTATCTGAATTATTATCCTTCAATTATGCAAACAGGTAAGCCATGAGAGCTGTAAGGCTCCTAAAAAGCAGAATATGAGCTGTGCTTTTGTTAATATGCATGGGATATACGCATGCTTTGAGGAAAAAATATCAGGAAGATTAGGGAAACATTCCTCTGGAGATTTCTTTTCACATCTCATCTCTTCACAACTGCCCTGTCTTTTTCTTGATTATTGCTTTACCCTTGGTTCCAATGAATGCAATGTTTTCTCAAGTGTCAGCTACAATTCTGAGCAACTGCTTGATTTCTGCCTTCTGAACAAGAGTATTGGCCTTAACTAGGTGAGGGATTTTTGTTCATTTTGCTTTTCTTCACAGTTGATGCAATATGGAGTAAAAGTCAACACTTCTGAATATGTAGTGGTTGTATTATTTGTGTACATTGTATGAAGTCATTCGGAAGTGACAGTATACACTTCAAGAACAGAAACAGTTGAGCTACCTTTCTTCTCATCTTTCTCTCTCTCTCTCTCTCTCTCTCTCCATATTTCTAATACCAGCCATGATTCACTGCTGAAAGATGCCGAGTTTGCTTTTTTATGAATAGTCAAACCTGAGCCCAATTCAGCTGTGTCTCCTGGTGGTGAAATGAGATGTTGAGCTGTTAGTTGCCTCCTGAAAAGGCAATACTTTTTCTTTTTTTCATTAAGATACGTGGCAATAAGTTCTGTTTAAATATTATTGTGTATTCTGAGTTACGAGGTCTTAAACTCCAAACATTGGCTTATTTACATTCTACTCATTCCAAGCATCACTGCTAATTTTGAAAATGTACAGAGTTCATTGGCTGGCCTATCTCCTAAATACAGCCTCAGTGCCTAATAGTAAAGCACGTCCTCTCCTATATGGATAGCTAATGTCACTACTCTTCTCTACTTTTTAACAGAATGTGTGGTAAGCCTAGAAATTTTGATTCATCTTTGATACTTCTGTGAAGACATCACTTTTTATTAAGTTTCTTTACCTTGCTGTAGGATGTTATGTCATGTCTGTAAACCAAGAACATTTGAAGCTCCATTTAAATTGCCTTATATTTGTACATGAATGAATTATATATCATGCCTGTCTGCCTCAATCTAGGTTTGCACGAGTCAGAAACTCTGCAGTATTTTAAGGAAGAAAGTGAATGATATTGAGACGCAACTACCAGCTCTACTTGAGGCCAAAATGCTGGCTGTATCAGGTAAGTTTTAAGTTCTAAAAAGGGCTGACGTTGATGAGTGGCACGTTAGACCTTTATATAGCTGAACCTTCTTGGGAAAAGTCATTGATCTACGCTTATATAGATCCCTTAGAGTCATGGCAAGCATGGTAAAACCATGTGTCATGCCTTGCTTAAGGTACTTCAGGCCTCTCTCCACAGATGGAAACTACTTGTTAAGAGATTACTGTGTGGCAGACAGTAAATATGCAAAGAACATGATGTTTTTCCATTTTCCATAAGTGAAATTTCTAAATAATAACAACTCTTTTTGGACTTTATGATTCTTGGACTTTACAAGTTAAATGCCTACAGCTCTCAAGCTAAGGGTCAAAATGATTTATGACACAGGTGCAATAATTACAAATATGGCTTTAAATTTTAAAATGGAACAAAATAATTGGCTACTACTACTATTCAGATCAGTAAACAACTAGTGTTCACAACATAAAAGCCATTTGGTCATTGGAGCACTCGTGCATGTTATTTACAACCAGTAAAACATTAAGATGTCATTACAGTGTCTGACTCATGACAATTTTACATGGTGGTAATTTGGGACTACTGCACTGTTTACTAAGAAAAGAAATCAAAGCACAGCTATTTCTCTGTTTGGAGAGGTGACTTTAATTCAGTGAACTGTTTGCAGATAATATGGACATAGATGTTTCTAGTTTACTCATCCCTCAGAGGAAACTGAAAAGAAGAAAATTCCTTGGGTACAAGATATTTTTCCACTGTTATTACACTTAAGAAGAAAGGGCAGGGGACTTTTAATGTATCAAAATATCTTGTAGCTGTCTGATTGTTGTTTACCTTCTCAACTAGATATGAGAATCTTGTACGTCAACATTGAATTATTTTCAATTGAAACTTTGTGCAGTATCACATGATCTGTTTTTGAGAAGTGGATAATGTCAACTTTTAGCAAAATCCAAAAGGAAACTCAGTCCAGATCTTGTGATGGTGCTGAGTGTAGCCACTTTCTTTGGCTTTCATGACACCTTTCAGAATAGAAACCCTATTTTTTTTCTGTGTTCACCTACAAGGTAAGCTGAGCAATCACCCTTCTCTGCCTCTTAGATCATTTGAGCCATTTCATGACTTTCCTGGGAATACAATAGCCCTAAAACTGAATCTGCAACTGCTTCTCCTTGCCAGCAAGAAGTGGTTGGCTGGAAAAGATGCACTTCAGTTTGAGACTTTAAGAGAGTAAATGAACACTTGAGTACTATTTCCAAAACATTTATAACAATATTTTGTACTTGTTAGCTCTTAAGAGAGGTTGATTGTTTCAGAGATGAATTCAAAAGTCAATTTAATGCTGATGCTTCTACAAAATGTTTTTTACTACTGTGACCATGATTGTCTTTGCAAGCTTTTTAAAAAATATTGGTACTATTTCTTGATGATGATAAGGAGCAATATTTCTTTTTTTCTTAATCTGAAAAACTCTTTGTTCAGGGGAATTTTAATGACTAACCATTACAATCTTAAATTGTTGTTAAGGTAAAATTCTTTTATTATCTTTCTGAGAATCTCAACAGAATTCCCATGTTTTTTGCTATAGAAGTTCATATCCAGCATCTTTCATGACCATGTTAAGCAACTTTTGATATCTCCTTCCTGCTCTGTCCAAAGTTATTTATAGGAAACAACACCCACTATTACCATGTTCTGAATTTGGTGCTACAAATTTAAAACATATGAAGTCCATCTGAGTAAACAAATGCTATTTTACAAAGTGAGTGATAGAACTAGGAGCCATTTGGGATCTTCTACAACTGAAAAGCTCTGAGCACTATAACATTAATATATATATTCATACGGTATAAATCTTTTTTTGACTACAGTATATATAAAAGTAAATCCAAAAAGTGTGAGGTACAACTGTGTTCTGGTGTAGTAGATGATGGAAAGCAACAATGATACTGAGGAGAGAGGGTTTTTTTTTTTGTCTTTGGGTGGCTTATTTAGAGTGAAGTTGCAGGTGGAGACTTTCTCAAGAACATCTGGAAATTGGTTCTCAATTCTGGGCTTGCTGATGAAGAAACTGTCTGGACTCGCATGCAAGGAGTAGTTTGTCTGAACTGTGTAGGACTGTAAAATAAGAGGCACATTTATGATCAAAACTGGTTTCAGATAATCCCCATCTTAAATAGTGTCTACCGAATCAATATGAGGGCTTTGACTTAACGTGTAGTTATCTAGACTTAAATATTGTCTCCAAATCTAATTTGGACAGCTTTCATTTCTAGATTACAATGGGAGGCACACTTGCGTAGACATGCTGTACACTGTCCCCCTGTTCTTGGGTTTCTCTCTTGGAAAAAATGTGGGATTTCAATTATAACTTTGTAGAAGGACTGTGACTTTAAGTCTGTAAGTGAGCTGCTTTGTAGAAATGCTTAGAAGTGTAAAGCAGGAGAATGATGAAGCAGATTGTTATGTGCCTTAGATGTGTGTGCATGAAGAGAATTTAATAGAAAAAAGATGAACTTCTGGCATACCATCAAATATGAATCGATACTGCAGAGATTTGGTAGAAGAAACTGAGATGTGTAACTTCAGTTAGTTACAAATAGAGGAAAAGTTATTGTATTGCATTAAAAATAAAAAAATAAAGAATGTGTCTTCTGAAGCTTAGGGAAAGATGTGAAACAATGTAATTTAATGCCCCTGTGTGAGAATACTCGAACTATGGTATCAGAAACAGAAGGTGACTGGGGCTCTTTGGGTCCAACTAGTAGTACAGTTGAAAGCCTCATCTTAAAAATAATGGGTGCTTGTTCCTAACAGGTAAATAATGATAAAATGGGAAGAAAGGCATCAAAGGTGCTTGGTAGAGAGTTGTGATGAAGGTAACTTCTTTTGCAGGGGGCAGGGAGGTAGGAAAAATGCATATAGGGGAGCAAGTAATTTAGATCTCATTTTTGTAGCTGGAGGGAAATGGTTGAAAATCAAAGGTGAAAGGTAATTTTGTAACAGTGGCTGCTGCAATTTCTTTCTCTTGTATTAAGAAATGGCTAATTATATTTGATGTAATGGCTCTCATTTGTGTTAAAGGCAGAATAGTATGCAATATATAATGGAATGACAAAAAAGGGGGCTCTAAGGACCTGAAAGCTGAAAAGAGATTCTGAAGGAAAACAAACAAACAAACAAACAAAAAACTATTTAAAAAACAAAAAAAGACACTTTAGAGGACTAACTTCTAAAAATCAGAAAAGCCAGGATGCAGGTAGTAGGAAAGAGGGTCAGGAAGAAAGGTTCAGTAAATTCAGAAGAGGAAAGGGGAAGAAGGAGATAAAATAGCTGTTTTTTTTTTGTTTTGTTTTGTTTTTTTCTTAACAAGGTAAAAACAATGAGCAATGAATAATAGAGAAAGCTGAAGTATTTAGGTCTTGTGTATTCATGTGTCATGCATAAATGAATGGTATCTTTTAAGTAAGGCATAGTTAAGAAATTAGTCTCAACCTTAAAAGTACTGGCAATCATTTAAGCAAGATATTGCATGTGAATATCCCCTGAACTGATGGTACTAAATCATGAGAAGTGAGAGAATTTTCAGTTGGGAAATATGCAGCTGTTTAAATCATAGAATTAGAGGTCTTTTCAAACCCTAATAAGATCATCTAGTCCAAATGTCCACATATCACCAGTATTGCCCACTAAACCATGTCCCTAAGTACATCATTTACCCTTTCATTGTCCCTGAAGGTGTTCAAGGACTCTACCACTTTCCTGGGCAGCCTGTTCCAAAATGCCTCACTGCTTTTTCTGTATTTTTTTTTTTTTCCTACTATCTGATCTGAATCTCTCCTGACACAACTTGAGGTTTCCCTCTCTCTTTATGGCTGTTACCTGAGAGAAGAGGCTGACCTCCATCTTGCTACAACCTTCTTACAGGTAATTGTAGAGAGTAATAGGGTCTCCCCTGAGCCTTCTCTACTCCAAACTAAATGGGCAGCCTTGGGATAGTACAAAATACAAAGGGAATTATTAATTGTGCAGTAACATTTAATTTTACTGGACATACTTTTCATCTAGTCTTGGAAGCATTAGGCAAGGATAAACATTATTTCTGCTTTTTTACCGTAGTGATTAGATCATTCAGTCAGATAATTTCCTCAAACAACAATACTAACAATCTGAGAACAACTGTTTTCTTTTAAGCAGATGTTGCATTGTCTTCATTTAACACAGCATTTTTCCCTCAGGAACAAGTTAGTTTTAAAGGTTTTTGGAGCAGTGTCAAAGCAAAAAAAGTAACTGAATGCAATTACATGCGACTGGGTTTGTGTATCCCCATAGTTAAGCTAGGTAAAATTGTAAAAAAAAATGTTCTATGTGTATTGCACTTTCTGTTGCAGTTACTGTGATTTACAGTATTGGTGTATTTACATCAGAACATATGCAAATAATATAGCTAGTCTTGTTCTGATAGAAAAACACCAGCATAAATGCAATGTAAGCATAGCAATTCTGCCATTTCTGTCAGTCCAATACCTTTAATTTTAAGACTGTGTAATAAAAGATTCTGAAAAGACACTAGAGATGATACCACGTATTCTTCCTCACTATTATTTCTTCTTTGAAAGAAGTGTAAAACTAAATTTAGAGGAGAAACAGAAAGGAATTCATGTTCAGATTTTTGAAGACTGTAGAATAAATACAGCAGACTAATGGCATTACGATGAGATTTCATTAGGAAAACAAACAAACAAACAAAATCCCTATTATTGAATGTTCAAGAGCTATCTCTATCAATAGTTAAAATTCAGGTCATCCTATATAAGCAGCTCTTTTAGTTCTGATTGGCATTTGCCTATTGTGATAAATAATTTTGAGTTAATACTCCTGAGATGCTAGTCAAGAATTTTTCTCCAAACATAGCTTGTAGAATCTTTATTATGTTGTTCACTGTTTCGAAGTTAATGGCTTTAGTAATTACAAGTAACAAGTACTCTTCACTGCATGAGATTTTACTGTTGATGGACACGTTTATAAATAATTTTTGGTAAAATCTCTTGGGTTACCATCTATTAGTTGGGTTGCTATTTTTTTTGTTGCTGTTGTTTTGTTTAATTTGACAAACAAATGAGGAAAAACACCTTAATTGTCAGTGCTTGAAAACCTGTATGCAATTGTTATAGTAATTGCTTCTTACAGGAGCTCTTAACGTGTTTATAAAATGTCTGTCATCAGTTATAGGAAAAATATGGCAGTACACAATACTGTATTCATTCTGCTAGCATGGTGGGTGTATTTAGCACAGAATCTGGTGGGATCAAATAAACCTAAAACATTAAGAAAAATTCAGAAAGTTGATATGTAAGCAACTGTGAATGTAACCACAGAAATATTATTAAAATTTGTTTTCTACTCTAAACTGTTTTGTATGAAATCAAATAATGAGAGAGGATGCATTTCTCATTTTTTCCTTAGTGAGAAATTAAGAAATACGAGGGGAGCTGTAATGTAAAATACATTTTTCAACACAATTTAGTCTGTTTTCTGTATGGGACTAAAGTAGATTGCTTGATATATATTGCAATTTGTTCATATATATATGAACATTTATACACATGCACACATACAGTAACTGTATGATTTTTTTTTTTCTCTCTTAAGGATGCATGACAGCATGGGATCAGATAGCCAGAAAGCATCTAGTGGGTAGTTAAGAAAATGTGAATGAAAAATGGAAGGTGTTATGTACTTATCTATGAGATGCACATCATTAACTTTCCTTATGTCTGCAGATGCAAATTAAGTGCAATCACAGAAATTAGAATGAGTGACTTCTTGAGTAGTTTGAAAAATATATATACTCTGATCTGTACAGTAGGAGATTCCATGTCATTGTTTTATAATTATCTCAATCTCTGTTTCGTTATATATCTGCAAATACATCTGAACAACTGGAAATGTTGTAGGATGATTTTCAGCAGTACAGTGAAAAGCATAGGAAGTGTAGCTTCTAAACAATATGACGTTTACTAAACAAAACATTTAATGCTGGCATTGTTTCTTCTTTGCCTACTCAGGTGCTTATTTAGGGCAAGTTCTGAATGGCTCTAAGAGCACTGTTTGCTACAGAGAGGACATGTCCTTTGGTCTCTACTGACATCTACCAGCCTGACTGCCGTTACCAAAACACGCAGATCCAAGGTTGAAAACATGAATGTCTTGTTTTCATGACTATATTGCTTTTTGTCACTTCATGCAGGTTAAGTGTGGTCACAAAGTTCTCAACAAGATGTTGATATATTCCCTGCCATGCTGCATACTGTTTTTAATGTTTTCTGCTCAAAGGCAGTAGTGCTCCTGTTTGTATATTTAAATTTTGAGAGGTGCAGTTTGGTAACAGATGGAAGACTTGACTAGTGTTAGAGACAAGAATACCAAGGCCCCTTTGTACCTTCTCATATAGGCTTAATTTTTTTGGTGAATTGGAGTTTTACAGAGACCTGGGTCTTGTCAGATGACAAAATTGCTTCTCTGCATTTAGCATCTTACTTTTGACAGCAGTCTGGATTGATGCCTCAGAAGCATATTGCAACTGGTTCTTCATCACAGAAACACCAAGGTTGGAAAAGACATATGAGATCATCCAGTCCAACCATCCACCTATTCACCAATTGTTCTCACTAAAATTCATGCTTGTATCACATCCTTCTCCAGCATACAGCACTGTGTACTGGCATGTATTCCCACAATGATCAGTTTATGCCCCATCCAAGTGTCTTGCTACAAGTTATGAACTTTTGAAAAGCCTATTAACCCACTTTAAAAAATAACGCTAGCGAGCTCCAAAGCTAAGTTCTTAACAGTCACATAAACCTAAGAAAACTATGCTATTTGTCTTTTTATCTTACATCCAAATGAGATTGACAGGCTTTCAGTGAACTAAAAAGGTACGTTGTAGTAGCTGAAACCCCAAAATGATATGTGACCAGACAGCAGAAAATCATTACTTCTGTTCCTGCAGTCAGTCAGCCATGTGGAGACTTAACTCTCTTTCTCTCCTGTTACCTAACCTGCTCTCCCTGGAGGGAGGGAGAGTGGAATAATCTTTCTGGCAGTTCCTTTTCTGGATGGGCAGAGCTGTGAAGGGTTGATGTTCTGACCCCATGGGAAGATCTCTGTAAAGAATGCAAGAAAACCTCCTGTGTGGTCTGTAGAACGGGTTAGTGTTGTCCCTCCTACAAATTGTCCAGAAGAACAAGATGACAATCCCCTGAATTTCAGTGCATGCACTGTTAGTACAAAATTCTAGGTGAATTGCTTCTTGGTTAGGTTGGTAAAAAGAGCACGATGATTTCATGAAACCTTCTAGATAATGAAGATTTGGTCTGGGCCCCTACCCTCAAGTGTGTCTGTCTTCTCCTTTGACAGTGGTGTGGAGGGGAGGCAGAAGCAAGAGAGAGGGGAGATGAGCTGATCTTATGCTCATCTCTCCCAGTGCAGGCACCAGAGCATTGGAGGAACCTTGTGGTCACTGGTCTCTATTGCTCTTTAAAACAGGTTACATCTTGGTGTTGCTGAATTACCAACTTCCAAATCTCTGACTTTTCTCCTCAAGGCTTTTGTGCCTTTTCTCATTGATAATTTTCACTTGAGTCTTTGAATTGTTAATACTGATTTAATTTATTAATTTATTTGATCAGTGGTGGATTTCTGAATTGCTGCTCTTTGGTGACTGATTAGGCTTGGTACAATAGGCTTTCTAAGGCAGAAAATTCCTCTTCTAAATGAATGTTTTGGGGTCTGTTGTCTACTTCTAAATGGATTATATTATTTCACCTTTCAGAATCATATCAATCATTTCAGTAGCATTTTGCTCCCTAAATGTGTTAGCACATGTTATTACTTGAAAAAAATAATCGCACAAACACACTGGCACTACCTGCAAAATCTTATATTCCTCTCATGTTTTTACTGTTTTCTCTTTTCTTTGTGAGAAGCTAAATGATATTTATTTTTTTCAAGTTTTGTTCTGGTTGGAATTGGTTTGTATTCTCAGGGGGTGGAGGATTTTCAGGCTTGAATTCCAGTGCCTTTGATAAATAGCATGGTGGTGAATGCCCTAAGCTAAAACATGAATTTTCACTTCTTTGTGTCATTAAAGGTACCATTAGTCTATGAAGGATTAGCTTATAGGTAATGATAAGTACAGACCAGTTTCTTTCCTACATTGGTCTGAATGTCTGGAACATATGCTTCAATGTTATGCAAAAATTGTTCCTTTGCTTGTATTGTAATGAATATAGTTTCAGTGGGGGTGGAATATACCTCTCTGCATCTAGCATAAATAATGGAAACTGTGAGTGTACGTACTTTCTGGCATAAATATGAGAAAGACTTAGAGCAAAAAAGACTGTGCATCATTAACTTCGTTCTATGTTTTGAAGACTTCAAAGGATATTTTTAGTCAATTTGTTACTGGCAAATACTATCAAATTAATGGGATGTTAGTTTGAGAGTAATATGTGGGCAATGATCTGCTTGATGAAGTAATATCTGATAGTGTAATTACACATAGAGAAAAGATACATGTGCAGACTGCCATTTAGCTGTTGTATGTGGCCATACTAGTAGAATTTTCAGAAGAGAGGAAAACAATCTAAGTTATTAATTACTGTATACAATTTAGTTTCACAATGAATAGAAATAATTATATGGCTACTTTTTTCCTGGGTATTCTTTTTCATTTTTTTATTTTTCCAATGTTTTGCTTAGTTTGGCTGGTGTTTTTTGTGTTCTCATCAAGCCAGTGGAGCTTAGCTGATCTTATTGTCTGTAGGGAGAGGGAGATAAAGGTTGTGTGAGAGGGCTCTAGAGGGCAAGATTAAGGAGGAAGTTTGGTTTTTGTTGCTGTCTTCAAAGATTACTTTGAGAAGTTAAACCTTACTGTGAAACGTATGTACTCAGCTCTGTTTGACAGTGTACTGTTAGCATACTGTTCAACCTGCTCAGAGCACTGTAGTCTTCAAATTAATTGAAAAATGAAAATATGATGTTTCAGTGCTAAGCTCATAGAAATATGAGTTTTTCCAAACAAAGGTGAATAATTTTGATTTTTATTATAAGCCCAACTTTATGTGGTTCCTAGAAAGGAAATCCCTGCATTGCATTGGAACAGGCTGCCCAGGGGGTTGTTCAAGAAATGTGTGGATGGGACACTGAAGGATATGGTTAGTGGGCATGGTGGGGATGGGTTTGTGGTTGGACTAGATGATCTTAGAGGTCTTTTCCAAACTTAATGATTCTATGATTCTAAAAGTTATGACTAAATTTTTCATTTGATATCAGCCAACTAGTTCTCCCAGTGGTATGGCTATATAAAACACAGCTTTGAGTGTTTGATAAAGCAGCAGGTTTTTTGTTCACTTAGGTGAAATACAATTATTTTACCAAAAGAGAAATTTTAACATTTTCATATATGTAAGCAAAATAAAATATTTTAACAGGTTTGAAGATTATTTCTACAGCATCCGAAGTGACTTTGTCTCTTAAAGAGCCCAGGAGGGCATGCCTTTTTATGCTGGCAGCTAGGAGTTGTGCATTAATTTTTAAATCAACCTTCTTATGGCATTTAGAATTTTGGTTGCTGTGATTGAGGTCAGAAGCTCACTGATGACACTTATGTTGCATGAGTTTGAATATGCTTTTCTGAAATTTCACTGCGGACTTTGACATCTCTGCTGTCAGGAGAAGCTGTATCAGGCAGTTTTGGCTTCTGGGGATGTATCTGTTGCCATTTCCTCATAGCCTCAGTTTTCATATAAACTTTTCCTCTGGGAATTAAGATCCATTTAATATGTATAAAACTTTCATATAAAATATCATACCTTTTTCCTTGCTGGCTTCTGAAATGCGAGAGAAGTTCCAGATTCTAATGAAAAATTTCTTTCCTTCATGTTTTATTAAGGCTCTTGTGCACTGATGCTTGGGATGAGTTCAGGTGAAATAAAGGCACACTGTTTAATTATTTGTCTTGTTGCCTTAGAAACATCTGAATATCTGCTTTTTTTTTCCTGGCAATTTTTTGTGGCGGTCATGCTTATCTTCTGCTGTGTTCTGTCCATTTGGAAATGTGGTGCATTAAGATATTACAGTTGCCCTGTTGTTTCTTCATAAATGCACTGGCAAACAATAAGATCCGACTACTTGTATATAGGAAAATAAATAACTTATAATTATTTAATTGTATAATTCCTTGTCAGGTAGAACTGGCAAACTCTCAGAGGAGCAGGAATTAGGGGTGTTTTGAAGAAGAAATGATAACTTTAAGCAAGAAGAGGTTTGCTGGAACTAGTCCTTCATGACTAAATAAACAACAGCAAAAAAGGCAGTTTTTAGCAGGGTTTAATCTTTGGACCTAAATGATTTGATACATTCTTATCCAAAACTTTGAGGAGTGCAATCTTCTTGTGGTATGTCTGTCTTCATATGACTACTTGAATTTTCAGCAGTGTCTTTCTTCAAGGAGGATCATTGTAGTTAATTGACAGAAGTGTTTCCGTTCACTCTTCTGCTCCAGAGGAATGGAGCCACTCTCAGCATTTAGCCACAGTTTGTGGTCTTCTGATATGTTCTTGCATCTTGTTCTTCCTACCTGTCCAGAGAGAACTATCCAGCAGGCAGATGTTAAGTGGCAGATGTTACTAATGTGTGTACTCAAAACCAGCTGGAATTGAACTTTTGATTCAGGATCACTGTCCAGAGGGCCTGAATATTTTTTGGAATTTCCAGGGCAAAGTAAGCAGGCAACATTTGAGGTGTTCTGCCACCTCCAAGGCTTAGGGACAGTCAGAAGCAGAGTGTCTTTACTTATATATATTCTCTCAGAATTTTATTCTGAAATTCTTTACAGCAGTTGCTTGTTACCTAATAAATGTGATATCACTTTCTGGTTGTGAACAACTGTACTGTGCTTCTTTGTTCAAAGAGGAATATTTCAGAGTCCAGAAGATTGATGGCAGCTGTTGTAGATGTATGGCAAGTTGAGGTGTTCTCCAAAGCATGAAAATGGTCTGACAGGTGACAGCACAGTAATCAGTATGTTTCAGTATGAATTTTCTAAAGTGTAGACTTAAGGAATAAGCGTTCTCCAAGAATCTTAACTTTTTATGACATTAGGTATGCTGTTAAGACTTTCTTAATCTGTTAACATAATAGATACTTGGAAAAAAGACTGGTTTGCTTTATTTCCCCCTTTTTTTTGGTCTTATTGCTGTTGGGAACTATAGTTGCTTTATTTCCCTTGTTTGCTGTGTAACTTACTGATGTTACAAGCGTCTCCTTTATTGTCTCTTTCCTCTCTCTCCCTGCTACCCCCCCAAAATATGCAGGAAGTAATTTTGGTACTGCTAAGGATCTGACAGAAGAAATAAGATCATTAACATCTGAGAAAGAAGAACTGGAAGGACTTCTCAGTGAGCTTCTAGTTTTGAGTGCCCGAAACATCAGGAAACTAGAGAGAATTAAAGATGATTACAACAAACTGAAGCAAGAACTTGAACATGGAGAGACTGCCTTTGGTAAGTAGTTCACAGGCTGTTACAGCTTTTGCTCTGTCACAGAAGTCTACTGGCTTTGACAAAACCATCATGCATTTACAAAACATACAGATTTTCAGAAGAAAGCTTGGCCAGAACTTAGATAAGCAGTGTGCTAGATAAACTTTCATCTGTTCGCTCTGGAGAAGAGTGTGCTCAGGGAGAGAGGAGATATCCTAGCAATATACTGCTTTTTGAGATCTATCTTAACCCAATTCTCAATACATTTTTTTTCTAAGTCCCATCAGAATTATAGTGATGATGATAGCGTGCATGAATTCACGTACAGAAAAGCATATGCAGTCTTTTGTGTGCTGACAGTAGGCGGCGTTGGTTTGTAACAACAGTGCAACCTATTTAATAAATCTCTGGTAATGGCTCTGAATGAAGGAGGTGTGATAGGTACATGGCTCTGAAGGAAAGAGTTATCTTCTTAAACTTATGCTTGAAGTGGGTTTAAAGCTTACCAAAAGCATCTTGCGTAAAAACACAAGGGCAGTGTGCTGAGGTGGCACTTTTGTGATGGACTGAGGAAATTCTTTGCAATTACTTACTGGGAAAGCTGCTGACAAATTAACAAAATAGCAAAACCACTATTATTCTTGGATTACCCTATTTTCTACTATTCCACTTCCTGAAGTTAGGCAGATAAAACAGGCTTGTTGCTTGATTAAATGAAAAGGCTGAATAACAATTAATTGCAAATATAGTTACTATAGTTACCTCTAAATAGATAAGTACAAGCTATTATGAAGCTTTAGAGACTTGAAATTTCTTTCCTTTTTCAGAATTTTATGAGCAGTAGGTTGGTTGACAAGAGGAAGAGTGTTTTTGAAGCACATATAGACTTGTCATAGGGAACTGGACAGGAAGAGGTATATTAGAAACAAAGTTTTTGTAAACAACTGAATACATCCAGGGCTGTAGTTTTTAAAAGTTTAGACAAATAAACACACATGCACCTTAGATTAGAAATTGCTTTGTTAGAAACTAAATGGCTGTTTAAACAATTCTTTGATCTTTTTGGTTCCTGAAAGTAGTGTGTAATTACCTAAGCCATGTGATCCAAACCCACAGAAAGAAAACACATCAGATGGTGTTTCCTCATCGCCTAAAATTGCGTATCAGTTGAAGGGGGGAGTATTCTGATTTTCCAATCTGCCCATTTAGTTTCTCCTTTGTTTCTCAGACAATTAAATTTCCTCTAATACATACACACTTCTCATTTGTATTTTTCTTCAGCAACATTTCAAACAAAACCTCTGCAAGAGTATTGCTGAAGTAACAGAATTGTTGGCAGTGCAGATGCTTTTTTTTCCCCCTTTGCATTTGTGTAACTGTAATGAGGTTTCTTTTAGATATAACCTCTACTGTCCTAAAATTTGTGAAAATAAATTGCAAAGTACTTCATGTTTACTGCTTGGATTGTTTTTTAATTTATTATAATTCTGTAGGCATAACAAGAAATTTATTTCTACATAAAATAACTCTACCAAGCACATAATGGTTAGTGATACATAAATTGAAATCTAAGATTCTCATTTTCTCATCCCTGACCTCCTTGCACGTATTCTGAACTGTTCTCTTCTTAAAAGTATGGAAACCCTTCTAGGTTTGAAATTGCTAGCATGAAATTGGTACCACCATGTTTAACTGAATAACAGTATTCTGATATACTCTAGAAAATTGTGAACAGATTGTGCCTTAAAAATGACATCCACTTTTATGAACCAGTTGCTATTTTGTGTGGTACTTTTATATTTGGAAAACAAAGCATGAAAATTTGGAATAGGATTTTATTGCCATGGCATAATTAAAAGAAGATGCAGTATACTATGATTGAGCAGGTTGTTGCTATAGCTGTTTCTCTGTCTCTTGTTTGGTTGAATGCCACACAATACTGCATATGGTGGCTTTATTATGGATGAGGAAGCCCATACCCTTATATGGGATACATTAGGGTGAAAAGAGAGCTGCCAAATGCTGAGAAATACATGTTGCTTTTATACATGATGTGTTATGCTTAGTTTTGCTGTGATCACTTGCATTTTCTTTGTTATTTAAAATAACTGGAGAAAATTGAGTTTATTTTTCTGCACTGTGAAAGATACAACTTGAGTGAGGGCTGGAGCACCTCTCCTATGAAGAAAGGTTGAGGGAGTTAGACTTGTTTAGCTTGGAGAAGAGAAGGCTCCGGGGAGACCTCGTTGTGGCCTTTCAGTACTTGGAAGGGGGATGGGATGGATGTTTTTCATAGTCTAGTAATGATACGACAAGGGCAGAACGGATTGAAACTAAAAGAGAAGAGATTTGGATAAGACATTAGGCAAAAATTCTTTAATCAGAGGGTGGTGAAAAGCAGAAACAGGTTGCCCAGAGAATCTGTGGATGCCCATCCCCGGAGGCACTCAAGGCCAAGTTGGATGGGGCCCTTGGCAACCTGGTCTGGCAGCCCTGTCCTTTGTCTCTTCTACTAGCTCTCTGCTCAGAGTTTGTAGTCCCCTTGAGGCAAAATTAACCATGCTAATTTAAATAGCAAAAACGAGCAAGGCTAGCATGACTGATTGATTCTTGATACACAGTTGAGATGTATCTGTGATCCGTCCTTGTGCAGAGTTGTGCTGTGCTTTGACCCAGCTCAACTTTTTATGAGATAGCTGCCTGTCTATCAGCTAGAAGTAGGTTACTGAAGGTAACACATGGAAAGTAGCTGTAGTCTCAGGATAGCAGCATCGCTGAAGTTGGAAAGGAGTCTGGATGCCATCTGGTCCAACTTCACTGCTCTAACAGGGCCACCAAGTTAACAAAGTCCACCTCTATGTCTCTTAGTCTGTTATTTGTAGGCTTTGGTCTAGTTTAAATACATCAGTGGTTTTAAACATCTTTTGCTGTAGAAAAAAGATGCATTGTTTTTCTCTTGAAAATGAAGTTAAGGTGGCAAGATCTGCTGTCACCTCAGTCTTGCTTTTTCTCTTGTTTTCAGGCAATAATATTCTATTTACTCCTCTCTTTTGTTTTATAACGTCTTAAAACCTTCTGCACAGGTATTCCTACTCATAACTATTCCTGTGTAATTTGGCACTTAAACTGTTATCTTTCATGCCTGTCAACTTCTTAAAACTTTTTTGAGATGTCTTCTACTGAAGATAATACCACTTTGTCTGGGAAGCATTAGACAACAACAACAAAGGAAACGCTGAAATGTGTGTATGTTTGTCTGGTGTATAAATTGGTCACCTGTTTTTTTTTTACTTCATTACTAATTGTTGATTTCTCACAATAATGCAGGTATAAGGAAGCAGACGTCAAGGGAAGAGACTTAATCACACAATAATCAGAGCTGGAATTTTAAATAGTACAGATCATTAGCATGCTAATGAATTTTCTCACTTTTTGCCAGCTGCCCAAATATAAAAGATATTGCAGATGTAGTGCAGTGGCTTTCTGTGCTGAGAGCTGTCAGTACTCCTTATAAAGGAGATCTGAAAGGATTTTTGTCAAAATTTTAGAGATGCTCAAAGATGTTTTTCCTATTGGAAAATAGAAGCATCAACAAGTAACATACTGAATTTGTATTTTAGAATGAATAGTACTGATTTTCCCTTTCCTATAGTAAATTTCTTCTGAGGGAATCAAAAGCTTCTATAAATGGGATCAACTGTTGTTGATGTTTTACAGTTATGAAAGCCAGACAAATGGGAGTTATGATGTTTTACCTGAAGTGGTGGTAAAACCAAGTTTTATGGTCTAATATTAGATATGGAAGTTGGTCTTGCCTGTGTCAGGGATGTTGGAGCTTGATGATTCTTAAGGTTACTTCTAAGCCAAGCCATTCTATTTTTAGTTGAATTAATCACTTTCAATAAACAGATTTGAAATTATGCTTTATGTGAGCTTAGAATTTTTCTAGACCACAGAAATTTCTGTAGCTTAAGATGTGATGATTCTGATAAAAGCACTGGAGATCTTGAACTTTGCTGTTGACAAAATCTGCCTTTTTAAGTCCAAAGATTCTGTTTTGGCAAGGAAGATAATTGCTTTACAGCTCAAAACAGCCATAACCATGCTCCAAAAAAGTGAAACATAATTACTTCCCTGTCCAGCAAACTGCTGGATTGTACTTAAATATCCTGGCTTGTGCTGGTTGGCATTTGTAACCTAGGACTGGAAATGAAATCTACTCTCTTTGTCTCAATTTTGTCGTTACCAGTACTGAAGGGCAGATTTTCCTGCCTCATTTGCTGAATTCCTTTTCTGGCTGCATTTACCCAATTTTTCAGGGAAAGAGTCTCCTGGTAAATAATGTATGTATTTCACGATCTAATTGCTAGGTTATGCTCACCAAGTCATCTTAAGTAGAATTTCTATACTGAATTAATTTCTAGAGGAAATATAAAATAAAGGCTATTGTGCACATCATAATCGCTTTTTAATAACTCCCACTTTATTTTTAACCATTGTTTAGAAGGTGACATTTTTATTTTTATTGCTGAACTCTCACTGAGAGTTTTATTGTCTAAGAAATTTCTGTTGTAAGTCCTTAGGCTCTTACCAGCCTGCTTGCAGGCTAACACTATGCAGAAATGAACAGATATATTCGTTAAATAATAAATTGGCAGTAGTGGAAGTGTTTCTTAGGAAGCTTTCTTGCACACTCAGTTTTTCTTACTCTTGCTTGAACTTATCATCCTGAGAATAAATTAAGTATATCTTCTTGGGATGTACTGCAAAGAATAATGGAAATGGTCATAGTCCTTTTATAGCCATTGTTGAAGATGCTGAGTATTTGGCCATTATGCAGAATGCAATTTAATTAGTCTGAAACTTAATATCATTTGGACAGCAGAAACCTCTAGTGATGCTGCTTAAAGTAATACTGGCTTTGCAAACTGAAATGTTTATGAAAAACAGGTCCTATGTTTCAAATACAAAAGCATAGTGTGTGATTTACCAAACTATTAATGGCTGTTTAATGCAAATCATTTTTATTATTTTTTAAATACAGTTTTTTATTCTGGCAGTTTCAATACTGCAAGTTCAGAAGCACGTGCAATGAACTTGCCAGTAGGAATTATTTTTTTCCAGTTTAAATATTTATTTTCAAAAATAATTGTGTCCAAATATCAGTCCCCAAAAGGGAGCAGAGTGTCCCTATTTTTGCTCATAAATGATTCTTAACACATTTTGAAAATGTCTAACAACTATGGAAAATGTTGTTAGACAGCTTTTAATAATTTGAAAACTTATTCATTCAGCAGCAGTTTATGCTGTGATGAAACTCATTCCATGTTTTGTGTTACTGATTTCTCAGGTGATGTTTTTAGCAGTTTTCTTCAGTGTTTTTTCTGCACCAAACAGGCTTTCCATATTGTTTCCACAGTTTGTCCTGTGTCTGAATGACTATCTGATTCTAAACCGAAAAGATAATTTTTTTTTCTTGTTTCTGTTTAAATAAATTATTAAGGAGAAACCACACTGTGTGTAACAGACGGGTTTCCATTGTAAAGAAGCTGTTGTATGTCCACTTCTAATTTGTGTGGGGTTGCCGTCTTCCATGTGTCATAGCTGTAAGAAATGCTTGCTGTCATTCACGTGAGTGGTGGAATGGAATGACCAATGGATGTGGCCATCTCTCTTAAAGCAAAGATCTTGCAAGAGTCAGGCAGCCTTCACTTGAGATTTCACAGCAAGTGTAAAACCCTCAGTGTTGTACAAGAAATGGTATTGGCAGTACATCTGATAGCACCCTTTATTTTGAGCTGAAGTTCAGCTAATGCTCTGAAATAACAGCATATAGAGACAGGTTCAGATAATCTGGAAAATAATGAACAAACAAAACCTAAAAACAATCAACAGAAAAAAAAAAAAAAGAATAAGAAAAAGAGAACAAAACAAGCTCAACCGTTGAGCTCTTTTTACATTGCATTTGTCAAATGCAGCATGAGTAATTGCATTCTGCTCATTGGTATTCTTTTTGCTATTTCATTTGAGAAATTGGTATTTATGTATTTGCTTAGGCTTCTACTGTTGTATATATTATCAGCATTTAATTGATTGTGAGTATGATTCTCATTTTCTTGTATCATCTGTCAGATTAAGTGTAGCTACATTCTTTCTTTGGCCTTAAAATTCTGTAATTGTAGAGGCCATGTTACAAATTGTTATGAAACTTTAGGGATCAAGTCTGGACCGACAGTTTTCATTCCATTTCAGGCTTTAAAAAATCTATATAAAATAAGTGAAAATGCAAATTTGTTGTTGTGCTTTTTTTTTTTTTTTTGAGTAAGTTCTCCAAACAATAATATTCAAATATATATATATATATTTGTTACAGAATTACCTTTTCGACATATGTTAACTCTATAATTTAGTGGATAAAGAACTATGTTCTGCTGGGCATTTCCTATAACTAAAATGTAAAATATATTTTTATTTTGTACATAATTTTTGTCAAGGTTGAAAAGAATGGAAGCTAGTCTGTTTTAGCATATTTCTTTACCATATAGCTTGAGTCACTTGTAAACTGTGTTAGTCATAATTGTGACTATAAAGGTCTGCTTGTCTGGTAGTGTTCATATGAATATGTAAAGTACTTCATTATTTTCACTTAGAGGATGAGGGTTTCGTTTATATGAATGCAATGAAGGTATTAAATTGAATCTGACTGTTCTATATACTTAAATGCAGAAAACATAAAAACTGTGTTAATGCAACTTGAACTGTCATAGTAGCTTAATTCAAAGCCCACTGGTATCTGCAGGAGCCTTTTGATCAGGCCATTTCTGTACCGAAGCTGAAAGGTTAGTGTCTCTTCTATTCCTTTCTTCTGAGATATGATGGTGTAAACTTTACTGAAATGTTATAACCATGCAGTATTTTCTTTGTAGGCAGCAATACGACCTGATTACATAACATAAAAGAAACTCCTGAAATGGCCCAGTGTTGGATCTGTGATCATGGAGAACTGAGTTTAAGAAATATAACTTATCTGAAGTTTTAGGCTGTCTTTCTTCATGGCAAATTATGTTTAAGTAGGATAAGTAGTAAATATGACAAGGTTTTCCAAGTTGTAGTGTCACAGAAATTTAGAGTGGCTCTTTTGGAATCATGGAAGTGTAATTTGATGGTGTCAAGTGCTACTGAACAACCCTCTGCTATAATAGAAGCTAGGAATCCAAACTGAGTAGGTAATTTTCAACTCTCTGTCATTCAACATGCATACCTTAATGTGCTGCTGCATGTATAAATAAGTGCAACATTCTGAGAGCATGCCTGATGACTTGTTCCTTTACATCTGAAATGCTGCTGCTCAGAGCACTGCTCTACTGGGGTAATGACAAATGGTTCCTGGTTTGCCACCCGTGTTCTATATTTCTACCACTTTTTAACGTAGTTCTGCTTCGTGTGATTAAGTTGTAGCAGAATAAATTTGAAGCAACACAGAAGGAATTTGGGCTCATTTTAGTAGTATGTGTCACCAGTTCTGATCAACTTCATTTGATTACAGTTCTGCAACTGCATTTTCCTAAGATGCAGATGGGCTCAGATTTGAACCTTCACAATTTGGTTTCTGTTTATCCTATTGTTTTGTGTGGATATTGCCTGCATGTGTTTCGTCAGGACATGTTGGATGGGGTTACGGCATGAGCCTTATGCCATTGGAGTTGATCCTGAAACACTGACAGATTACAAGTATGAAGACAGGGTTCATTATTTTGTAATGTTCATTTCCATTTTGATTCTCAGTGTCTTGATCAGGAATTTATGTTTTCTTGCACTGTTGACATTGCTCATGTTATATTAATGTGACATGATATTTTCTGTTCCCAAAAATTTGTTCTGCAAGGTATTTGGCCTATTTTGTGGTTTAACACAGCATCACAGTTGTTTGTGTCCCTGTGGGATGAGAGAGAGAAGAGGGGAGAAAAAAACAAAGTAGAACTCTTGAGTTGAAATAAAAATTATTTACTAAAATAGAGAAGAGAACAATAGTTATGACAACATGTATATATGAATATATATAACAAGTGGTACACAAGCAATTGCTCACCGCTCCCTAATCGAAGATCAGCTAGTCCCAAGCAACAGAAGAGAATGAGATAAACTACCACCCTTCAAAACTCCTTCCTCTTATGTCATGTGGTATGGAACATCCCTTTGGTCAGTGTAGGTCAGCTGTCCTAGTTCTGTTCTCTCACAACTCCTTGGGCCCTTTGCTGAGAATGGCCTTGGCTCCGTCCAGCACTGCTTAGCAGGAGCTATATAAGCATCAGTGTGTCATCAACATTGTTTTTATCTTAGAACCAAAACCTAACATCATACCAAACACTTTGAAAAAAACAATTCCATCCCAGCTGAGGCTAAGCCTCGTTTACTTTCTTTTGAGCATGGGTATAGAGATGGATAGGATACTTAAGGAACTGTGTCAGTTTATTTTCAAGTAGCACTTCAGTGAAACCAGTCAGGCAGTCATCCTTCCATTAGTCTAAGCAGTCTGCAGATTGAATACGAAAATAGTACAGCATTTTACGTTCAGTATATGCTTTGGATTTTTGAGTTTCTTTTTTTTTTCTTTTTACTTTTTTCTTTTTTTCTGTAAGAGATAAAATGTTGTTTTAGATCATTTGAGATCACTGATGTAAAATTGATGGCCTGAAACAGGATTACACCATGGCAGATACAGAGAATTAAACTGTTGTTTATCTTTTCTGTTACAGATGTGCTTTTAGGATATATTTTGAATAAAAAATCTTAGCACACTAACATACTTCCACCCCAAAGTTTTCATTCACAAACATTCATAGTGTCCTTGAGATACTGTGTACAAATCTGATTCCACGCCTTCATTAATATATGCAATTTGTGCATAAATCTAAAGATTTATACCTACTTATGTTGGTGGTAAATTCATGTCAGTGACTAAAAAAAAAAGTTAGACAATTTTCTGATACATTTCATCTTTGTTTTGAAATAGACTGGCATTATTCAGGTACAGCATCTAAGAGTATGAATATCTAAGCAAAAGAAACCCCTGGGATGTCATTCCATTGGAATGGAATTTAAGGTGTCACTCTTATGAAATACATTTAGTTTTCCAGTTTTTGTTCCTAGTGATTGTCAGATGAAGATTAGTCTTTTTTTTCTGATTCATTCTTATTGTTACAGTTTTAAGGATTCCTTCAGGAAGTTTGCAAATACAGTAGTAAAAGTAAGTGAAATCTCCTGTAATTATGATATTCTGGAATGGCCTCATCCCTGTCTGACTTCCCACTTAATGCTCACATGTTTAAAAAGAGTGAAATAAGTATCTGCTTTATAATGTTACTTGAATCATACAGGATTCTAAGCATGCTGCAGAATTTATATACATAGATAAATAGAAATAAAACCCAAACTGGAATGGTGGAAAATATTCCATGGAAAGATGGAGGAGGTATGATTTTGATTAAAAATACAGTAAAAATATTGAATTTGAATCCTTTATAGAACAGCTGCTTCTGTCCCCAAAACTATTTTAATGCCGCATGCATGTATTATTCTAAAGCATGCTATACAGTTTAAAAAAAAAACAAACACACACACACACAAAAGCAAAAACAAACAAACAAAAACTTGTCCAATTCTTACCTTTTATTAAGATATAAAAGTGATACAAAGATTATTTGCTCCCAGTATTATTCCAAGGAGGAAGTATATTTATATTTCTTGTTTTTATGCTTGCTTGTTTTTTTTTTTTTTTTTTTTTTTTTTTATATATATACTTCTATTAAATCCTAACTAATTACTCTGAGGTAATGTAAACCTTATTACTCAGTGGAATTACTCAGTGGAGAGCCCTGTATCTCCTGGTCAGGAATTGAAATTTTTCATCCAAGAATTTTATTCCTGCCTCTGTCCTTGAAGATATAATCTGGGGTAAAAGAGAGAAAAGCAAGGAATTGTTAATGTCTAGAGTCAGGAGATGGAGAGCCGGAGTTCTGCATCCATCAGTTTGATTTCTGTTTTCCTGGTGCAGGAACAGAATGTGCTTGCTTGTGGTTCAGTTGGTTTCTGACGTGGCTCCATGATAAAGTGTGTAGGTAGTGACTGCTGCTTCTGCCATTACATTGTGAAATCTGTGGTCCATGGGCTCAATGTGTATGCACAGGTTATAGTAGCAGCCTGTAGTATGAGACCAGGAATTTTGCCACATATAATTACACAGAACCTGTGGTACTCGCACAGGAGGTGCCAGAGTGAGTAATATTTCTGATTACATGTCAAGTTACACCTGATAAACTAAGAATACAGAAACCAGTTAATTCTTTGTGTAAGTAATGCATCTAGCTGGTTATTCTAAAGAATTTACTTTTTCCCAGTTGTGTTCAAGCTCTGCTTTATTTCTTTATACAAAAATATTGTTGTAGGCGGAATATAATTAAAACTTCAAATGAAGCTAACAGAAAAGAAGATTCAGTCATATTTGCAAAAGATATGTTTGGTTTGATGTGCATGTTGAAAGCTTGGGTAAAGATAAACAGTGTTTGCCAGGCTGCATAAGATTAAACAGTTCATTACCTGTTCGAATTATCAGCTGGAAGACATAGTGTATAAATTGGACTACAACCTCTACATGCTTTTGACTGGATTATACCTCTTATCATGTGAGGTGCATTGAAATATAATTAACATGAGCTGGAAATGACAGTCTGAATATATGTGTATTTCTGTGCAGATAATCCTATAACCAGATTAGCAGTACTAGTAACATTTTCTCTGCTGTTATTTCTTTCCTCCCAGTTTCTGTATTCTAAAACACTGTATAGGGAAAAGTTATCTATGTTCAATGCCTCAAAAAAGCAAATAGGCACCAGTCATCTACCTTGTGGATCTGACACTAAGAACATTTGAAAAATGTTAAGTTCTGGAGGGGGAAAAAAAAAAAGCAGGAATTGCTGATCTCTTGTAATCCTGATATTGAAATATGGATTTGAAAGATAATTTTTAAAATACATGGAATCAGAAATTCTGATACAATTTATATCAGTCAGAGGCTTGCCTCCAGTTTCTTCAGAGCTGAGTGTTTTACCTCTGTTGTCCTGCTGTGCCAGAATTTACAGCATCCATTTGTGATCTGAGCTACCTGAATGCAGGTTCTGTTTCAGTTCATGTAAAAAAAAGCAGAACATAATCAGAAATTATTTTAATTAGAAAATATTTCAGTTTTGTCATAAAACCATAATACATCTTGAAGTTGGAAGGCCTCCTCTTGAATAAACCTATTTTATTTTGTAGTCTTTAGGCTAAAATACAATTGTTTTAGATCAGTGAACTTAGAGCCCCTTGATTCTCACTAAGAGTTATTTCAGGACATTGTTTCTTTGTATTTCTGTGACTGATTGTCTTAGATGGCATTTAGTGATAGAATGAAGTCAGTACTTTCTAAAATTGAAGAGAATTTGTAGGGGAGTCACGGGAGATTAAAAGCTTGGGAGGCAGCTCAAAGTGCTTAGTGTGTCTATTCAGTTCAATAAACAGAAGGCTGAGATCATTTGATGGAAGTCTGCAACTGCCTACTCAAACTTGTTAATGGGAAGATCTTTATGATTTTAGATGAAAATATAAGTGATCACTTCTGATGGCTAGCAATTGGAGCTGACAACTTCAGTTTTAAAATGAGTCCATCTTTTAATGGAGAACAATTAGCTTGTCAGAGTTCATCAAAAGTTGTTACAAATTTCCATACTGTTCTTTTTTTTTATATATATACCTAATTCCAACTGGATTAATTCAGATTAGTCTTGCAGCTCACGTTTTGTGGATAGCCAGCATAGGTGAATATAATACGATCTATTAAACTTGCACTCTGGAATTATTGTATTATCAGTATAATGATAACTGGAGAAGTTATGCCCATCTCTGGATTTTTCAAGATGAATGATATCCAGTGCAGAATAGTAGTAACATTTTCTATCAATTCACTGTATTCTGCAGGTACTTCTTGTTCTCTTCCTTCTCCCTTTTTTCTTGCATTTTTAATTTACTAACTTCTGATGTTTTTTTCTCCCCTTAGTCTTTGCATGATTTATTTAGTCTGGCTTATTCTATATGAAATTGAATTATTGAAATGTACAAAAATATTGAAGGTCCAGTTAATCGGAGCTCCTAATCACACAGAACACAATTTCATACCTTTTCCAGAGCAGTGCACAATACTCCAAGATCAGTTTCTATCTCTACCCGAGTTATTTATTCTTGAAGCTGCCATGTCCAAGACTTCTCTGACTTGTTTAATTCCTCAAAGGCACAGTGTGTAGGTGTTATCTCATTCTTATGCTGCTTGCATTTTTCCTCTCATGGTGACCCTTGCTGAGGTCACTTACATAGCATGTGAGTGGATTGGTTAGGGAAATGGAGACTGCAGGAAAACACAGAACACTGTAAAAGTGCATAGTGTTTTACAAGCTGTCTGCCTGACCTTGAAAACCAGTATTTGCTGGTCTAAATGGAAGATGTAATCACAGTTCTGCAGAGTAAAGTATGAGGGCACCAAGATCTTTCCTGAGTTAAAATACTTTTTCACAACTCTGAAATGCTGAACTGTTAGTTCTGTTTCTATAGCATCCCCTGAAGTAGGGTACCAGGCATCTTTTATGCCTTCCCAAAGAATATAAAGAAGTAAGAAATTCTGTATCTTCTAAAAGTCTTTTGGGTTTTGGGAGTTGTTTTGAAAGTTCTGAACCCCTGGAGTCTGTCATCTTCAGCATTCCTATGTTTATTTTATGCACTCTTTCTAAGCATTCTGTGAAACGTGTATTTTAATACTCTATCTTTAATAAATGCCATGCATCTTCACAGCAGGAAAAAAGCATTTTAGCCTCTAAAATCTGAGTATTATGTTAACTTATTTTTAATTGCTCTTCTCATCTTATTTGTATGCTCACCTTCATTGTCCTGATGGATGAAAAATGTAACATGAGCCAGCAGTGTGCTCTTGCACCTCGGAAATCAAATGGTATCCTGGGCACCATCAGAAGAGGGGTGGCCAGCAGGGACAGGGAGGTGATTGTCCCCCTCTACTCTGCTCTTGTGAGGCCCCATCTGGAGTACTGTGTCCAGGTCTGGAGCCCCCAGTACAAGAAAGACAGAGCTGTTGCAGAGGATCACAAGAGCCACAAAGATGATAAAAGAGCTTTAGCACCTCCCCTACAAAGACAGGCTGAGAGAGCTAGGCTTGTTCAGCCTGGAGAAAAGAAGGCTGAGGGGTGATCTCATTGCAGCCTTTCAGTACCTAAAGGAAGCCTACAAACAGGAAAGGAATCAACTCTTTGAAAGAGTTGATAAGGTAGATAACAGCAGGACAAGGGAAAATGGTTTTAAGTTGAGGGAGGGAAGATTTAAATTGGGTGTCAGGAGGAAGTTCTTTACAGAGAGAGTGGTGAGGTGCTGGAACAGGCTGCCCAGAGAGGTTGTGGATGCCCCGTCCCTGGAGGTGTTCAAGGCCAGGTTGGATGGGGCCCTGGGCAGTCTGGTCTAGTATTAAATGTGGAGGTTGGTGGCCCTGCATGTGGCAGGGTGGTTGGAGTTTCATGATCTTTGAGGTCCCTTCCAACCCTGGCCATTCTGTGATTTAGTGATTTTAATATTTCATCATTTCATAGTCCAGATGACATGCACAGTTCATTTTATTATTTAATTTTCTCTCCTTTTTGTTTCACACCTTTTGGATTTTCTTGGATCTTTCTATTTGTATCTTGCATGTGCAAACAAATTCTCCTCAGATAGCTGTTTTCTTTTCCTTTGTGCTGCAAATGGTTCCTGAAGTAAGCTGCACAGACAGGCTTTTGGTTCTAACTTCATTTTCTATTCTGTTTATTATTTTTATCAAATTATTTTCCCCAATTTGTTGAAATTATTTTCCCAAAATGTGCTTTCCACATTTGATACCTAATATTATTGTTTTTTAAGAAAACCAAACAAGCAGCTTCCTAGTTGCAAACTGTATGCAGTAAACTTAAGTTACAGAAAGATTCTTCATTCAACTTGCATGATTTGGGGACTTGCTAACTAGTCTACAAATAGCACTAAAAATAATCAATATTTGACAAGTATTTTTCCAGCCTACAAGTGTAGTGTAAGAGAGTAAGCCAAACAGGCAGATATTTCTGTGTTTTTCTCTTGAGTACACGCATTCTTTTTAGCCCACTGTAGAGCAAACGAAGGTAAGAAATAGACGCTATAGGAAAAGATATTGAAGAGGAATTAACTCACTCCTCCTGGTAACAGGTTGGAGAAAGGAACGAGCTGAGGAATGTGACCCTCCCCCATTCGTACCATCATGCTGCAACAGAGAAGTATGGGGGCAAAGAGGGACCTGTGCAGACTCAGATGTCACAGGAAGTATTGCGGAGACAGAAGTGGTGGTTCAAGACCACCCCCCATCTCCCACTCTAGGCACTCACGTAGCTCACCCATTGGCTCAGGCTGTGACCTTGGAATTCCACTACACCCACTAAATTTCTTTAGACTGTATTTTACTCTGTGCAGTCACCAGCAACGTACTGTTGTCATGGTGGAAAGAGACATGTCTGTTCCATTGGTAGGCAAGTTGAATAGTATTTTATTCTGCCAGGTCTCTTCCCGTCCCAGAGTTAGAAAGATGTCGTGTTGAAGTGTCTTCACTTAAAATACTGCTTTCCCATTCTACAGAGTGGTTTGTTCTTGTAAGCAGTAACTGGACTAGAGACAATCCAGCACAGGTCTTGGATGAACGTACTCTGTCTGCTTTCCTTATCATGAACCTGCTTGTTTCCTTACCACACGTATTATCGCTGTTCTATGTAGTGTTCAAAGCATTTGTGGCTTGGTAACTCTGCCATAGTTGTACCATCACACATTACAAACATGTTTCTTTCAGCAGTGTTTTCCAAGTTGCCATCTGTTCTTTCAGTTGCGTGTTAGAAAAAGGCCCGCATTGGGCGGTGATGAAGTACTAAGCTCTCGAGGCACAATGTGATTATCCCGCAGAGGAGTATTTCTGCTATGTTAAGCATCAGTAAGCTCAAGCTGACTTGGCTATGGAATTATTCTTTCTCTTTCTTTATTTCCTCTGCGGTGTTTTGCTACTGAGTAACAGAGCTTGTGATAAACTTGTATACCCGAGTTGTTTCTGGAAATTATATTAGCTTTGAAGTTGAAAAAAGCAAGGAGATACGTTTCTGGAAACAACCTATTTTAAAAAATTGTTTAATGAAGAACATAGAGATTTAGAAAGTAGAGATTCTTCAGGGAACAGTTCGACTCTGAGTATTGTCTGCTTTTTATGTTACAAAGTAATAAGCACAGTAATAAGAGTTGCTGTCCAAGAATAACCATATAAGAATTTGGGTGGAAAGAGTTATCTGAATCTTACAGTCAAAGGTCACTAGCACAGGCAAAACTCATTTAGCCTTTGTTCTCCACTTGTATTGTAGATGATTGATTTCTTCACACATTATTTTCTTTATTTTGGCTCACTATGTGCAAGTGACAGCAAACTCTTTAATTCTTCCCATCTTTGGCAAGGCTCCCTCTATGTACTGACAGTCTTGTATGTAGGTTTAGATAAGGCATTCTTTAAACTAGAAATTAATCTGCCATCGTTGATTTTATTAGACTGAAATATGTTCTTGCTTCCTCCTTTGCTGTGAGTTATTGCTTCAACAATCACAGGAAAATCTGATTTACTGTAAGCAGTTTTAACAGCAGAGTAGGTATGTGGGCTGTAAATTGCTTGGAAAACAGGTGCAAATTGCTAGAAGAGAGAAACTAACTTTGAGTTAAACTGCTGTAGCATGCAGTGGAGACTATATCATCAACTATGTCAGCTTAACTAAGTATCACTGGCCTTATTCCAGTTCTTGTATTACCTTTTACCTTGTGCCACCTGTTGGAAATCTTAGATTCATCTCAGCTTCTCAAAGCAGTGGTCTTTATTAACAGAGAGCACTGATGAAATGCTTTCCTATGCTGGCAGGGCACGATACAGGCCCAGGTTCAGTGCAAGTGTAGTAAATCAGTCCAGTAAGGAAGAAAAAGAAAGGGGCCGATTCTCCATTCCTGAGAGGGCAGTTGTGATTTGGCTACTGCCAATAATTTATTTATCATTTTGTCTAATGAACTGGAAAAATGAAGAGAAAAAATAATGGCTTGAGGGAATAGTTTAAAGGTCTGTGAGAAGGAGAAAAGGATTCTCATCAAAACCAAGATGACATTTGAAGAAGGGATTGTGGTTTGGAAGAAACTCTTCTGGTTATTTAACCAAGTGAATTTATTTATTCCTTTATTTATTCTTAATGGAGAGGTAGGAGATCAGTGAACTGGATGCTAGGGTGCTATCTCAGTGTGAGGGACTCCCTCATCTGGGTCTCCTGGCCTGCAGGGCAGTGACAAAGCTGGGGGTGGGGAGGGTGGGGGGTGTTGGTTGTCCCTCTTCTCTGGAGCACAGCATTCAGTAGGAGGAAGTTGAACATGCTCTGGAGAAGGGACTGTGCTATCACCTCTGTGTCCTGATGACTATTCTTGAATTTTCTTTTTCTGGATGCTATAAAAGTCATCTCACTTTATCACTCACTGCTTTTCCTAACACAAATTGTCTCTGGAGCCATGGGAAGTTGTAATTATGCAATTTATATGATTTATCGCTTGCACTGAGCAGCCACTCTGCACTGCTGTTTCCATTACTTCTGAATTGGATCCATCTAGAAGTTTAATGTTCTCACAAATATAACGTAAATATAATTACAGATAGGATAACAGTATTGGCCAGTCTCATTTGGAGAAGAATTGTTTTCAATAAAAGGTGTTTTCAAGAATGATCTGATTTAGAGAAAAGCCTCATGTTCACTGAATTTTGTTTGGTGTGAGCTAAAGGGTCGCTATTTTTGTACACAAGAGAGATGCCTTACTGGACAGTTTTTCAACACAAGAATCAATCTCTGCTATCGTTAAGGCTAAAATTTCACATCTAGCATTAAAAAAGGCTTTTTAACATTATGTATTTTCTGCATGATACCCTTTATGCTGCCACTGAGTGTTCCTTTTGACCTTGGTGAAGGGCTGTAATTAATCTGCAATTAAAGTAATGACAGCCTTCAGAGGCCGGGAGGCTCCTTTGCTGTCCTCGCAGCACGAGAGGGCGATGTTGTCGCAACAGACGCGGCTGCCTGGGGCCAGCGGGACAGCTTCCAAAGGGAGCATCTTTGCACAACCTTATTTAGGCTCCACGTCAACAGAATAGATACCAGCACAGGGTGGGCTAAAATAAGATAGATCAGTGCAATTGCACTACTTTTTAATATCAAAATGTCCTCCTAAAGCCTGATTTAATATTGTTTTTCTTGGTTTTTAATTGTACTTTGTTCTGTCTGTGTTGTTCTAGAATACCCGTCTTGCTATAATATTCCAGCTGGCTGTCGTCTTAACAACAGATAAGAATTAAGAATGGTAATGGGGGATATTTTATTGAAATTCACTTCTTTATCTTTCATTACTTATTCACATTCTATTATGCCCTAGTGGAGTATTCAAACACGTGAGATTTTAACAGGGGAAAAAATAACCATTTAAAATTAGGATATTGTGTCAGCCCCTTTGCGGATGGTAAATTTTTAAAGGAATAGTGCAGTGTGAAAGACCTGTAGCTGTTTCACATGGTGGAAACATGAACTCAGTGTCATTCAGGTTTTTCATAGTCTGAGTTAATTCCAAAAGAGCAAAAGACTAACTGATACAGTTCAGTGGATAAATGTGACAAGTAAGTATACTCACAGACTTCGTTTGTACTGCTAAAATGATAGGTCTGAGCTGAATCTTGTTAATCACACTAATAATAATCTCTTAAAATGATAATTGGAGTTATACATGGAGCATTAACACATTTGTATTTTGTTCTACTTCTGCTGCATAAGGAATAATGATATTCTGCATTTCCCTTTTAACTGTTCAAAAAGAGTACTACTAAGTTTCAGTACAGAATGTATAATAGGAAAAAAGTTGTAAAACTTCTGCTAAGTCTTTTGGTTTGTTGGAGCATCACAGAATGTTTTGATGAGGCATCTGATTTCTGACTAACATTTCCTAAAGCAAAAGATGCAAAACAGATGGCAAATGCAGGGGGTTGGGAAGTGAAATATTCTTGAACTGGTCCATGTTTGACTTGTTTCAGAGTGATCTTGGACACCAATCTCTTCACAGAATAGATTGGTGGAGGAGTAGCGAGGTCATACTAAGCCCCTGACCCACCTTGCCTGTGAACCAGATTTCCTGGGGTGGATGGGACCATGTTCTTTCATTTTTGCTTAAAAACAGACACTTTAAGAGAATTATGTTTCTACAGACCAGACAAGTCTGGGCATTGTCTGACCAAACTTCAGTACATCAGAATGCTTCTCTGAAACTGATTTATTATCCATGATCAATACTGAAGATATTGCAAAATGTAATGAAGCCAGTTTTTACAGCGTCTATACGGCAATGTTTGATTGGACTGCATAATTTTTGCTGTGTTTTCATAGTAGATGAATCTCTTCAAATGTGAGCAAAGGGAGGAAACAAGAGAGTACGTTGGTAGTGCTGTGGATTTTTTTCTGTGTAGCCATTATGCAAGACTACACTGAGTTTCACCAATAGAGATAGGAAAGTGGAAATGCCATTTTCTGTTGTTGTTTGTGGGATATAAACTTATCTTTGAGTTTATTTCGACTATAGCAACTATGGTTAGTTTCAGGAGGACAATCAGATGCTTGAAGTAACTGATAACAAAGGGCAAGCTCCTCTCTACCTTGATTTCTGTTTTGCTCTGAGATGCATCTGCTTGTGGAAAAAATTCAGAGTCGTTGGTAGTCCATATAAAATGAATTATTGATTGCTATTCATTTTCCTAAGTGCACAAATAGATACTTCAGCTGTTCAACTTATCTCACAATCTTTTACATCTTGGTGGAAATAGCACATGAGAAGTAGTACTGTGTTATAAGCATGGGACTTGAATTCTCTTTTAGGCTTTTCTGCAAGTCAGGATTTAATTGGAATAGTGAAACAGAAGGGGATATACTTTAATGGTGAGGACAAATGCTCATATCTTGATGTGTACAATAGGAGATTTTGACTCACGTGTTTAGTGTTTTGTAGTCTGTTAAGATGATGTGCATTGTTAATGACTTTAATAGTCCTCAAGTCTCTCTCTTGACTACTTAAATACAAACTTCTTATTTTAGAGTCTGTTATAAATGCAAATGTAGTTTTCATTAACGTTATTGATATCTTGATAAGCATATGTAATGGGACCTTTCAATATAATGTCAAAATCATATATATAAAACTTAATGTATTGTCCTCCAGTTTAAACTAGAACTCGGTGATTATGGGCTAAAAATATCAGGAGCTGTATCAAGAGGGAAACCAAAAAATATTAATAATTTGCCAAACATAAAATATATGAAGGAAATACAGAATGAAAGAACCTGTTTAAAAAAAAAAAAAAGGAAAAGAGGGTTCTTTCTACTTAACGTGCTCTACCTGACTGTTTTTGGAGCTCAACAGAATTGCAGAACATGTATGTGTAGCTAAAATCCTTGTTAGACTGGTTGAAAGATTTATAAAACTCTCCTGAAGAGTGGAGGAAAAATGAGATCAAATATGTTCTAAGGGGGATACTATTATCTGTTAGAATCAATACAAATGTTAGGATGAGTTACTGTTTCAGAATATGATATGTTGAGTTATGCAGACATTTTCCTTTCACTGCTATCATTTAGCCATTTGCTCAACAATAAGAGGAAAATGTGAATTTCATGGTTGGCCTTACTGAGATGATGATTTTTCCTACTATTTTATTATTATTTTAAATGTGTTCATATTACTAATTCTAATGTATGAGAGCCAAGAAAACCTGCTGCTCACCTTGCTGTTGGGCTTCTTTCTTTTTGTTCTTCATGTAGTACATCTTGTATAAGATAGAAGTTGAACAGTTTTGGTGAATGCAGGTTCCTGAAACCTTTATACGCACAATTAAAATGATAACTAAGGAAAGAATGAGAACAGCTGCTGAAAGCTAAGTTGTCATTATTCAGTAAGGCTTAGAATCATTATGGAATAGAATTTCAAAATGGTGGACAGGTCTGGATCAGCAATGTCTTTTGGACCCAAAGTGCTTTGAACTCAATGTCAGGAGTTGCTCTTTGCACAGATTTGTTGACATGATATTAGCTGTCTCTCTTGTGCACAAGGACTTCTCATCCAAGTCTTTTATCTGTCAAGTTTTGACTACAAATTCATGTTTTGATCTGTACAATTTGTTTGGTGTATGCTGGGGATATGTCTATGCCTTCCATACAGGGAAGTGATCTAGGTGGAAAGAAAGTAATTGAAACAGTTGTTCTTGAAAGTCCATGGCAAGTTTGATGTACATGCACACATGCAACTAATCAAATGTGCCCCAAATGCCTGCCCTGCTGTGCGCTAGTGAGTCTAGCATACTTTGGGACTGGACAAGGCCAGGAATATAAAGCCAAATTTGAATAATTGCACGTGGCTACTGGAAAAGGTGCATCCAAACCTTTGACTGTGTATGTCCAAACTATTTTGTTCAGGGTGCAGGTATCAATGCAGCAATACTACAAAAAGCTGTTTGTTTTCAGAATTTGCTTCTACAAATTTGGCTGTGTCTAACTTGCTTTTCCAAAGGAAAATGGATGCTTCACTAAAGTGTTTCTGGTGGTGTAGTTACGGACTTGTGATAAGCAGCAAGATTTCTGCCTGCGTTGTAGAAATCAAGATTTGTCCTTCTGTATCATAGAATCATAGAATGGTTTGGGTTGGAAGGGACCTTTAAGATCACCTAGTTCCAACCACCTGCTATAGACATAGACACTTATCTCTATAACAGGTTGCTCAAAGCCCAGGCTTTGAATGCTTCCAGGGAGAGGGTGTTCAGAACCCCTCTGGGTAACCTGTTCCAGTTTCTCACCACACTCACAGTGAAGAATTTCTTCCTAATATCTAGCCTAAACCTACCATCTTCCAGTTTAAAACCATTTCCCTCATCCTGTGTCCACGTGTTATAAAAAGTCTCTCCCCAGCTTTCCTGTAGGTCCCCTTCAGGTTCTGGAAGGCTGCCATCTCCGGGCTGAAGAATGCCAACTCTCTCACTCTGTTCCCATAGCAGAGATGATCCAGCTCTCTGATCATCTTCTTGGCCCTCTCTTGACCTGCTCCAAAAACTCCACATCCTTCTTGTGTTGGGTGCTCCATATTTTTATGTCAAACCAGTAAAGAACTTGGCTTCAGATTTGTCTGAAGATAGTGGGCACTTCTGGTGTCAGGGTGAAATGAAGGAATTGGGTATGAATGGGTTGTCAACTTTAGAAAGTAAAGTGAAAGTAGATTGGTCATCTCTTCAGAAAACGCTTGGTAAACAGATTATTGTTTTACAGCCTTGGTATCAGATGAGTTTCCATTGTCAGGATGGTAATGTCAAGCAAAGTTCTGATAGATGCTGCTGTGAAGACAGCACTGTTTTATAGTTTTACAAACAGCTTAGCTTTGTGTGCACATATATAAAAGTTATTCCAAGAGCTGTGTTACTACTTTTGCTGTCAGAAACAGATGAGATTAAAGCTGTGAAACTCCTTACAGAGAATTCTGGATTTCAGAATATAATTAAACTTCTCCTCCTGAAAGATTTTATGACAAAAATACTTGTAGTGAAGGAGTGTATGGAGTGCCCAGTGCTTATTTCCAATGACTTATGTGTCTTATAAACGATCTTAGCATGTAATGTAATATATGCGTTCAAGATATTAAACTGCATAGTAATATTCAAGCTAAAAATGTTGGTTTGATCTTCACAAGAAGTTTGAAGGACTGCAAAATCTTGTGAAAAATGCTTATTAGTATTCATTGGCTTTGCCCAGGAGATTCTGTTGAAACATTAAGTTGTTGTGTTTGTGGGTTTTCTTTTTTTCTTTTTTTTTTTTTTTTGTCATTTTAGAAGGCAAACTACTTGAAGGTACTGTGATCACTCAGATCTTGGGAGGATGAACTTGAGTGTGAGGGTTCTCTGGGGCTGTCAAAAACAATACTGTTAATGGAGGCTTAGTGTAGGCTCTGCATAGGACTCTTTGATATTACTCTGTCTACTAACTGCCTTGCAGTTTTTGCAAGAATTGGCATATGCTAATCACAGTTGGATAGAATCTTTCTTTCATGCTGCCAGTCACTTGTGGAGGTTCCATCCCAGTGGGCTGCTAAACTCCACCATACCGCTCTCTTGTTTTCTTCTCCTCAAAGACAGAGAAGGAGAAAATGTGATGAAAAAGGCTTCGGGTTGAGTTAAGGACAAGCAGATTGCTCACCAATTACTGTTACAGGGAAACAGTCTAAATGTAGGAAGATTAATGTAATTTATTGGTTATTACTTACAAATTAGAGCAATGAGAACTAAAAGAAAACTAAAAACATTTTTCCTCCATCCACCCTGTTCTACCTGAGGATACTGATTGATGCTCGGCTGAACATGAGCCAGCAGTGTGCCTGGGTGGCCAAGAAGGCCAATGGCATCCTGGCTTGCATCAGAAACGACGTTGCCAGCAGGAACAGGGAAGTGATTGTCCCCCTGTGCTCAGCTCTGGTGAGGCTGCACCTCAAGTACTGTGTTCAGTTTTGGGCCCCTCACTGCAAGAAAGACACTGAGGCCCTGGAGTGGGTTCAAAGAAGGGCAACAAAGCTGGTGAGGGGTCTGGAGCACAGGTCTTATGAGGAGCAGCTGATGGAGCCTGGGATTGTTCAGTCTGGAGCAGAGGAGGCTCAGGGGAGACCTTATTGCTCTCTATAAGTACCTGAAGGGAGGTTATAGTGAGCTGGGGGTCAGCCTCTTCTCTTGTGTAACTAGAGATAGAACTAGAGGGAATGGCTTCAAGCTGCACTGGGGGAGATTCAGGCTGGACATTAGGAAATACTACTTTTCTGAAAGAGTGGTCAGGCACTGGATTGGGCTGCCCAGGGAGGTGGTGGAGTCACCGACTTTGGAGGTGTTCAAGGAAGGTTTGGATTTTGTGTTGAAGGATATGGTTTAGTGAGAACTATTGGTGATAGGTGGATGGTTGGACTGGATGATCTTGTAGGTCTTTTCTAACCTTGGTGATTGTGTGATACCTCCTCCCCCTGAGCAGCACAATGGTGCAGGGAATGGGAACTGCAATCAGTCTACAGTGCTTTTCCTCTGGTGCTCCTCTACAGCCACTCTCTGTCCTACCCCCATTCCATCCTTCCTGAACTGATCCCACTTTCCATAGGCTGCAGCTGTCCAGCATGGCTTCAAAACGGCTCCATGTATCACCCTTCAGTGGCCATCCCTGCAAGTCTCTAGCCATGTAAACCTAGTACATCACTGCATCCTTTCCAGCACAAGATGGTTGTGGTTTAGATTCTCTCCTGATATAAAATGGAGGTAGTGTAAAATGTGGCTGTTCCACCTTGTTTTTCACAGGCAATTACAGTGTGAGCAGTGCTTTCCTTTTGGCTCCAAACCAGAGAGCTCTGAGATTGTTCAATTGCCTTGCTTAATTGTGGAAGTTCACATGTTGAAAGCAACAAAATAATATTGGTCATCACAGGGAGAAAGTGTTCACCATAGCATTGAAAACCTTTTCCAGCTGCTACCACTTCTCTTTTCCGTCATCCATTCTTCTCCTTGGCATTTTTTGTCTTGTCTTTCCCCTGATAATCAGCCTATTCAGGCACCTATCTTCTCTCATGGGTCTTTAACTGACTGCTAAAGAAAAGAGCAAAGAATTGCTTTGGGAATCTCACAAGGATAGGCTTTCCAATGGAATTCCAATCAGATTTGGTTGATGGGATTTGTTGCAGTTGTGCCTTCACTTGTTGCTGTGGTAGCGGTAAGCTGAAAGCTCTTGGCTTCAGCACAAAAACAAAACAAAACAAAAACCAAGCAAATGTGTTTTAAAAATGTGGAAAAGAAATTCCAAAAGAAACTTCACAAAGATAACAGCAGTCTAAGTAAATATTTAAAATAATATTTGAAGAGTGGCTATACAATCCTTTTTTAGTCTAAATTACTTAGACAATCAGCTACTGTCTAGTTTTGAGTGGCTGCTGTGACAAATAACTGGATCAGCTGGAGGGCAACATAAAAGGTTTGATTGGATTTGACAGAACTGAATGTAAAGTTGAAGTTGCTCATCTTTAGTTGTTTGGTTTCTTTTCCTGGCTCCCTCATAACCCCTGCAAATGGGACTACTACCTAATATTAGAAAATATAATTAAAAAATACTTAACATCTCATGAGATGACAAACATTCTGTGATCCTTCTTTATTTGGAGCTTGTTTCCCACCAGTGTTACAAAACTATTTGTCACTGTGTTTGTCTTGCCTTTGGTTTTTATGACTTCCGAAAAACATATCTGACTGAAAGTGCTACTTGACAATTGAGATGGTGAAGATGGCAGCAAGATTTCTTGGGATGAACGAGTCTCTGGAGTCTCCCCTCACTTGGCTTTTCCTATGGGGTAAATCATCTAAAGTCCCATTGACTTGGAAAAGAAATTAGGCTGTATAATGACATAAGTGACATTAAATGACAATAAAAGTAAGATATACATCCTGCTTTAAATATATTACTTCATGCATATGTATTTAATTTTGGATCACTAATTATTTAATGAAAAATGAGTAAAATATATTTTTCCATCTCAGTAAAGCTTCACAATTTCAAAAGAAAAAAAAAAAAAAAGGAAAACAAACAGTTCCCAGTCCCACCAAAATCAAACTACGAGGAAAATAGTTTCTATGAAAAAAATGTGGAAGTTTTCCACGAACACTTGTGTGTCATTTGACTGAAAGAGAGCTAGAAACATTCAATTTTCTGGCTTTTAAATTCTTTCTAATATTATCGTTAGAAAGAGAAGCTACTTAATAAACATTTCTGAAGTTTGCACCTGTGTAAATGCAATGTTTCAGCTATGTCATTAATGAGGTAGGAGTGTTTATCTCCATCATTTTACTTTAATGTAAGTTACTTTTGGAATATCTTTTTTTTTTTTTTTTTTTTTTTGTATATGCAGAACAGTATGTAACAGATGCTTCGTATGCTTAATTAGGATCATTTAAGCAACAAAGTGTCTCTGGAAAACTTACCCCTTTGTTGGCCAACAGTATTTCATGTGGCAGCTGCATTGCCTCTGAAGAAAGTTCACCTAAGAGCAACACGGGCAGGCAGTATCTTAGCCAAAACGGACATTCAAGATTAGTATATAGTTGTTAGTGATATGTGATTCTGAGCTAGTAACTGTGAGGAGTCTGAAATACATTAATATGCAGATAAAATATTTAATTTTTAAAGGGAGAGTTTGTCAGAGAAGGAGTATCTAGGTGTGCTGTGTAGGCTACCTGCTATAACTTGCTCCCACTGATCTTATAAATAGTCCATGACTCGTTCTCAATCTGAACACCTTAAAGGACAACATATCAATATATAGCTATGCATATCCCTTTATGATCTTTTGTTTTGGCAGATGCTAGTGTGGAAAGCAAATCCATTGGCTCCTCAAATCAAACAGGATTTCTACACTGAGTTTTGTATGAGCCAAACTAGCGTCAATAAATACTGAGAGCTCTGATTTAAACACTTCCTTAGGAAATAGAGATGTGTGCTGGTGCAGATTGTTATGAAAGTAACCCTGGAGGTGAATGGTTATAATTTGAGAAGTGGTGTCTGAACGTGTACTTAGAGGTGGAATCACAATGCATACAAAATTCCTGTATGTATCTTTAAACAATGCCTTTTCTCACTTTGTACTAGATTTTAGTTTCAGTATTTACTTTTTTTTCATCCTCTAGACCATTTCTATCTCCTTTCTGTCCATTTCCTACCAGTTTCCATACCTTTTTTTTTTTTTTTTTTTTTTAGCATTCTGATGCATTTTCTGTGTTTTTAAAGTACTTTTTCTTCCTAAGAGTTATTTTTCTACTGGAATGTACACGAAGTCCCCCAGATTCATCACTAATGTAAGGGTTTATGCCTTGAAAATAACACTGCAGTGTGTGCTAACACAGACTTGTTTCCTCCCTTGGAACTGGCTATTATTTGTTGAGCACCATCAACACTCTCAGCACTGTGTAATATAAAGAAAGAGGAGGATGGGATTTCTACCCCAAAGGGCTTGCAGTCTGTTAGATGCACAAAGCAGATTAGATAATGCTAAATATGGCACCGGTCAGATGCACAGATTAGTCTGAAAATGCCACAGATCTTTTTAATATAACTTCCTCCTTTGATGGATGTAGTCTCTGTTTTAATGAAAGTATAAAAATACTCTTGGCTTCCCTGAAGACTTTACAAAAAGCTACATCTGAATAACTGACAGGTAGGATCTATCATGCCAAGCTTAAGCTTATTGCTAAGCCAAAATATCTGATAAGCTGGTTTGCCTACTGGCAAAGAATTAATTGGATTTCATACTTGGAGTCCTTTCTTTTGCTCCATCATTATTATCATAGAGTTACAGGAGGCAGAGATACAAAAGACCTATTAAGTCATCCAGGCGATAGACTTCTCAAAGCCTGGCTTCTATTACCCTTCTTTTTTTTTTTCCTTGAGTTTCAAACCTCCCTTAATTTCATCCTGTTGTTTCTAATTGTGACTGGTTTTTGCCATCCTCAATAATTCATTTTTCCTTACTGACGTAAATATTCTTCAAGTATGAACAGGCTGTTGTTGTATCCCCCAGAAAGTTTTTTCCTTTGGCAGCCTCTGTGTAGTTAACTTTTAAGGTCTCCATGTAATTAATCTCTTCAATCTCCACTTATCATTTTTGTTGCTTTTCTAATAACCTCTTTAATACGTTATCTTTCTGGTAATGAGTTGTCCAGAGCTGAATGCAATATTTCATGCGTGTCTGCACCAGGGCTCTGTGGAGAGGGACTTTCAGCTCTCTGCTCTGGGAACTGATGCATCTACAAATGCAAAAAAAAACCCTTGAGCTTTATTGTGCTCTATTATGTAGCAAATGAGATCAATTGATTCAGATTACAATGGCTTTGTACCATTTCAGGTGATAAAGCAATGTTAGATATGTTTTTTTGACACAAGCATTATAGATTCATCTGCATTTTGCCTCCACAAGAGTGAACTATATGCATAGAAAAGATTAGTTTATATTATCTGCTCTTTGTAATGTGGACATTTAAAGCTGAACAGACAAAGGAGGTGAAAACGGCACTGACATGACTGGCAGTGCCCTGCTGGTGCTCTGTCCTTTTAACATCTGCAGGCACCCTTCAGGGGACATGGTTAGGGTAGGAGTGATTTCTGCTGACTCTTAGTGGTTTATTAGCACCAAATTGGATATGTTGGTAGCGGAGATGTCTCTAGGGAAGTGGTAGCTAGAGGAGTGCTCTGTAGGTGTGCCTGATTTTTTTTTTTTTTTTTTTAATGATTAAAATAAGTAAAACCTTCCACTGTCAAGGGGTGAGGGTTTGCAGTCAGGATGAGGCTTTGGGAAAGATTGTAAGACAACAAACAAATAATGCAGGATTTTAAACTCAAGGGTAACAGCAAATGATTTGAAATTGGTTTGTTATTATTATGAAGCAGTGAAGCACTAAGCTTGCTATGAGATGTTAAATACAGTTTTTCATACCTAGCTTTCTGTGAATAGAACTAGTAATATTTAAACAGGAAAATTCATCTGCTGATCTGAAGGGGAGTTTGAACTCCAGGCACTCAAGGTTCTATTTATTCAAAATACTGGAGTTTTGATAGCACCTTATCTTCCTTGCCTCTCCTAGAGGAACTGTGAGATCATCTTCTGTTGTTTGACTGACTCAGTTTAGTGGCTGGCTTATTGAACACTGAGAAAATGACTGAGTTAAACTAGTGAGGAGCCTGTTTTCCTTCTCGCAGTCTGCGAATCATACCTGTGTTTGGACATAAGACCTGCCAGGGCAGTAATCTTGGAAGACTCTGAGACTCAGCACTGGCTGTGTCCACTGTTTAGTTTGAGGCCATGTCTCCTTTTGTAAAATACAGTTTTGAATAAGCTTTATTCACAGCTTGTCAAAGTAATGTTTTTAGTGAATTAATACAAATTTGCAGTATTTTTTTGTGCTTTTTAAAAAGAACTTGTTTTCATTCATGCTGAGTTTCTTATAAATACTGTATTAAAATCACTATGTAAATATATCTTATGATTTTCTAATAAAATAAATAATCAAGATGCAACTCTGGTAAGTAGTAACCATTTAAAAATATCTGCATGTGACATAAGCACTATTTGTATTAAGCATCATCTGTTCACAAATAAACCTGTTTTAATCATTGTTATCCAAAGAGAGTCACATCTTTCTTTTGAAGATTAGCTAGAAAGTGGAAGTGCAGATTAAGACTGATTTAAAGCCAGGCTGCATTTTAGTTATAATCCAAGATCATAACTGTTTTACAGAACAGCACAGTACTTTTTGCTTTTTCTCCAGTTGTGTATTTGGCCTCTGCATTCCTGTGCAAGTTCTGTTGTGCTGAGGAACTGGAATGAGAAATTTCTCTGTACTATCATCCGCTTTGGTACCTAAGTGTTGGTGGGGAGTGTCTGATCAATCCCCAGACTAATAAACTGTGGTCCCTGTTATCATGTCTTTGAGACAGCAGGTTCCCAGCATCTAGATTAGTATCCCAGTGTCTAAGATAGTTTTTCACTGTTTAGTAGTCTATGTAATGTACCTACTTGGAATCAGATCCTGGTTTTTTTTGAACGGTAGGCATTGCATACAGTATTTTATTATTCTCTAGTACGGATTGTCTGCCTTCAAATTGGATCTGATGGTAATACATAAAGGAATTAATCCTCCCAACTCTATCAACTATCCAACTCTATCTAGTTCTGCCTTTTTTGTTGTAGGTGATCATAATCTGACATATACAGAATTTAAATTTAATGCTTTGAAGCAGAGTACACAAACATAAGTATTGAACTTATGAAACTGATTGAAAAGCATTCTACTTCCATGCTGTATTTGGTGCATCTACGGTGGGATCACAGATGTAGGCCAAGGGAAAGGGAGCCTGAATTAAATTAAACTAAAGAAGAATTAATACTCCGTAAGCAGAGTAACATTATTCTTCCAAGTTTCCGAAGACTTTTTTTAAAGCACAAATTAATTAGTTTCTCAGCCCCTCTGAGATCCTTTTACACAGGATGAAGCCATTGGGGACTGCTGCATCACTTAGTCTGCAGGTCTCCATAATGTGTGCCAGACAAATACTCTCTGTATCTCTTGTAGGCAACCTAATATGTCTTGTTTACTGGTCTTTGAAGAGCTACAGAGAAAATAATGTGAGAGCACTGGATGCTACAGTGCTGATTGCTGACTTTTGGACCCTAGAACTTCCGTGTGTAATTGTGCATGCACACAAACAATATCAGCGATTGGAAGGGACCTTCACTGTGTCATATGTATCTGCTCCCTATATGTATACGTATACTCCCTAGTACTTAAGGAGAATTAGTACCTTGAAGGAGACTTGCAGAAGCTGCTTGGAGCTAGTTGGTAAGGCTAAGGAAAGAGGTGTATTCTCAGCCTCATGCTCCTCTGGAGCTTTGGTATTTTTCCCAGAACTTCAAGGGCAACGTTTCTTTCCACTTGAGTTCATAGCCTGGAGCCCTGTTCTGTAATGGGACAAAGAGCTGCTTTTCTAAAACTCAGGCGGGTGGGGGTCCTTTAAAGACAATAATTATTTTCTCTTTTTATTTGAAGGGGTAGACTGACAGATCTGTCATCTTTGGATAAAAATCCAGACTGCCAGGAAGGAACAAGGACCAAGGTTTACTGCCAGAACACTGCATCCCTAAACAATAGGATAGGCAGCGACATTTCCTGATCATCTCTCTTTCTTCTCTAGTGAGAAGTGGGATGCTTTGAACAGACTGATACCAGAGAAATAAATGTTGAGCATTGGGCTGTTATCAAAACAGGGATGCTAAACCTGGAATGTTTTACATGATGGTGGATGTCAGAGGTTGATCTCAGAGGAGGTGTGTTGGGTGGTTTAGATTACCACCAAATTACAAGGTTGATATGTTCTGATTAGCTAATGGAGTAGGTTAAAATTTAATAGGGATGAAGACGTTTGAAAAGAGTTATATTTTGTTGTAAACAGACTTCTCTTGATTAACAAGACCCAACAGAACACTGTGCCAAGTCATTTCCACAGAGGCTTCTTGGAATGTTTCATGGTTATTCCAAAGTCCTTCCTTATTTCCAGTTTAATGCTTACATGCTTTTGAAGCATCAAACAAATAGTAGGAGCAAAAAAATAATTTCAAATGGAGTATGTTTTCCAAAAATTTCCTTTCCCCTAGACCTTTTCTTTAAAATATTTTTCAATTTTCTGTTTTTAAAACAGAACTTTTGTCCATTCATCTCTATTAAAACATCATAAAAACTTAGAGTACAAAGGACTGGTAAATTTTTTTTGAATCTATTCCACTCTTGCCAACTCTAAGTCAGCACTGTCTATCATTTTTGCTAAGACAGCATTGTATTTCTTATGGGACTACTCTAAATTCCTACCTACAAATTACTGCGGAAATTACAGAATAAATTTAAATCATAATGCAGTAAAACAGCCCCTCTGAAGAGGCTACATAAATCATGGGATTTTGATATCAGGACATTCTATACAAGACTTGTTTTCACCTCGCTTGGGATTTTAAGTTGCTCTCAATAGAACCAGTTAAACTGTAATATGAAAAAAAAGCTGTAGTGATGGAGTTAGAGGAAAAAGAGGGAGAGAAGCAGATTTGTCTTCACCGCAGTCACATCTACTCTGGTGAGGATTTTGTTCTAGTTAGGGACGTCTTACAAAGTATGTTTCAGTGACTGAGCAGAGGTCATGGTTTTCAAAAAGTCCAGTAAGATTTGGAACTGTAAGTCTCATACTCTGAATGATTTGGTGCTGCAGAGCATCTCTTTTGATGCTAGTGGAGGTTAGGCACCTTGGTACCTACATTACTGAAAAAGAGAGTAAGGCTTTCTGTGGAGGTTCTAAATCTTGGGGTTTTTTTTTGTTCCTGTAGTTGTTACATTTTACTCATGTGCCTCTGAGGAACTTTTACTTCGAGGCTGCCTTCCAATACCAGCCTGTTCTCTCCTGGCTTTTCCGTTTTTTCCTCTAAGCAAGTGGGAAGTTCCTGTAATTAGGAAGCAATGACTTTATAATAGGTAGATCAACACTCTTTTGAAGTACTGTTTTATGTGGTTATCTAGAAGCTTCCCAGATATGAAAAGGTTGCTAGCATTATATTAGAAATCATCATTCAATGCTTTTTTCCCCCCCATCTTCCTTTGTTAGCTCACAGTTCTTTCAGGATTCACAAAGTCATTTTTCATATGACATCCATGTCTCAAATAATTTTGCCTGGTTATGAAGACTGTACATTTCTGAACACCGAAACATCAAAATCTTAACTGGTGTAACTGACATTCTGAGTAACTTCGATGAGATGTTTGAGGAGTAGCACCTGTGAGGACATTGGAAAAAAAAAAGCTTACTGGAAAATAATAATGTAACACTTGTTTTTTCTTCTTATGACTATGATATCTGGTATTCATTTATATTGCATCTTTGTAATGTGATCTCTCTCGTGTATTGTCTAGTGCTGCCTTTTGGAAACATTTTATTTTTTCTGTGCAGATCTTTTGGCACATTTTGTATCAGTTTAGTAAAGGAAATAACTACTGGGTTTACTATTTCAGCCCTCTTTAAGCCGATGAATCCTCATGGAAAATGTCTTGAAATACTCTTCTGTGGGGATGATTCTAGCTATGTAGTACATTTTCTTTCTTTTCATAGCTTAAGTCAGATTTGCAGCAAAATGAATCCTACTGTTGTATTGGTTTGCTGATCCCTAGTGCTTGTTCCCTTGCTGAAAATTCTTCATTGTCTATGATGCTGGCAGTCGTGTGCTGGAAATATTAATGCTGTTTTAAGTGAAAGAAGAACACTTCAGAAAGTAAATGACCAGCATGGTCAGTTGAATTTTAGATTAGATTTTCTGGAACAGGGATTCATACTTCGTTTTATTTTATTTTATTTTTGCACAGTTAAAAAAAAAAATTCCAAATATAACTCAAAGATTTGTGCCACTAGCTTTAACTACGCAACATGTAGTTTAGGAAAGCATGTTCAGTTCAATTACTCCTGAAGGGAAACTGACAGAGAGATCCTGAAGAAATGATTTTACATAGCTAACAGGTCATTCGCAGTTACGGTATGGGGCAATCAAGCGACTTGTAGTAAGCTATCAAACCTATTCAGGGGTATGATTCTAAGCTGGTGATCACTTTGCTATCACTTGGTATTGTGTTTATTAATTATCTCACTATGCTTTATACTTAGTGGTCAGATTGACCTCTGCGCTGGAATTTTAGTTCATTTTTAGTGCAACCTTTTTATCTGTAGTTCTAGGTGACACTTCAGATGAAGTTACTTTATTGAATCTCTCTGGGGAAATTAAAGGAGAAGGAGGAGATTAGAATTGAATTGTTAACACAAAAACATGCTTCATTAAGTTACTAAAAGTGCTACTTAGGGGACCTCTTTTTTGCTGCTGCATGTACGGATAAAAGTGTATTGATCTGCACCAAGAATTTTTTTTGCAAGCCATCCCTACTGTTTTCACTGGAGGAGGATGGAGGAAAAAAAGAATATTTCTATATATGTACGCATATATTCTTTCATTTGATTACTTCACTTTCTTCATGAACTCTGTTAGACGCTTTTAGACAACAGTAGTATGGTGTGTTGTTTTTTTGCCAGCGCTCTCTCTTTGCACAGTTTGGCTTAGATGCGCTTTGAGTTACCCTTCAGTGAACAAGTACAGGCCACTTATTTCACAGAAAAAGTGCTGAATGAATCATCTTGCTTTCCTCCCTCTTCCTTTTTCTCCAGCCTTCAGCATATTCGTATTGCCTGAAAAACAGCCTTGCTGTGAAATTTTGCAGAAGTTCATTATATAATCTCCAAGCTTGGGTTGCCGTCAGCATTCTGCAGCGAACCTGCCACGGTTGCATTTATTCTTCTCTAGTTTGCTGTGATAGTGGCTTTCAGTACCTTTTGTGACCCTTCCATTGTTTTTCTGTAACAACAAAAGTAACAGATTAAACTGTTGGGTGGGTTCACAGTATGCATTAGTTTGGGCAGGTCCAGCCCATGGGCTGCATACAGCCTGCACAGCTTGCAGTGTGGCTCAGTCTCTACCCTGTGCCATCATGATGAGGACTTTTTCCCATTGAGCAGCCCTACCCTGCCCTGGGAGCACAAGTATCACTTAGCACCAGCCAAACATCAGTTCATTATTAACCCCATCTGGGCTGAAACCAGGATAGTGCAGTGCCAGCTCAAGTTATGGCAAATAATGCATTTTGATACACTGACTAAACACAGTACTGTGAATAGCAAAAAATAGGCAGCTGTGCTTCCTATTCTCGTAAAAAAATTTTGAGAACGGATTTCAACATTGCAAAAAAAAAAAATAATAATAATTTTTTTTTGTATATTTGCAACTCCATTTCCATTTGACATAAATATATTACCTGCAAATTTTTCAAATGTGATGTGTAGAATTGCAATCAGACACTCAACTCAAAAGTCTGATTGGATCTCCTTACCAGACCTTTATATAGGCCCCCCTATCTTAGCAGAGAAACGCCCTCTCACTTGGTAGCAATAGTGGGTCACCTCCAGTGGAGCAGATTGTTATGCGTGCAGTCTCCTGTCCATCAATGACAAAAACGCATAGCCCAAGACAATTTCTCTTCATTCAGTGCAGCCCAGGCAAACCAAAAGGTTGGACATTCATGCATTAGCTGAAGCCCATGATTGAATTTGCTTTACAGTGAAGTAATGAACAGCAGCACACTAATTTTTGCACTTCCCACCCCTTTGCTGCTTCCCATAAGTTAAGGGATCATTTTCCCTCTCCTCCTTTGGGAGATGACTGTGAGTAACTTCAGTGTGAAGACTTCTTATGTGTTTGATTATATTGATTAGTTAAGCAGAATTCACATCCACAGTAGGGATCTGTTTTTCATCTTTGTTGTTCATTACTGTCAATTTTAACTAGTTAAATCCCCCTTGATTTTAAAGACTATATCAAGTCACTGATATTACTGTGGATGTTTGTTTGAGTCATCTGTACTTACCTTTGAGATTTAACTATCTCTGCCTGCAATAAATCAGCAATAACCTCAAAATTAATGAAATTTGGAACTTCTCAAGGCTTAAAAGCATCGAACTACCTGAAGTATAACTTATAATTTTGAGATATCTTTGCAATTTACTTCTGTATTTTTGCTTGTTTAAGCTAGTACCTAATTCTTAATTCTATGACTCAAGACGTAGTGTTACATTCTTTGATCTTATCAGTCCTGCATCTTGGCTCACTACTTGCTTCCCTCATCTTAGCATCTGTGCAACTGGAAGAAAAACCATCCACAGCTGCTGATGTCCACTTTCAAGCTCACCCTGTCTCTCAGTTGCCTTAAGTCTCTACTGAACATTCCAGTGTTCCATCAAAAATTATTTAGTTTGGCACTTCTCTCTCTCTCTCTTCTTTTTTTTAATTTTGATAATATACGTAAGCAGAGACAGAATTATTTGAAAGGTAAGTCAGACTGTTTTCAAATAAGGACTTTTTTAGTGTTTAAAAAAATTAAACCTGAAAAAACAAACAAACAAAAAAACAAAACAAAACAAAAAAAACACCCAACCATGATAGACTACAATCTAAAGTATGACTAATAACAAATTAAGCATGAACGAATCCTGTGCACCAACACAAAAGCTTTGTGATGAATATAATGTTCCTATTGCAGTATTATCCCCTAGTTCATGTTAATTATTAAATTTCGAGTAATCTGAAAGAGAAGATGGAAGCAACTGTGTTTCTAATGAATCTGTAATGAGTTCTAAGTCTGGGTAACCATGTGGAGTTGGGGGATTTGCATAATAATTATTGTAACTGAACAAAAACTATACGGCTATTGGGCTCTTTTGCAGAAGAAATGTCTCAGCATTGAGGGAAAATTCCGGTTTTGTAGCTTGGCCTGTGATACTGCAACAGTAACTAAGGAAAAAAAGCTATAAGGAAGATGAAGTGGTGGCACTTCACTCATGCACGCATAGAAGTATGCCTGAAAGCAATGGAATTTATGATCTGTATAATTACCAGGAAAAAAATTTGAATTTTATACTAATTGGATCTCCTTCAGTCATTATCAGAGCACAGAAAAATTAGGTAACTGAAAAGCATAGTGCAGGTAAAAACCTCCCCAGCATCCTTACACCACCATATGCAGAGATGATTCTTTTTTAGTATGATGATCAACCATGAAGGAAAATGTACTGTTTGATTTCAATTACAGGAAGGTCTTTACTTAGCTCTTAGATATTGTATGCCATTGCTGATGGTTGTTTTCTTCTTTTTATTCAGTTAACTTTCTAATACATTCCTAAAGAATACAAGAATAGTCCAGAATTGTACTTACTGATTTTGTGTAGTGTAGTAGGAAATAATTAAAATTTTGTATTTTGACTGGGTCCAGGAGATTCTGAGAGCTCTAAAACAATGAGCTGCAAACTGTATAGTTGTACAGTTCTAGAAACAACCAATGTTTTACAACAAAATAATCTGTATGCTGCCTGTCTTTATTTATTCCATCTTTTATTCTGTCAGGACTTATATTTCATATTGTGTAAATGTAGCATTTTCTTGTGGGTATCACAGAGTAGTAGAATTCAAATGAGCCCTGTTTCGTCTCCAAATGGTGTGATTGGAGAACATTTGGTACACGGTATTACACTTTCCATTCAAAGCACTGTGCAGGACGAATAATTTGCAGTCACAGTTATTATTCTTTGTGTTTTTTTCTCCTTCTGTTCTATCAGGTAGTCAGTCCTTGCTGCTTGTGCTGCTTGGCTTCATCTCACAGCTAACTTGCTTCTCATTCTGTAAGGATCCTTTTCTGACCTGTTTTTCTGAAACACTTGCTACTAATAGGTTCTCAAGATTTCTGTTATTTCATTGCACTGATTGTTTCCCCAGGTTTCTTCTCTCTTCTGCCACTCTGTTCCTACTGAAGTTGCCCTGCTTGCATCCAGCAGCATTTTTCTGGTGACTCCGTGGATGTTGGACACTCTAACAACACTGGTTGATTCTGTCACTGGCAGACAGTGAGGGAAAATACCTCTGGTTCTCCCTCACAACAGGAAGCCCCTGTCTGTGAAGTTGAATAGGACTGTCTATTTACTTTGAGTGTAGGTCTTTGAGAGTGAGCTCCTCGTTGGGTGTAGCAGGCATTGTCACATCATTCCACTCTTTGCCTTCCAGAGGTGCATAGATCTCAAGCTAGACCTTTTCATACCCTGGTAATTCATTTGTCTTCTGTGGTTGAAAGATCGAGGACAGCAGCTATTGGCAGAGAACTCAGAGCAAGATGAGGTCAGCAGAACCAAACAGCTCACCTCTGCCTGTAGGCTAATGAAGCAGTTCATCTCAATGTGAGATGCCTTGTCGTCATGGTCAGTCCCTTGCAAAGATAGAATTTTCTTTTTCTAACCTCCAGAGAGGAAACTTGAAGTTGAACATCATGGTGTCACATACAGAAACACATAGGTTAGCTCTACATTTGTCTGATTCCCATTGCCCTAGGAAAATATAGAGGGAATTGTCTTTTCTTTCTTTTCAAATTTGAAAACCTTTAACATGCTGTCTTTGGTCCCCATCTTAATTGTTGCAGGCAGGAACTTATCTGGTCTTCTATGTGGTCTTCTGCCCCTAGCATCCAAGATCTTTCCTTTTTTTTTTTTTTGGCACTCTGGGCACATGGTGCTGTAGCAAGCCTCAACAGTTGGAGTTTTCCTGCATTTGCAGGTAAGAAGTGCCTGCTGTAGCTGTACCATCTCTCCAGCTGAAGGGAGGTGATAAACTGAGCACCTGTTGTTCAGCAGCTGATCTAATTGAAGCAGGGTTTCTATTGTATTCGTTTCTTTTAGGGAATTTCTATCTGTGTTTCAAGTCCAAGAAACATGAGTCCAGACGAGGTGCTCTGAATTCAAGTCAGATCAATACATGTCTGTTGCTGAGCTGAAGTGATCTGTTAATGGTGCCCGTAACAGTGAATGACTTGATTAGGAGAAGAACTGATTGATAAGCTGCTTTTCTAGCAGAATGATAAAATGATCTGGCTTCTCTGAAGTCATGTTGCTTTTGAATTATTACCATGATATTTTTTTAATGTGTTTCTGTATTCCAAAACCTATTTTTTTAAAATGGGGTCTCTAACACGCATTAACAAATACTTTTCACTCAGATGCAATTTTGGGAGTATTTTGTAGATGCAAATGGGTATGTTTCCTACAAGCAAATGGTAGTGTTTTTTAAACTGCCTGTCCTTAGTTTATCTCAACCAAAAACAATCAAGAGATTAGCGAGCAATGATTTTTGTCCCTAATTCCCATATCAAAGTTGTTTGTGTTAACTAGATAAAATGTATTCTGAGGCAATATGTGCAATGCTTGTTTATTAGCAAGAAGGATAAAGTGAAGTTATCCTCACTTGACCTGAATTTTTTCTTTGTTTTGTACTTTTATCTGGATGCTTCTAAAGCATTTAAATGAAAATATATATATATATATATATTTGATCTTCACTAGCATAATTTTATATTCTTCTTCTCTGTTTTATTACTTAATTTAAAGCAAAGCTGTGAGAACTAGAGGTAATATTAATAAAATAGTGCTGTTATTTAAAAAAAAAAAAAACACCATACAAATTAGTGCTATGTCTTTTTAAGTTCTATTAGACAACAGTGTTACTCAGGAAAGAAAACTGCGACTTCCTAATTCTTAAAATTACAAATGTAAATCCATCTATGTTTGCTTGTACAAGTGTAATGTTACAGGTTTTCACCATGAAAACTATTGCCACAGCTTTGCTATCTTATTTGCATCAATTCTGTGCATTCCAATTGAGCCTCAGAACTACTATATTTTGTATTTGACTTATCCTTTCATACAGATCCTCATTAAAAGGAGGTCAAACCTCTGACCCTTTGCTCTGTCCTTCTTGCATCTTCTTGAGCTGGTTACCTACTGTGAACCATCAATGCTCATCAGAAGCTGTAGCCTTCCAGGTTCTGTCTGTGATTTTTATGCAGGTAGACAAAGGAGCTATGATTGAGGCAAATAAATTTGTGCTTCTTTCTCCAATGGCAGTGTTGTGATCACTGTCTATTTGAACTCTTTGATTTGATGTGCAATGCCTCACTCCATCAGTAATTTGTTCCAGCATACTTTATCATGAATCTGATACAATCTCCATGGAAAAGATGAGCTAGTCACTTTAAATCCTAGAACATTTTTGTGGAGTGTAAGGACGATTTAGGGCTATTTTGATGTGACATCCCTGAATGCTGTGGGAGATAGTTGAACTCAAAATCAATTATTATTACAGAAAGTTTAATTGCTCAGGGTGAACAATTAAAGACAAATTTTGCAGCTGTGGTTTTAGTCCCCAAGAACTGGAGGTGCTGAGATGTGCTCATCTCAGCAGATCGCCAGGAAGAGGATTCAAAGCAGTATACCATCAGTGAGAGAATTAGTAGCAGAATTTGTTAAAAATGACCTTTAGAATGAGATAGATGGGATAGATTACCTTTTCACTTTTCCAGGTGCATGCATACCATCTCTGAAAGGAGAGGGCATTCTGTTTCACTTGAAATTTTCTCTTACCTAAGTGACATAGAAGGGCTTGAAGCTTGTATCTCAAAGTTTGTGGGTTTGTTTTTTTAAGGCTTTTGCTCAGACTGTTTAAGGTAAGGCAGTTGCAGAGGCTCATGCTTCTGTTTTATCTGGTTTGTACTCCTCTGATTCTTGAGCGTTCTGTTTTTCTTTTTTACCTCTTTATTTCACTGATAAATCAATAAGTATTTCAACTTAGCTAAAGCTCATCAGAGCAGAAATATATTTTTCCAAGGGACTTTATTGAATGTTTTCTTTTTTGTTCTTAATTATTATTATTAATTTTAAGTTCAACTAGGAAGTCTGAAAAATTATGTGTGGGGGCACAAAAGTTTTACAAGGAAATATGATAAATGATAGCAACACGACAAAATCTAAATAAAAGCATTATGTTAAAATGTCACTTGATTTGTGTTTGGATTGAGTGTACCCTGTTATGGCCTATGAGAAATAACTTACATGTGATGTGTTGTGCTGATGCAGCACTTGAAACAGCTGTTCACAGTGAGGTTGGTCTTTGTATGTGTTGGCCATTCAGAAGGGTGAATGGAAGTAGAAAAAGGAGGTCAAAAGCAGAGCCCTACTGAGAGGGGTGAGAGTGCATTTCTGTGGTATGTACCAGCCTATTAACTTCTTGCTTTGACCTCTCCAAGTTACATTCTCCCTTTGAGGCAAGTCTGAGGGCCCCCTTGGTAGGTATTGTCAATTGTAATCTGCAGATCTGGCAATGGATGCTCTGCCCTCCATGATCTACTGGCCTCCTTCAGGTCTCCTTTGGTGAGAGGTGGTGAATTCTTGTACAGGAGGCTGGGAAGCAGCTCCCTTAACACTGGCTATTTTTGACATCAAGGATGCAACAGATCTTCTGAATCACTCTGGTCCTTCAGGTTACACAAAGATCCAACTCATCATCTGTGGTGAAATGCATGTTGGCAAGATGCATTATGTCCTCTTCTACAGGTAGAGAGTGGGATTTGGATTAACCTCAGTAATGCTATTAGAAATGAAATGCCAAAAATAGCCTTAATTTTGGTTAGAAGTTTAATAGGCTTAGTCTGTGAGTCTGAAGCAGCATGCAATTCAGAGTAACAAACTGAGCCATTGGTCTGTTGAATTCAGCTCATGTCTCTGCCTCTAATTTCAGTACTGACACAGTGCCTATGCTTGTCTGCTCACGTAGTTGCAAAATAATGAAACGATTTATCTCCTCTAGAATTGTTCCTCTGTTTTTCAGCTCCAGAAGTGAGTGGTGCTCTTTTAAAGGCAGGGCACTGAGCAGGACCTGGATGCAGAAGCTTCCTTGTGGAGTAGGTACTCTGCAGCCATCATCTGAATGCTGCTAGTAAGGATCAGACAGTACCCTGTGTAGCCCAAAAGCTGCTCTAATTTTTGCCAGAAATTAATTCCCGAAAGGCTCTTCTATTAGCTGTCACAAGCAGGGTGTGCTTGCTCTCTGCATTCAGTAGACACTTCATTTGCTTACTGTCTTAGAAAAAAAGTGAGAATCCTCTCTTCAGAGCTGTAGTGGCAATAAGCACATTTATAGGAGGCTGAGATCTGTCCTTAAAACAGTCCAGACATACAAGCTGTGCCTTTACTCTGAAGCTCCTTGATTTGACATAATTGTGGTTCCAGCCAGCTTGAATTCCTATCACTGCAGCCAAAGCAGATTCCTGCTTCCATGCTTTTTGTAAGAAACTTTTCCCTGAAATAAAGGCTTTTGAACAGTGAAGGATTTTTTCCTCTGTTGTCCATCTGGTCCTTTCCTTCATATCTGGAATGCCAGAATTACCCAATCCACAGCACCAGAGACAATTTCAGAATCTTTGAAAAGAAAAAAAAAAAAAAAAAGGCAGAAATTTGTGGAAATAATTTATTTATATGGGTTTTTATTATTAGGCCTTTATTTAGGCTTTTTATTTCTAGGGTGTCTGTATGTTTTTCTTATGTCTAAAGAACCTTTGCAATGTTGAGCTCTTTCTAAGGATGAAACTGCTCTCAAGAAAAATGGAGGTAACCACTGAAACTACAGTCTTTTTCTTGCTCAGATTAAATCAAAACAATAAAAGTTATTCAAATAATTGGCAGATGGATAATTACTTATATTTTTGTTACACAGGAGATGAGTTATGTCTGTGTTGCATTTCCTATGCCCTGGAAGAAAAATGATAACATTAACAACTTTCAGAACTGTTATTGTCTCAAAACAGTAGAAATCAAATACAGGCAATCCAATTTAATTCAGTGCCTTAGTAGCTTATTTCTTTGCTAAGGAGGCCAGAAGATAAAAGCTAATCAAAAATGATTCTTACTAGAATAGAAGGTGGTTTTTTTGTCTGGATGATAGAAGCTGTTACACCAGGATTTCTTCCCATCCTCCTTCATTTTGTCTGCCTCTCTGTTTTTCCCTGCACAGCACAAGCTTGGCAGGTCTGCCCTGCCATCTGAATCTGGGTAAGTCATTACATGGCTGGCTGACTGCAGAAGGCTGGCATGCCCCAGGAGCTCGGGCAGGGGATCAGAAGATGGCAGTGTTTACTTACCATAGGGATAGAGTGCTGCCAGGGTGCTCCTGGAGTGCTGGGCTGGAGACCAGCCCCTGGAGTGTCTGCTGCAGAGATTGGTCCTGATCCTGAACCTTCACGAAAGGGAAAATCCTACTTTCCAAGTAGAAGATGGATGACTAAGGTAGCACCTGAAGGTGGGGTGGAAAATGGTTTGAGAAGACTCAAAGAGTCTACAAAGAATAGATGTTAAGGAATTGCTAAGAATCTCAAGAGGAAAAGTTGGCAATACCAGGCGCTGAGAATTGAAGTGTCAGAATTTTCTGAATTGACCGTGCCTGGCCCTTTGTTATGTATTTGACCAACTCAGCTGGCCAATAACTCTTACAGATCATCCAGCCCCGTGGGATAACAATTGCTCATAAATAAAATTGAAAATATTTTAAAAAATAATAATAAATTAAAAAATCAACATATTAAAATTTTTCAAAGAATTGCAGCCGTCCAGATATCACAGAACTTCCCCCAAGAATACATTTTTTTAGTAAGGATGCAATGGCAGAAATCAAATTTCAGCAGCTGTATTTTTCTTTGCTAACACACTCCACTTTCTGGTATTAGTGAAGCAGTACTTGTTCCCTGCTGCCGATTGCTGCATTGTACCTTGTTTGAAAATGTTCTGGGGAGGACCACAGAGAATTTGCACTTCTCTGGGATCATTTCAAATGAATCATTATTAAGCAATTCTTCCTCACAACTTCTTAAAATGTGAGTATTTAATTGCTCTTACTCAAATGCATTTTCTTAGGGAATGGTTCGCCTTTGGACAGCCCCTTTCTCTTTGGGTAATTTAGTCTTAAAAGTGATGAAAATTGGAATAATGCACAATTAGGAATAATAGTTACACCACCCTCTCATTAGGGAAGCAGTAGCAGACTGGCAGTCTCATGTGAAACAAAGAAAGCAAAAAGAGAAGATTTTTCTCCTCAGTTTGTCCTGACCCTGAGTGGATATAACTTGAGGAAGTCTGATGCAAATTCCCATGCATTTGTGTCTGTATATGTCAAACAGAAAGTTCTAATTGATGTTTCTGTGGTGATATAGAAACGCAGAATGACAGGAAACATTTTATTTCCATGGAATCAAATATTTAGCAGTTTCTCTGCCTCTTAAATAGATATAAAACACGTAGGAAGAAACATTCCCAATCAACAACCCAATAGAAAACAAGAACAAATTGAAACAAAGAAAGAAAGTACAAAATTTAGAGAATTCAAATTCAGCAGAGTAGTCCTGAAATGCAGAATTTTAATCACAGTGGCTCCTCCTGAACCTTGATTAAAATGTTACTTCCCCGCCTCTGTAAATTCATTTCTGCTTGCAGTCTAATCTTTCAAAGGCTAATCTGAACTTTACTATACTACTAAATAGGCAGATACAGTAAATAATCCATTGATTTGTCACTCTATATGGTTTCAGAAGCTCTTATACTAAACACATTTTATTCTGTTGATCACTCTATCTCATCTGTTTTTGCAGTTGAGTTTTCATGTAACAGTAGTGGTCTTATAGTGCTTGCTTTCTAAAATATGCCTTTTGTTACTTTGTATTCTGCTAATGTATTTATTTTCTTTCAATTTATGTGTAGTTTCTCATCTTCCTTGTGTTACTACAGTCCATATAAAGCTTTTTTATTTTTATTTTTTCCCAGCTGAGTCTTTGCCAGATATTTCTAATTTGCTAAAAATCTATTTCTTTTACACACCAGTTTGCATTGCAGGTAGAGTTGAATCTGTTGTGTATTTATATGCTGTTCTCTGCCAAACAAACATGCCCAATATCTCATACAGGCAAATAATTTCATTTTTACAATTTCATCCACAGGGAGAATTCCAGCTATTTAGCTGGTAATGATTTAGGAACTGGAAGCACTTCACAAGATTACTTGACTCAAACTTCCACATTCATTTTCCAGTATCTCTTCTTTATACCTTTTACCTTGTTCTGCATGTGTCCTGCTCATTTCTTCCAGGGCTTGTCAGGAGCTTCAGTGTGTTCTGCCCGTTTAAGCCTATTAGATAGTTACCAAAGAGTTGTGTATGTGGTTAAAAGAAAAGCCTTACAAATGTTAATGATGAAATCTTAGTCTGTGTCACAGCTATAACCACCTCAGTGTATAAGGAATGACCATTCTTATGCTCTAGACTATGAAAACTATTATTGAATGATTTCTTTTGTGTAATCTGAAATCCCGTTATTTGATTCAAGATTATGTAATTTTTGAAGTTACCTAGCCACTACTTTAAATACGCTTCTGCAGAGAGTAACGATTTATGATTATTATGGGTTTGTGTTTACAGAAGAAGTTGTTATTATAAGTCCATTGATTAGCAAAAAAAAAAAAAAAAAAGAAGCTAGGCTAACCACAGGAATGAATCTTTGATCATCCTTGGCTGAGTAGACATATAGCTCATGCTGACTTAATGGCTTGGCAAGACTGACTTGAATTGATTAGAAGGTTTGGACCAGTCAACTGACCTGACCAGATAGTAACATCCTTTGGCCTTTTTTTTTTTTTTTTTTTTTTTGGAATATCCTTTGGCTTCATCAGAATTATAGTCCTGAGATAGAACAACATTATTAAATCCCTTCTCCTGGTGCTTCTTTTCCAGCAGTTTTGTTCAGCTGTTTGTTTGTGATCTGTGAAATTCATTAACTACTTGCAGAGTTATCTGCTTTTGTGAATGCTCACGTGCTGTTTACCCAATAAGTAAGTAGTCCTACAGTATATTGCTGGGATCTGGGAGCTTATTGTTACTGGAAACTCCCTATCTCAGCACTATAAAATTGTGACTTTTTGATTCATGGCTGTGGGCTTAATCGTGCTGGGTAGTGGTAGTATGCTTTCTGTGGTAGAAACAAAATAAGCTCTTCTTAGCTAATTGAATTTTCATGTAAGAAATACATGCTATGTTGAACTCTCAGATCCTGAAAGTTTTCCTCATACTTACCTGTTCTTTTAGTTTGGATGGGGAAGAAAGTGTCTCTATGGAAACTTGAGGATTTTCATGTGAACTGCAAGTTAATTTTCCCCTGCTTTAGAATAGGTCAGCACTGCTTATCAGGCCTTGGGGTCACTGGCATCAGGCTGCACTTGTGTGAGCTGAGGCATTCTGGTCTCTCCCGGAGGCAAAACCAGCCTTCTTCTGAGAGGCTCTTAGCCAAGATAGGAGAGGATTTCCTAGAATTTTAATCACACCCTTTATGATTTCACCCAAACTAATGTGCTTTTGTGCAGTGCTAATTGACCTGATGTTCTGGTTTTAGATTCGTGGTAGTAACCCTTGGAGCTAATTTACACAATGTGCTTTGAACTGAACGTGGTAATGCAAATATAATGTCCTATTAACAAACTATGAATGGCTCCTACTGGGATTTGTACAATGATTCTGAGCTCATTATTACTGTCATTCAATACTATGGATGAGTGGAAGAAAAATAATTAAACAAAACAGTACTTTAAATCCCAACAGGAATATAAAATCAACAAAGTTGAAAACCCACAAGTCTTAACTTGTGTTTAATATATATACTTTGTGGAAAGGGAGGGGCAGCAGGGATATGTGTTAAACATTCAGTGTAAATGCCCAGCCTAATTGGATGGAAAAATTGATACTCAGTGAATCATTTATTTCCCCCAAATGATTCCACGCTTCTCCAAATTTAAAACTGATAGTGTTACACAGAAAATGGGGTAAGAAGTATTTTCTTCTTATCCTCTTTTAAATGTAAGTCATCCTCCAAAAGTGTTGCTTGGGGATTTAGCTGTGTGACTACTGATATCGCTGGAACTTTCACAGCTAAAATGCACAATCACAGCTTTGAAAATGCCTTTTGCAATCTAACACTGTGGAAGCATTGCTGTGTGAGCATTTTTCATTTCCATGAGTTGGCCAGGTGTAAGCAGCAAAAATCTGTGAGAAACCTTGACATTCAGAAAACTGCTGCACATTCCTCAGCTTTCCATAAACATACAGGCTGATACAAGTCCACTTATATTAAACTATGGGTATTCAGGCCCAGCCTTATAAAATCCAAGTGGGAAAAAAGGAGTAGAAGGAAAATGAAAGAAAAAAAAAATAGATGTTCATCTGACATATCGGTCCATCAGTCAAGCAAAAAGGCAGCAGCTCAGTTGAGAAAATGTGCAACATGCACTTGTCTCTGCTCAGACCTCAACTTAGTACCCTACAAAGCGGGCTTTAACATGTTCATCAGCTGCCAGACCAGCTCAGACACGCAGAGCTTTCCCTTGGGCTCAGTTCTGTAAGCAGTCACTTTCCAACATGGTCTTATGACTTTTTTCTACTTGACTCCTTCCACTTCTCTTTCTGACAAGCAGACTCGTCATACTGCTATTGCTAAGGATTTTCGGATGTCCTGAAGATTAGAAGCTTGACTTAACCAGAATTTGACTTCTAGTTCATCTTTTCAAAACTTCTCAAAAACTTAAATCATTCCAGATGATACTGGAAAGATAATTTGAGTCATAAAGATTAAATTGATAAATATTTGCATTCATACTTCAAGAATATTTTATATTAGAACATGTTAAATTAAGCTGGAGTAGGAAGAGTACATCAGCCATCAGGAATTTAATTCAAAAATCAACAGAATGACCAACAAAGTGTCCACAAACTGCAGACTTGGAAGTCTCTGTTAGAAGTTTTCTTTTCTGGTAGTAAATTAAGCTCTGCAAATTTAGTATTGGGAGCAAAGCCAGAAATAAAATTCCCTGTGGTACTAAATGATTTACAGCCTGAGGGAAAAAGGAATTTGAAAGGCAGAGGAAGAATGAAAAAAGAAGAAGAGAAGAGAAAATGGGACACAAACCACAAAGACTTAGGAGTCAAGGAGGAAAACATCTGGAGAAACATGGCAGGCAAAATGTACAGAAATTAAAATCATAGGGACCATTCAAGAGAAAGGGCCAACTCCACCAGAAACGATTATTGTCAATAGGGATGGAAAAGAAAAAAAGACTGCATTAAAGCATTGTGCTGCTTTGAAGAACCAATCTATTAATCCTACTTACAGTATAGCCAGGCTGAGATGATGCACGAAGGGCAAGGACTTGAATGCCTTTCTTTTATGGACATTACTCAAGCAGAGGTCTTATAGTTTAATTCAAGTAAAAGATTTTCTGTTGATGCTGAAACTGTCAGTTTCAATTGAGAAAGACATTTTGAACTTGTAATAGGGCTGCTTTTTCTATCATCTCTCAATGTAAAGTATGAATTAAGTCTCTTCTTTAGCCAAAAAGATTACCAGGAGCTTAAGTATTTCATGGTTTGTCTGGATAACGTGCAAATTTATCTCTGGCTCTGGTGATAGAAGAGGGTATCAAGGAAAAAAAAATTAAAATACAGAGTAACGTGGGTGGAAATTACCTAGTAAAGTGTAATGTAGAAACTTTTTTCTTCTGCTGGAATATTATTGGAATCTCTTGTTTACTGTGTAATTGAAATGTACTTCATCACCTTATGGGAAAATGCTTCCTGGACACCACCTTAATTTAGAGATATTAAAGATGTCTTTTTCAATATCTCCAGCAAATTAAAATTTTGTGCTAGAAAGTAAGGAAGCTAATAATGATTTTATACTCAAACCATTATTTTTAAGTCAGCCGATTAAATCAATAATTGTGTCTTGAAAGCAGTTCAGAAAATACCTGTCCATTCAACAGCATGCATTTGTATCTGTGCATCTGCCCTTTCTGCGTTCAGGCTTAGTAAGGGCATTTAGCGTGTATACATTCTTGTAGCTACATCTGTTTTGTTCAACTGCTGGAATTTTTCCAAATCTTTTAAATCTCTGCTCCAGCTTTAAAGGTTAATAGGTGAAAGTCTTTTAAGTGGTGACTGCATGTTCATGGTCAAAAGCATCATGTTTACTCGATATGCCAAGTATACCTAAATATTACTGATGAGCTTGATGAAGTTTGTGAGCAGTTTGAATAATGCTAGGAGGAAGAGGTCAAAATGAAGTTTATTAGGGATTAAGAAATGCAGTATGCTAAGGTTGTGTGCTTCAGTTCTGCCTGGAGTGACTGCAGAACAAGGTCTGCTCAGCAGCTTCGTATTTTTCAGTTGTCTTTTTTTTTTTAGGAACCCTGTAATTGCAATGCAGCAAACGTTGGCAACAGTGGCCAAGAAAGAGATTTATGAAGGGTCTCTAAAAACTTCAGTGTACGTGACTACATGAGATACCTTCCTTCCCTATCTTGCTCTTCACTATCAGCTATTTAAAAAAAAAATTGCCACTTTTCTACAGATGTTCTGTAGTCTGAAGACCTGTTCTTGGAGCTTCTTGGATAAAACACTAGTGCAAAAATACAAGTTGGTGCTATCTGCTGTTAGCGCTTTGAAGTATTGGTGTAGGAAGTCACTGCTTTATTTGATGTCATTTCAAGGTTGTTAAAAATAGTTTGCAATGCCGAATATTCCTTTTTCGCATAGCTACTGCAATTTGTACTAGTTCTAACCTTCACAAGATACCTTTCAGCTCTACTTTCTTTCCTTTAAAGTAATCCAAAGGACTGATGTTTTAGCAGCCATTTGTTCTACTGGGGTGAAGAAGTGTCGTTTTCCATTCTCAGTAGTAATATTAGTTTTTTTTTTTTAACACACTTTTTTTTCTTGTTGCTTTTCAAAGCACTTACATCTATACTCATCTCTCCCTTTCATCTCGTTCAGGAGCCAGAGTCCATGGCAGCATTTGGAAGCAAATTAAAAAAAAAAAAAATTTTCTCTGGTGTTTTGTTGTGTTTTCAGCATTAAATTATTATATTTGTTGCAATATAGAATATATTTTATGTTCTAGATAAAGGCTGTCTCCCTGTAGGTGCCAGGATTCTCACTGGATTGTGTAGTTTGACTAGCTAACAGTTTGAGCTGTAGAAAGGATAATCAATAACATTAGTACTATCAGGAGGGTTTACAGAGTCCTTTCGTTTTGAAAGATTTTCTGGAAGGGGTAGAAAGGGTCAAGAAATCTTTATGTTTCATTTATGATCTTGAATTAAAAAGCCAAAGTGGTTTATTCATTTAATATAAATTTTGTTGTAACTCTAGAACTGAAATATTATGTGTAGTACTGAATACTTGAAAGTTCAGTGAAACAACCAGTGTAAAAAGAACTTAAACCAAGTACTGTTTTAAGTAGCTACAAGGCTACTTAGGAGACTTGACATTGTTTAACTGTTGTGAAATAAGTCTGATCATCTATCAGATCATCCCTTATAACAGTGAGAGATACAGCTGAGACAAAAATTAAATTGAGATTTCTTGTAGTTTATCTTATCAGTCAAAAATAATTTTGACTTCTTCCTTCTTTTCATGATTTAGATATTAGGTTTTCTCAGTTACTGGCATGGAGCTTAGCCACTGAATATAGCCTAATTGTTCTCTTTTGTTTGTCTTGGATGGCTACATAAATGGCTTGTTCAGGGTCTTTTTGTTTTATACAACTGTGTTAAAATAAATCTTACTTTCAGGAAAAACTTGTGGCAGTTCAAGTAACAAGTTTGAACTCTTTCGGTGCCTATGCACATGTCGAGTCTGGCTGCCTTGTTAGCTTGTGTAAATGGTTTCCAGATGATCTTTTGTGATGGCTGACAATCCACAGAGATCAAACTGGATACATGGATCTCCTTGATGCCTAGTTTCTGCTTTGCAAGAAGAAGTGAGAAAAATGTTTTTTTTTTTTTTTTTGGGTGGTGTTTGAACAGATGGTTGGCAGAGGAATGAAACTAGATAAGAGAGAGGAAAAAAAAAAAAAGTTCTCCTTTCCCATTCCTTTCCCATTTTCCTCTTCATTTCTCCCCCATTGCTCAGTGAAGAATGGAAGGGAAAAATAGGAATGGAAATCAAAGGGAAACTTTCTACATGGCTTTTGGGAAGATGCTTTCAACATTAAGGCATGTTGATAAATGATTGTATAGTGGCTTGGGTGACTGCAGAGAAGCTATCAAAACAGGTGTTTGTGTGACGGTTTCGAAGAGTAAAGCACAAACTTCATATTGTCTGTAGGAGACTTGAAGAGTCTCAGTTACCTGAGCATGTTTGAGGCACAGATCTCTGGCATACTTCCAAAATGGCATTGTGTGGTCACACCGTAGCTGAAAAATGCACAAAGTTTCACATCTCAGCTGATCTTGAATAATATAATATCTTATTTGTAATAGAGAAAGAATTTCCAGGTGATGTTGGCTTCTTTATGTCAAAATTACAAAAAAGAGAGATACCCAGATGTGGAGTTCTGTTCAGGCTTCCCAGAAGTGAGAATGTTGCCACCCATTGCCAAGAGTATGGAGAGGCAGTAATGATTTTCTTCACATTTTTGGCTTGTTTATTCTACCTCTGGTGCTCCCCAGATGCAGTATTTGTAAGCTTTTGAGTTGTGTGTGGAAAAGTAACCAAAGCTGTGATTAAGTGTTTGTGCCTGACTTGTGATCACCTGAGAGCTGGTATGGGCAGGAGGTCTTGCTTGGAAGGCCTGGGGGCTGGATGAGTGGGTGGTCTTGTGCTAAATGCGCAGTGACCCAGGGCCTTACCCTCCTTCCCAACGCTTTTTGATAGCCTCTTAAAGTATCAGGGTGTTTGTCCTGTAATTTCAGTGCTCTGTTACTGCTGATTCAATATTTCACCTACACCCCCTTTAAAGGAGAGGCAGCAAGCTTCACTTGATACTGAATACTAAAAAATTTATTTGAATTTCAGCTGTTTTTTTTTTAACAGTAGATTATTTTCTGAAAGCATTTAGAAAGTAATTTGCCTTTTCCCTGCTGCTTTCTCCCACATGTATATCACAGGAGGAACCACTGTGTCTGAGTCAGTAGATTTTACAGGAATCTGAAAGAAACATAGCATCCAGATGATGCTGTGGTAATTCCCTCCAATTTAGGCAATTTAATCATCACAGAACTTGAAGAGTCAACTGTCTCTTTCGATGAAATGTACCACATACAATGCAGACAGTTCAGAAGGTAAATTCTAGGAATGTCTGGTTTTCAATTGTGCCTTTTTATGCAGGGCAGCTCTGCCCACCTCTTTATGGCTCTGCAAACCATTTATGCCTTGCCCAGAAAGAAATGTAAGTTGTTATAGGCAGAGTTGCTAGCATCTCCTGTCATTTCTCTTTATAAGACCTGGTTTTCTAGGTTTTGTGTTTTTTTTTTTTTTTGGTCAAAATTCCATTCATGGTAAGATCTTCTGCGTTGTATGTCTGAATTGATGTTCAGCCTGAGGGCAGAATGTGGCCTCCTTGCTCAAGTCAGTCATTTCTATACCCCATCTATGTTTAGCTGTATTTTTTTCACATCAAAGTCAGAGTATCACTTGACTCATTGTAGGCTCAAAGTAATTAATTTTGCACCAAGACCTACAAATTAAATGAACTATAAATAGGATGGGATCCTTGTCTTCAGAGGGATGAGCAGGTGGAGCTGGTACTTGGCATTTCTGGGGTCTCCTAAAGTGAGAAGGCTGGCTGTCTTGGGTACTGCAATGTCCACCTAGTTCAGACATGTCTAGAGTTTAGACCATACTCTTCTTCCTGTTCAGGATGTACCCAAATGTTTGAATGAAAGTTAGACCTACAGTATCAGTAAGCTCACAGAAACATTCTAATGAAGAGGAATTGTATTGTAAGACAGCAGTACTCAAGCTGGATCCTCTCACTGGTGATTTGTAAAAATCAGAAGAGTTAACTTACTGTATCAGAGCAGCTGACCACCTAGTGCTTAGAAAGACACCTGGAAATAGTGTTGGAAACTTCCATGTGGGCAAGATGCAACATACTGTATCCCCTTGTGAAAGCAGCAGAATGGCATTTCATAATAGATCCTGAAAAGCACCATCAGCTTGTGGGATGAGATTGTTATAATAATCAATATTACTGAGTTACCTAGCAGTTGCCTCAGTCTCTCATCCATGCAGATGCCAGCTTTGCATTTGTGTGGCAGGATATTCTCCAGGCCAAGTGCTTTCAGAGGGAGTAAAAAACCCTGTGGTTGTGTTATAGAATCTGCTATTAGGTAGATATTCAATTCTGTCAGTTCTGGGTTATGTCTTTACTTGTGAGGCTGTGATACTGTAGCTGTTCAGTACTGTTTTTTATCATAACAATTCACCTTTGTGTAGTCTTCTTATTTATGGAATAGCAGACCATTTAGACTCCTATTTTTTTGGCCGACTCATCTCCAGTGACAATAATTTCCCTAGGCTAATTTTGGTCTGTTCTGTAATGATATTTAAAGGATTAACAGATTCCTTGGCACAAAACATATTCATGGAAGAGACAGGTAGTAACAACATTTCTCAGTAGTTACTTCGTTCCTGAAAAAATAATCAGTGAACCAGAATAGAATGTAGTTGATTGAGTTGACTCAGAATGTTAGGCTTTTTGGAGTATTTACATGTCTTTATTTGAACCACCTATTTTTCTCTCTTAAAACCTGGCCTTTTTTTTTCTTTCTTAGGGTTTTTCCTCTGCCTGTCTGCAAGTTGCAAAATTCTGTGCTATTCTGTAATCCAAAATCTTCTTACTGTGGCTTGATAAATCATCTTGACGTGTATTTGAGCAGCTGACATGTCTTCTCTGAAGTTTGACTGGCTTTTCAAGTTAACCTTTAAATATACTGAAGCTTTTCCGCAGTTTTTCAGACTGCAGCTTCACAAATGAATACAGCACATCTTCCACTACAGGAACGATAAGATGTTTTCAGCTGATCATGTTCTGCTTTTGCATTTCTCTTAGCATTAGTAATCACTTCATAAGTTTCAAAAATAGAATAGTGACGGGACAAGAAATGTCAACCTTATTTGCACCTAGTTCTTCTCTCAGTGTTTATGGCAGCTGGATCAATGTGTGTCCTTGCAGATACTTGTATTTTTTATATCATTCTGAACAACCAAATCTCAGCCCACTTCCTTAAGTTGAGCAAAAGTTTCACTGAAGTCAGTGGGAGTTTTGTTTTGCTTCACTAACTGAGTACTTGAGAAAGGAAGTTACACATCAGAAAAGGAGAGTTTAGTTGAATTGTCTTTGGGCTTGCTGCACAGGCAGGCAATGTGTGGCGCTTTTTTTTCATGTTTGGTCTGTGTCTGCTAGCAGCCATTGCAGCTCTTCCAGCATGCCAAAATGTGTCACCATTCACCCACCAGAAGAGAAAAATGAACAAGAAAAAAACACAGTTAATATGGAAGGCAAAAATTGAACTTGGGATTTTCCCCCTGAAACTCAAGCTGTGGATCACTAGTATGGTGGAATGCTTAAGACCTGCAGAAGACCATGCAAAATGGCTGTGATGTTGAGGAAGCTACTTTGGTTTTAAGGACCTGCTCTTCTGAAGTACTGAGCATTCACATCTGGAATTTCCATTGGGTTCCAGGTGTACCAAGTTAAATAATTTTTTGAAAATATTAATTATAGAATGCAAAGCACATGTCATTGTCCCTGAAAACACAGTTAGTGAGAGCGAAGGCTGAGGATAAAAGTAATAACGCTTTACATGGAAGCTCAAATCATATCTGTAATTAAGAACTGTAACATTACCCCAATGGAGGTGCTCTCAGATGAGAAACCGCACACAATGTTTTGAAGTAATGCTGTGTAGGTTAATTATTGGAAGATATTTATGCAGCTTTTAAAATGGTACATTTATACTCTGTGGCAACTAAAAGACCACCACAGGAGCTTGCTGCTCCTCTCAGCTGCATCTGACCGGGACTGATTCCAAGACTGGACTTTGCTGCTGTAGGCAGGAAGAAACATAAATATAATAAGAGAAAGAAAAGCTGAATTCACTTTTCTTCAATTAAGGCTTCACAAGAAAAGTCTATTTTTAATCTTAGCAAATACCCTAGTGTCTCATCTTCCCATAGGTATTTATACATTTTTATTTTAATAACTCCACTTAAGGCCAATGTGAGCTAACTGTATAAATCTCTAGAGAACTCATGAAAAAAGCACTCCCATTCATTTAAATATAAAAATAAACCATTTGGCATGTTTGTGCAGAAAGGAGTCTCATAAATTATTATTACTTTTTTTTGGACTGTCATCGAGTACTCTCCTAGTTAGATTTAAGGCACGCACAGCTTCCAGCTTGAAGTTTTTATGCTTTGAAGCATTGGTGAATAAAGATTCATTAAACTAGAACAAAAAAAGCTGCTAATTTGTTGGTTGTCTTCTATTACAAATAGATGATCTAAAAAAGCTGAAAGAATTTGTGTATTTATTGCAGTCCAGCTTGCAATTTGTTACGATGGAAGTAACCCCCATAGAATTTCTAAGCAGTATTTTCCTTCAAGCAAAATCTCCAGGTCACGGCTCTTTCAATTACATGCACAAGAGGCAAGGAGACAAAGCTAGCCTGGGTGGCTTTCTCTTTTAGCAGCAAAGTTTGCATTTCTTTTAATGTAGTTAAAACATTTGACAGCAGAGAGTGCGGTTTAGTGATGTGAGGTGATTTCCAAATGAGTGTTAGCTTTTAACTGACCTACTTTTGACTACTGGTGTATTCTTGTCCATTACTTTTTGTCATTGAATAATGCTGATATATTAAGCTGTGTGCTTCAAGGGCATTGTAAAATTGCATGTAGGGGCAGGACTGAGCTGTGAAAGTGTGAATTACTCTATCAGATCATACCCAATTAAAAAGTGACAAGCACAGTAGGAGATGTTGAAAGCAAGGTTTATCTTTCATGTATTGTAAGAAGTCACTATATCGGTTAGAAACAAAGTGAGTGTGAAACAGATTCTCCACCTCATCTCATTCCTCTCCAAAATTAATAATATTTGCTGACTTTATTATGGGAACGAATAAGCCCCTGAGTTGTAACAGCTCGTGTTCAAGGATATTGTGACAATGGCAAGAGAATGGGAAGTACAGCAGCAATATACCTCCAAGCTATCTGTTATCAAAGTGTATGCTGAACCACAGGTCAACACATTGCCAATTGTCAGAGAGTTTTGAAAAGCTGCTTGTAGTTTATATAAAACTGTACCATGTCATTAAAAGAAGACTTGCAGGCTTTCTGCACTTCCACAGGAAGCACAGGAATAAAAGAACGATAATGAAAGCAGGAACTTTTAGTGAGCTCTTTACTTATTATAAAACTGCTACAAGATTAGGAAACTTGTATAGTTTCCAGTGCCGTTGAGAAAATCCTTGTATAACCTTTTGCTTAACATTCATCAGCACTTTTCTCATGGTGAGATGGACCTGTGAATGTAGCAATTAATGCAGTTGTCTATATACAACATAATCTTCCATAATCCTGCTGGCTTAAGGTGTTGTACTGCCAAACCCATTCTGACCGTGGTACCGTGGATAAAATTGTGATGCTTTCATAGAGAATTAGTGTGTGTATATATATGTGTGTGTGTGTGTACATATATATATACGTGTGTATATATATATATGAATCTGACAGCCTTTCTCAACTGCATCAACTTTGCAAAATGCTTGCCATCAGAATGCGGGTTGCTTCAGTGATGTGTGACTTCTGTCTGACCAGATGAATACCTTCTGAAGACAATCTATGTCACATATACCCTGATGTTTGCTGCTAATGATATTGTCTGAGTAGTTTTAATGAACTCCTGTGTGTGCATACACGCAACTTCAGAACAGCTGATCTGGTTAACTTTGTGTTAGAACGTATCTTCACTTAAAAGGGATGTGTGCAGTGAGCTAAGAGTTTCAAAATGACCAACCAATTAACAGTCCTACTGGGCTGTTAGGGAAATAAAAAGAAAATGATGTAATGATCCACTGAAAGCTTCCATTTTCTTGGAGGAGGTTTACCTTTTAATACTAAACATGGAATGCCGAGGATCATACAAGCAATAGCTTTGTTATTTTTTGTTACATTGAGCAGGAAGTTTGCTGAAGTTTGTTCCATGTGAAGAAGTTGTAGAGTCTCATGTGAAGCAGATACCTAGGTTCTAAGTTGGTTGGTTGGTTTTTAAGTTATTAAAAGCTTCTCTGGAAACTCTGTCTATGCCGCAGTGTTTCAGTTCTGTCAGAAAAAAACTGATACACTTTTCTTAAGACTTTAAGGGACTCTTGTTCAGGGAATCTCCTGCCTGTATCTGCTGCTGGTAAAGAGGAAGAAGTATCTGTATTGTGTGTTTTTTGTTTTGCTTTGTCTAGAGGGAACTTCTACAGTATGCATCTTGGTTAGTCTCACCATTTTTCTGGTGCAAACATGGTTAATTCAGTGATGCACTACTTAGGAGATTCATTAATTTAGTATGCATACAATAGACTTTCAAGAAAAAGGAGGAATGCAATGTACTGTGAATGTGGAAATGATTAATGGAATTTATGAGTAAGAGATCAGATTATATAAAACAAAATGGAAATAAAAAAAGAAAGAAACACTGAATGGTTATAACATTATCTAACTTCTGAATTATATCTTGCAGCAACCAGCATAAAGGAAAACGCTGAAAAGTACATGGAGATGCTGGAAGACAAACTACATAGGTAAGGAAGATATCATGGAAACCTTGAAAGATTAAAAAGAATTCTTAATGCAGCACTGACTAGCATAAATATTATAGGGATGCTTTTGAACTTGCGTGAGAATAATAGCAGAATAGTTTGAAGTTGGAAATCCCATAAACATCACTGCTGTGACCTCTGTTCCTGGCCATGTTCAACAACTTTGCTAGCAGCCTGTCAATGAATACAGGTAAAAGAAAGAATTGCTGGGGTTGGATTTTCCAGTGCACAAGACTGCTCTTGAACAGAGCTGGTAGGGCCAGAGACAAGGGAGTACACGTGTTGTTGGTGCACACCAGTCCAGCTCGGCCTTCGGGTGCTGTAATCTGTGGTGTGAAACGTTGAACATCCAAAAGTTGTGGATCTTTGGGGCTGCTGCAGCTGGTTGGAAAGGCACTACTGTGTTCCTCTGCAAAACCCAACTCTGAGCAGAGCCAAGGAAATCTTTACTTTGGTCCTGGGTGCCCTTAAAAAGTAATGACCATCTATATAACAGTTCTGAATGAATGCTATTTTGAGGGTTTGGAAAGCAATAGAAACCAAAACAACAATGGAGATATTTTGGGAACTGATTCCTAACGCAGAATACATGTATTTCTTCTTGCTGTGTGAAGAAGGCTCTAGATTACTCTCAAGTTTTAGGCTGCTTAATGAAGGATTAGGCAATTGTTAGCAATTGTTACATTGTTGTGATAGAAAAGTGGACTTTTTCTTCCCCACATATTTTTGTTAGAAAAAGCTTTCATAGGCTGTAGTTGGAGTTTTTGACTAACTGAAAATGCAATTCCCAGACTAACTCTACTTCTCTTTCTATTTCTGAGTAGATACAATTAATAATCTAGTTGCATTCATTATTTGTGTTTGTTGTTGCATTGGTGGAGACGGTTCTAAATTTTTTTATTTGCTCACTCATACTGTGAAATAGAGGCACTTATTTGAGTAACTCTCCTGCTTAAAGGTAATTCAGAACAGAGTGAAAAATGATGGAAGCAGACTTCAAAGATCAAACTGTCTGTGTATTGTCTGTCCCCCCTCGCTTTAATACTTCATAACCAATTTCAGAACTGTGTCTGATTTCAGTGTAGCTGAAGAGGCTTCGTATCCATAACTGTAAGACAAATTTTCCTGTAGATTACTTAAAAAAACATAAACAAACAAACAAAACAACAACAACAAAAACACTAATAAACAAACATAAATACCTTGGTCTTAATTAAAAATTAGAATATAAGGTATAGTAACACATATTGATGCTTCTAAGCTGTAAGGACTTAATTGATATAGTAGGCTTTTAGGCTTTTGTATATAAGGGTTGCCTTCCTTCATACTCTATGAGCTTGGGCCTATTTCAGTCTTGGTTTTCCAGTACAATGAAGCTACAGGTTTCAAAATGTTGAAATGCTGGCACTAAGAGTTGAGTGTCCTTCTCAGCCTTTACTGAGGATGTAAATGCATGAAGACCAAGTGCTATGTGTGTACCAGTAGGTTTAACATCCTTTTCAGAGTTCATTATAAGTTTTTCTGACCCAGTTGGCTACCTGGATGTTCCAGCTATACAGACTGTTGCAGAGGTGCCAAACTGCTGAAATTTCCCTTCCTGCCTATAATAATAATAAATCCAACAGTGTTGACTAAGGGAGAGATTCAGTCATGGACCACTAATAGTTTTTCAGTATGTAAATAAGGTACTAGAGGTCTTAGAGGTCTTTTCCTAACGTGATTCTATGACAAATGTATAAGTGATGTGAGTTAGGATAATGAGACTGTATTCAATGAAAATGTTTCTATGGGTATGTTAAGTGTATCACAACTTTAACTGATCACTTGAGGGATTTAGAAGAGATTTCAGAGATGCTTGCTATGCCTGTTTAATCTAGTTCAGTGAAAGTCAGATGAGCACCTGTACGTAGGATCCTTGCTCCTGCACAGAAATTGTATTTTTTCATCTCACCTCTTTCCACCCCAAGTGAAAACTCTGCTGCAGCCTTTGTGTCATTACCACCATGACTAAAGTCGGGTTCAGTAACTACCCAGTTTGGTCATGAGCAAGCTTAAGTCAAGTGCCTGTTTGTAAATGATTGAGGGTCATAAACTGAGCATAGGAAAGAGTGATCTACAGCCATAAGAACAGAAGATTTGGGTTGGAATTTCATGACTACATGCTCTCTCTTAAATCAGTACTTAAGCACTTAATGAAAGTGGCCAGCTTTTGCAAAATATGCAGAGTACTAATAAAGACCTTTGAGATCATTGAAGACTGAGACTGCCAGTCATACTTTTTTTTAGGTCCTTAGATGTTGGAATCCAAGTTTAGACTTAGCTCTGACAGATAATCATCTACTTTTGAAGATATCCACCAAATCACCTCTTTCTTAAATGGGTAAGAAACCTCTAGTTTGTATTTCTACAGGAAAAGTCATAATCTGAATTATTTGCTAGTTTATACAGCGTGGTGAAAGTAAAGTGATGTGACCAGTTGTATTTCTGTCACATTTTACATACACCCTGTATCTCATTAAATCTCTGCCCTCTAGCAAAGTCCATTTTCTTCTGTCATGCAGGGAAGGGGGTGAGAATGCATGTTCATGGCAAGGTTGATCTTTGTGTGATTTATATTTGATAGCTGGAGAAAACCAAACAAACTTGTGGAATAATGCAGAATTTAAAAAACAGCTATCTTACAGACCATTGCCCTTACAGAAGCTAGTAAAAGTTCCATGACAAATACAGTTATCTTATAAAGTACTGTGTAAAAACAGGAATTCAGTTACATCACGAAAACATACTGCAAAAGCTAAGTCTTATCTTTGGAGATTCTGCTGATGCTTTTGCAGTCATAGAGAAAAATAAGCTGCTTTACTAAATATATATACTCACACATAGGTCGCTCTGAAACTAATGCCTCACATCATGGCAAAAAAATGTAATGGAATGTATTGACAGTAAAGCCTCTACTGCCATACCACCAACATCCACTTTAATGTTGTGGATCTACATCATAAAATAGGAGACATTACTTTCAGAGCATCCCTGTAAGGCTTTTATATCAAAGAAAATTAAGTATTATTAGTACCAGAAAAATCAGCTCCGTGAGATATAGTATGAGATAAAAGCTTTATTTCTCAAGACTACATCTGTTATATATTTGTAGAAACACATTTGGAATTAATTATCCTTCGTGAAACTTATTAGAAATTGATAACCTGTGAAATTTGCACTCCGGAGTGGATAGAGGAATTGCAGCAGAATTGTAGTGTTCCTTTTTTGTATGACTCAATTCGTATTTACCTTAAGAATCCCTTTTTTCTCTTTTTTTCCTATGCCAAATATTTCTTGGGTGGCATTGCATGAGAAGTTATGCCTAAACCATATCCTGAACAATTAATGACACGCATGCAATGTGATGAAGGGAAAAATGCATTTGGGTAGGGAAAGTGGCAGAGAAAAATGCATTTTTAAGGGGGATGAGGCAGAGAACAAATGAAACATCAGGAAAAACGAAAGACCTGGGGACCATCATTTATCCCTCTGCAGAATGCAAGAGCCAGGTCTGCCATAGCAAATTGAACCCTGAGGCAGCAGAAACCCCAGAAGGAGCTGGCTTCATCACTAATTAAATCATTAGACTTTTAAACATTTCTTGAGACAGCGATGAATTTCTGCAGTGAGGTTGAGGTCCCTGTGTCCAACTGGAGTTCTTCAGTCTCCTGCACTCAAAAGCTCTGCCTGAAGTCTGACACCATGCTTTTGAAAAGTGGTATGAAAAATTTCAGCTTGATCTGTTAGTGTTCTGTGTATCCTGGTGCAGAAAGCCAGCCCTCTGCTTGAGGACAGTTGCCACTCTAAGGCTGCTCTCTGGCTTTGTAATACTTCTCCTCACATGCACAACAGCACAGGCTTTCCTGGGAATGCCAGATGGCCTACGTTCATTTTGTGTAACCCCTGACCTGCCTCAGTTGAACTGAGGGCTGTTCAGCTGGCGGCAGCATCTTAGCAGAGCGTGGATATGGCTGAAATACCATCTTTGCCCTTTCTAAGACTGCATGTTACGTGTATTGCTTCCAAGGGAACCCACAGCTCCATCCATGCTGTATAATCATCAGATCTTATTTTGCTTACCCACGGTTCTGCTGCAGCAGTGTTAAACACAGGTTAGGCAAAATACTGGATACTTCCAGCGACTCATTTAGTTCCTTTCTTCTTCCCAGCTGGTCTAAGTCACACACAGCTGTGAGAACATTAGTTCCGAAATGGTGAGCAACAGACGCTGTATATGCTGTGGTGCATTCCTTTGTATCTCATGGGCCACATGGTGATGGCTTCTAAATCCCTTATCGTAACTGCCTCAGGCTGGAAACAATTTTTTGTACCAGCTGATGTAAAGATGACATTTCTTGAGCTGAGGGAATTTAATGTGATTGTACTCATCTCCAGGCCTCAAAAGATTATTCTGTGACTTCCATTCATCACATAAATGTGGGTTTTTAATTCCCAGATAGAAATCATGAAATTATTTTGGGGGAATAATACTTTTCAGGAATAACTGGTGACAATTACACAAAGGTGTTTTATTGAGCTATTTTATCTTATTCTGCAAGAATAGGGAAATGAATAGATATGCCTGCGAGTAAGATGTAGTACTGCAATGCCTGTGCTTTGCCATTACTGATTGTTAATGATACAGCACCTTGTTACTTTTCAAATGTATGTAAAACCTTTTGTCTTTAATTGATTCTCTTTCGCTATTTGTCTTCCTTTGTTTTCTTTTTGGCAGTGGCTGTTCTCATTTTAATAGTGGCTTTTTTCAGCTCAAGGGTGCACAGCCTGGGAAATGCAGTGAAGTCCTGCTCCACTGTAAGATTTGCTCATTTGCACTTGTTCAGTGAGGGGGGAAGGGGATTGTGTGTGTTTAGCACAACTTGCATTCCTGTAATGGAAATTTGTGGTTTTTCCATGCAAGTGATATTTTTATGTAATGCATTTGAATGTCATTTTCCTTGAGCTTCCTCCTTTTAGGCAAGACCTCCAATGTCCCGAGGGGCCCATATCATAACATACAGGTCAACATTAATTGCTAACCCATCACTTCCCAGTTTACTTAAAAATGAATGCTTCTATAACAGCCATTCTCTTCCTCTGTTACTCATCATGTTAGTTTACATACCATGTGTCTCAGGTCTCCTTTGTAAGGTACTAACATTAAGAAATGTTGTTGGGAGCAGAGCTGAATATGAATGCTCTCAAAGTACACTAAGGGGTCAGTATTTCTTGTGGCTGGTGGTCTTAAAGCTCAGAACACATGGAAAAGGCTGTGTCCTTGTGGGTGGATAGAAAATTGTACTCTTCTGTGACATCTGAAGGCATTCGGCCTCAAATGTGTTTTTATGTTCTCTAGAGTAAAAGTCTCTTTAACATATTGTGTAGTTTTATCATACTGATGAGTTCCCATAAAGCCTTCAACCACCAGCGAAACACCTATCTGGGTTCAGTAATGTTTAAAAAACTCTGAGGTGTTGCCAAACCCACATGGGGATGATTGAATATGTTTCTTTGGAGAATGAATTCTCCTTGTTCTGAACAATACATTCTCTTTGTTTCAGTTACATTATTTTTCAGTTTACATGAGAGGCACTGTCATGAATTCAGGATTATTGTTTCTTAAAGGCTTGTGTTGTCCTATCATTCTTTTAAAGCCTGAAAGCAACAACTTATGTCTTTGCACTCTCTTGCTGTGGTAAGGTTATGATATCATGAATTGGAGGATTATATCTTCAGCTGTGTAGCTGGTAACAAGAACTTGGGATCTCATAAACAAAAATAGCATTTTGAATAGATTTCTGTAGGGAAGGGAGAAATTAGCAAAACCAGTATGTGTATGCAGAGTTGCTCCCACTCGATATTCAGAAACAATATTCAAGCTGTTTTATTATCTTGCTGATCTTTTGTGTTGATACAATTCTTGTGAGTGAAAGTTCACTAACCCAAAATATCCACGAATAAAAGGAGCTGTGAATAATGAAAAGCAAACTGCTAAATGTGCTAGCCAATAAATTACAGGTAATTTTTGCTTGCTGTACAAGCCCAGCTTTATTTAGGGTATCTTAAATAGTTATGAAAATTCAGTTTATATGATAGTGAGTCCATTTAATGAATAAGTCTCTTAAGTAGCCTGAGTGCTTTTTTTTTTTTTTTTTTTTTTTTTTTTCCACCTCTGCTTTAGATGTTTGTGTGCCTCCTTGTTTGCAATTCTTGAAGTTAGTGTTCCTGGAGAGAGGGTTTTCTGATTATCCTGATCTCTATTTTGATTTCTCTCTCCCTCTTACTTCTACTCATTTCCATTTTTTAAATTGTATTTTATTCTTACTTTCTTCATTTTGTTTCTAGCTGTATTTCTTAGTACGTTTATTTTGTGCATCTTCTCTCTGTATGTCAACAAGGACAAAAAAAAAAAAAGTCAAAGTAGAAATATAGAAATGCACTCGATTCATAGAAATTTTTTTCTCACCTTTAAACTTAGGAGACTGTTTCCAAGGTATCTTAGACTGTATGACCATAGTGCAGACTCTAATTAAATGTTCTTGTTGTCTTCACAGTCCCTTGCAATATATTTGAAAATGTCTGCAATGTCCTGCCAGCACACAGTATCTTAGAAATGCTTAGCAAATTTAAATCTAAATAACCTCATGAGAAATTTAATGATACTTCTTCATGGAATGGATTAGCCTAGATTAACTAGGACTGGAGGAAAGGGAAAAATGTTTGCTGTTCTTTTTGTTTCTGGATTATTTCAGTTTCCACTGGGGGTGTAAACTGAAATAATCTTTCTGAAAGTGCAGCAGATTACAGTTTGTAATCATGCCTCTTGGGCATAATATGCATTTCATCTTCGTGGTGATCTGCTACCATGGCAGAGATCCTTTGCAGACCAACTTGCATCTTCTGCCAGGATACAACTCTTGGTTCCCAACATCGTACTTGTGTCCTCCAGCACTACCATTATCAGTATTCCCACCCATCTATGGATGAACACATTCTGCATGGGCTGTAAAGATGAGGTAGGGCAAAGAATGTAACCTTCTTCTACCAAGAATCCTGGTTTCAGTGGGGACAGAGTGGTGCACATATGTACACACTCAAATACCAAGTGCAAAAATGAAAGAGATCATCGCTCCTGGCATTCACCAGATAGGAGATAATTGTACCAGTGGGACCCACCATCTCTTTTGTGGCAGGGATCTTCTGGCTCTGTAATGGTAAAGAAAGTGCTTGCTGCTAGTGGAAAAGAACTTTGTTTTGATTCCCAAGTAAGCATCTGCTGGCTGAGGTTTGAAGAGGACCCTTTGCAGAAGAGAAGGGCTGTGCTGGGCAGGCTTTCAAATCTAGTATTTCTCTATGGGGAAGGAAGCATTCACAGATTTTACTTTTCCTCTTTAAGGAAATATATATATTTATAAATACTGTTCCCAGAACATTTTAAAATTAATGTTTGGCTACTATATGAAACAGTAAACTGAAGAAGAGCTCAAGAATTGCAAACTTAGTGGTTTTCATGGCTCTTTATCCTTTAACTTTTTAAAATTACTTTATTTTTCACTAGTTTAGGAATGCTGGATTACAAATATTGATTTATTTTTATCTTTTTAATTGGGAGATGGAGGAACTTTGGTATGTGAAAATACTGGTTTATGATAAGCAGAGGAAAGCTCTGTTCCTTTTAAATCTGGTCTCAGTATTAAAAGTAGCTTGGTTTTGTTGTTGTTGTTTTTAAAGAAAAAGGAGGTCAGATTTGGGGCCACTTTCCAATGTCTCTTAAAGCTTTAGAAAAAACAAAGCACATGGTCACACAGCCTTTAGTAACTATCCATATTAATTAAGATTTCATCCAGGCTAGAGGTTTTTTTTTAAAGTTACTGAATTAACTTCAGTAGTTAGTGTGCAGCATAGGCAACACTGTGCCTCAGTGACAGAGGATTGTGCTGCTTATTCATAAGAAATCTTATTCCTTTCACTCCCTCCCTTCAGGCTCTTTGCATTCCACTAATTTTATACTTATCATAGCAAAAATCATCAGAGGGCAAGGCTGGGTCTCCTCTTCTAAAAACAGAAAGTATTTTCCTTGCTTACAAAAAAAAAAAAAAGTGCTAAAAGTTCACAGCCTTTCTAGATGATTAGTAATTGTGTATTTTGTTAGGATCTTTTCTTTGCCTGTATGCCTTTTTCTTACGCTGCATTGTTCTAGTGCTGGTCAGTCATGCCTGCAAAACTACAGTTCAACAATCTGCTGGAACTCATTATCGTCACAGTAGTCCTCTACTCTGCAAACTCTTGCCTCACCAAGAATAAGTAATTCCACATCTCTCTGCTGCTGCTTTGGTGTGCTGAGATTTCTCAGTTTTGGAGCAGAAGTAATGTTTTCTCTTTTATTTATTTATTTTTTTTGTCAGGCATTTGCAGTCTTTCATGTTTTGTCATCTCTTCCTACGCCACTGAATTATGTGAATTTTATTAAGAGTTTGTAATTCTAATTCATCTTTTTTTCCTTAATCATTGATACTCATGAATGTGAGAGGATCCCATTCTGTGCATGGTGAATGTCTGACATGGCTAGTATCAGTTGCACTGGCTTCATTGGCATTTTGACTTGAAAGCCTGTACAGTTTTCCTTGCAGGTGTTTGTGCGAATTTGTAATTGCATTAATGAAGGAAAGGTTGAGGCAGTGAGCTTGTTTTAAATATTTTTTCATTTCCCATGCAAAGAGGCTTTGGCTGTGAGATAGAAAGCTCCACTTGTTTCAGAAAGAGTGTGTCCTTAGCCATTGATATCCTCCTCTGGTTTTCAGAGTATGTTTTGAGATGAGGTCCTGGACCTTCACCTTGACTCTATAGTTTCTAGGAAGAACAGAATGTATTTGCTGTGTGTAGCTACTCAGGCGTTGCCTTTGGTTGCTCTGTCAAGCTAAAGTACAGAGGTTTCATCTTCCCATACGGATAATGGAAACAATGTGCAACAGCACTAGCATTATTTGCAGATGTTTTGTAAGACAACAGTGTCAGCTGAGAGGCACTCCAAAACTTGGGATTGAGTTTGATAACTTGATGAAAAGCATCCATTTAAGCAGATGACTGTTTTCAGTAATATTATGAGATTTTTCGGTCTTTTAATTTTTGCTGAGATGAAGGTGAGTGCTGTAAATGGCTGGTCTACTGTGTATGGCTGCTCTCATGCAAAGCTTTCTCCACTGTGGACATGTGATTGTGTACATACATGGAGGAGGGAGAGATGTGCAAAGCTGTTTGTTACCTTAGTATCGGTGATGTTAAGTTGATGCTATTTTAACAGAACCCTGGTGGCTGCATGTAAGTTAATATAGGTACTGAGGAAGATCTGATCCCTTCTGAACTTGGCAAAAAAGTTGTTCATAAATGGACATGCATTTTCTTACTGCTGCTCTTTTTGAGTACTTCCCTAGACTCAAAAATAAGATATCACCACCTGCATACCCTGAATAGGAACATGTAGGATAACTCTGCCTTGCCTACAACTGGAACAGTCCTTCCCCCTGGCATTTGGAAGCATTCATTACTTAATGTACTAACTGATGGGAGCACATTGCCAGGTTGAGCAGGCATGCCGGCCCCAACCTGCATGTTGCAACTAACAGGATCCAAAAGGGAGAATCTGTAGGCCTTTTCTCTATACCAGTACAGGATTTGACCTTATTCAACCTCACAGCTCCAGTGGCTTGTATTGTGCCTACAGTTCTTTCAGGAAAGCTCTGGAAGCATTCACCTATTGACATCAGTATTTTGCCAGCTCTCTCATTTTTCCAGATATGTCTTTCTAGTTACAAAGGTTCAGTTTCAAGGTACATTCCTACATGGTGAGAATATGTTATCTCTCCTGATAGTATCTTTTCTAAAAGGGCATTTCTTTATGTGTGCTTAATTCTTGCTCAGTCAGCAGTACACAAGATGATTCATGTTCCCAAATTCACTTGACACTGATATTCGCAATCTGGCGCCCTTTCAGAGAGGGAATTTATTATAAACTGTGGCATTTTAAATTAGAGAGCAGAGGTGAATAAAGAATAAACATGGGAGAATTGTAAATTCCTTCTGTACACTTCCTAGCACTTGTGGCCAGAGATGATAATAAACACTAAGAGATCAGGCTCATTATTCTAATTGGTTTGCGATAAGAATGCATTCTTCTGTCGGTATAAATAGACATAGCTGTGATTGCAACAGCATGGATTTCTGACAGCTGAGAATGTGGCCTCAATTCAAATGCTGTGTTTTCTTCCCATTGCATACTTTTAGAAACAAATGTAATTTTTGGGATTAGAGCTGGTTGTGGCTTTGAAAGCCACTAATTTCCTTCAGTTTCATTGAAAGCCACTAGAATTTGAATCTATTTTGAGGCTCAAGTTCGTGATAGTACTTAGGGTTGTGCGACAGCTCAGTGATTTGAACAGACCTTAGAAAAATGCACGAACCCTGAGATACGTGCTTTCCAAAACTAGGCTTAATTTCTGTCCCTCCTTTAAATCTCATTTGGGATCAGATATTAAATAATACAGATAAAGATCTAATTCCAGCAATCTCCATCCACCCAAAAAAAAAAAATAAAATAAAATAAAATCCGACTGTTTAATGACATTGCGGGACTTTGCTGTTATTGTAGGAGCCAAAGGCAAGTGGGATGCAGACTGAGTTATCAGTGTTGCTACAAACATGAAGGTGCTTAATCAGATTATGAACGAGGTGAATGATAAACTATGGTTGAGAAGCTGGCTTTGTGGCTTGCTTAATAAGAAGAATTCCCTGATCGCTTTCTCTTCATCTATCAAAGTTAAGTTTTTCTCTTTTAGAACAGACTATTTATAATTAATGTTCTCAGTAGAGGTGAGGGTAAAGGTTCGTAACTCTATACCTTTTCTTAAGAGAAATAAATAGTCTTAAAAGCAAGCAGTGAATTTCGACATTATAGATTAGGTAATATAATAAAAATAAACTACAATAAATGTAGGGACTAAATTGAGTAGTAAATTCTTCCTACAAGGTGCCTTCCTCCTTCCCTTGTAAATTAGTTGATTTCCTGCATTTGATGCATAGGTTTCCATTCCCACATCTATCTTGCATTAACGATCAAAGTGAAAAGCATCAACTGCAGCAGCCTGTCATTTTGTGTTTCCAGTGGAGATAATTTAAGGATAACACGGTGACATTGAATATTGATAGAAAAATGACAGGCTGTGATTAAAGTTTTGTGCTGGATAAAATAAACGGCTGGAGGATTGAAGAGAAAACAAAAAAAGTTGTTCAGCATTGTATGCTATCTTTTTTTTTAATAACCTTAATCAAGTTTCCATTACTGGTTTTAAGCACTAGAGAAATTGTTCATCCTCCTTATTTTGAACAGCTCTTTCAGAAAAGGAAGAGCAATCATAAAGCATAAATACATTTCACAAAAACTGTCAGCATAAGACAGAATTAACTTCTTATATCAGTTTTTTCTTCTGTGGATTTCAGTTTAGCTTTTGGTTCCTCAGTATCCCCAAAACAATAGGCAATGCTTTATTTTGAGTAGAAAAGTTTGTGGATAATGATTCTGTAGTTTACAGGCTTTTTTTTTTTTTAATTAAAAAAGTAGCAAACATTATCAGACATGTATGTTTTTCTCTTCACTGAGATCACCATGAGGGGCCACATACTTTAAAGTGAAGTTAACGGTCCACTTGCAGCTCTTCCTCCTAATGCACAGTTTGTCCTGATTTCTACTCTAAAGGTTATGTTTTCAGCAGTGTGCATCTCAGCTGCTGGCAAAAGTAATTCAGTTACAAGTACAACACTGGAAACTGCCTACGCTCATGGCTCCCCTTTATTTATCCTGCTTTGTCAATTTCTTTGTATCACTTTGTCAGTTATTTTTATCACTGTGATAAAAATAAAAGACATGGTACATTGATTTTGACTTCAGTGCTACTACCATTACCTTAAAAGTATACTAATTAAAAGGGCATATCTTCTCTCTGCATATACCTCTTCACATACATACATTTTCACATTCTCACATACTGTAAAATCCTTTGGACAAAGATAAAACAATCCATTAAAATTGTTGACAATTAGAACACAATAGGCATCAATATGGGTTGTGTATTTAGATCTTACCACATAGGTAATTCTCTGTACATTTATTTTGTACCTGGTCTTTCAAAGAATTCTCATCTCAGGACTTTATCCAGTTCTACTGCAAGCAATAAAATGGCGGTGTTAACCACTAGATAAAGTGGTTAACACCTAGTGGTGTTAATTAGGCAAAGGGAAGAAAAGCAGGGAAGGTAAGAGTTAAGTTTTCATCTGGAAAGAATATAAAGACCTTTGGAGATAGTTGTTGGTAAGCCAGCAGGGAAGATACACTGTCCCTGGAGTGATGGTTCAGACAGGGGCAAAGAGAGATGTGAAAGAAGCAAGATCCGTGAAAGAGGCAGCAGTAGTCTGAAGGAGTTCGTGTAGCATTTGTGTTAGCTGTGTTGCAGCATGGTGTTTTTCCTTCCAAAGTGGTTTTGTTATGTTTCAATTTCATTCTATGTTTCTTACACTGGCATTAGGGTGTTTGCAGTGTCATCTATTTATGAGTGGGATTTCTAACAGCACCATCAGTAGGATACTAAACTAGGCAACGTGAAACATGTAGGCCAGAGCATACTTCATAAGGAGATATTCTTCTCTATTCTCCCAGTAAGTAAGAATTAGGAGTTTGATTGTATTTGTAGTCCTCTAGAATTTTGGAACAAATTGGGAATTGAACTTTTGTTCTTCTTCTTGATCACCAAGCCAAGAAGAGATAGCTCTTAACCCCAGCGTAATTAGAAGAACGTTGGCATTCCCTAGCAACACTGTAGGGGTTAGAAGGATGCAGGAGGCCTGGTTTCTGGTACTCTGCCCACTGCATCACCAGGTATACTCTGCCCTACTACATCCCTGAGTAGACAAGAGGAGGATGCCACAAACACAGTGTTGAGGGCTAGTCTGGGCTGGAGGCTCAGCTCACTTCTTTCTTCAAATCTGTTCCTCTTTGCACATTTGCTTCTGCTCCTGAGATGCTGTAGAAAGCAGAACCACTCCTATTATCCATTCTTTCAGCTGCAAGAAAGCAGTGTCTATGTCTACTGCACTATTATGTCTTTGAGTAGTTCTCTGTTGCACAGAGAACAAGTTCGTGGCTCATAAATATAGGTGTTAGAAAAGTCATCCTAGAGCATAACTTTAGATGTTAAAAATGTAGGAGTCTAGAAGTTAGTTGGAGATTTTGAGGATTGATTTCTTGTTGTTTGTGGTCCAGAGCATTCTCCAGCAAGTCATTAAATATCACATTTAAAGAGTGTCAGCTACTTGTTATTTTCTTCAAGCTACTTTCAGTAAAATATTGTGTTGCATAGTCTGCTAGATATTATTGTATGTTTTACAAGGGAGAAGGCAAGGTTAGAGAAGCAAATCGCTTGTGTCAGAGAAACATACTGCAAGCTTCAGACTTTGCTGAGGAGTTCTATTTAGTCTGTAAAGTAGGAGTACGAGTAGGTTGTCATCTGGCAGGGGAGTATGAAGTCTCCTAACCTCCTAGGAGTGAGTCTTGTTTTTACATGGAGAAATGCAGTAATAGTGCCGAACAGCAAATAAGTGTTGTCACTGAGCTTTGAAATAAGGGAGTAGGAAAAATAACTCTCGCACACTGGGGGAGAAACACATGATCAAAACAATACAAAGTGAATTCATGAGATTTTCAGCTCCTGAGGAGATCGCAGAGAAGAGGCACAATGCAGGGAATTGAGTTGTGAAATTGAGATTCTGTGACTGGTGTGTATAGAAGGGGTTTATAGGATTAGAGAAAGTTGCAGGAAGAAAAGGAAAAAAAAAGATTTTTTTTTTTTTATTTCAGACATTCAGAAAAGGTGATTTCTGGGGTGCAGGCATGGGGGGGGGGTGTGTGTGAAAGTTTTGCTGTTCAGACAGAGTTCAAGTTTTTTTTCCCTTTTCCTGACCCTTTTTTTCTTCTAAGTTCATCATCTGTGAGTAGCAATACAATGAGCCCTAGCTATACCTTCTCCCTTATCAAACCGCTGTTGCACATCAGCCAAATGGACAGGGAAAACAGGGTTATGAGCCTTCCTCTGCCTATAGCCTCTTGTGACATACTGATAGGAATACTGTAGTTCTCAGTTTGTTCAGCAGATTTGCTGTAGGTATCTTAAAATATTCAGCTAACATTAAAATTGAGAACAAATCAGGCTGGAAACCTTGTTTTTATAAACGAGAAAAGCTACCCATATTCCTGAAGTTGTAAATACTTGGCAAATACAAATAGAGCTCTTAATACATGAACGAATTAATACAATAAAACAAATCAGAAGGGTGGGTTTCTGCAAAGAGTAAAGCAATATGGTTTTCTTCCATCCTCTAGTTCAGTTACTCTGACATTAACTCTAATGTCAGTTAAATATTGCTCCATATTTTCTTTCCTTTGCTTGCTCGCTTTGTTCACTGTGTGGCTGTTGCCTTAAGAAAAGACAGCAAAGATGTAACTAAATGCGGAGTAAGAAAATATAGTTCTTTCCTCGTGTTGCAAAATATAAGTAGGATACTAGAGACCAAAATACATACAAACTTTCCCTAGTTTGTACAGTAGAACAACAGGGAAGCCGTGTATAGAGCAAAGACTCTGATTGCTGTTTTCCATCAGCCTCACTATTTTCCCATAATTTTAACTGTGAAAATCTGTGAAAATCCCTTTGTTTTCTGCCCAGTTGTTGTTGTTGCACTTTGTTTGCTTGTCAAGAGAAAACTACCTTGAGTGTCAGTGAGTACAGCGTGTGAACAAACGTGCCTAGTACTGGAAAAGGGTAATGGCTCATGCATTAGAAGGAAATTGTCTGGAGTAGATCTTCTTAGTTAATCACCCTTCCTAAGTTAGCCTTTGTTTATGCAGTTTCCAAATATATGTTGTGCTATGTAGACTTTTAGCTCTGCTCTTACTCTCAGTGGCTTCTTACAGGGATTTCCCCTTGCTGTCCTTAAAATAAGCAAGATCTTGTATCAACATACAATGTTGACCTCAGTGTGTCATAAACCACTTTTAACAGTTCACTCACAAATTGGCATTCCTAAAAGTGAGAGACAGTGAGATTTACAAGTACTGACATCTCCCTGTGTTGATTCCAATTTACTTTCTAGGAGTTTGGGGGGGATTTTTTTCTAAATGAGGCTTAATGTAAAGTCTTTTGACTATTTTTACATAGGCATGTTTTCATTTAGGGTATAATATTCCGGAACTGAGTGTGCCTTTTGTATGTCTGCAAAGCTTTCAATAAGAAAGTCGTGTTCTCAGAGTTCCAGTTAACACTATAAATAGCTTTAGAATAATGTTGTGCTGAGAGCCACATAAAGAACTCCCTTCGGTATTTCTGGGAATCTTGTGGAAAGACTGAGGAGCAATGTTCAAGGAAGAAAGAGAATCCTTGTTGGATTTGACTCTCAACAAGATTTTTACACAGTGTTACATTTAGATTGAAGTTGCCCTCCTTATTCCTGCACTTCCTGGTGTTTGGTGGTGTTTCTTGGAAAAATACATATGGCTGCCACTTCCTACTTGAGACTTTGCAAAAGCATCTGCAACTACAATTTCAACAGCTGCTGTATGAAGAGAGCTTACAGATAAGCCTCTCTGTTCCACAGTCATTTCCTCCTGTCTATAAACAGCTCTGTTTCTGTGACAGTTCTTTCATCATCATCAACTTGACTGAATCCAGAATTCTCCTTCCTGTTTCTATTTGTGTTGTGGATGTCTCAGACACTCTTCAGGTCAGCTAGGCCTGCTGGTGTAGATTCTTTTTGAATGGTATCATGGAGATAAGATCCATCTGAGCTATCCATCCAGATAAAAAATTACTTGTATCGAGTCTTGCATCTCAGTTATTTCAACATACATTTCTCTGACATCAACTTGACAAAAGCAGTCTTGCCCTACCCTCATCCAGTCAAAATGCCATTGCTAATGCAGTGACTGTTCTCTTTCTCTCCCTCCTCTTTTTAAACTCTGTGATTCTGATCATGTCGTTTTGTTTGATTTTCTTCACTGATTCCTTCTTTTCTGTTACGTTAAACATAACAGCTAGCCTTCCATCTGAAGACGTTGAACAACACTGGTATCCATCGCTTGCCCATTATGCTTTTATACTAGCATCTTTTGTCTTTCCTCCATGATTAGTTTATGGAGGAATGGAAAATTTCAGCAACCACAGACTTGTTTCATTGGCCTCCTGCAAATCCTTGGAATTCTCATTCACTGTGATACCTCCATGTGCTTGACTGTGATTAGACTAATTACTTGCTGATGTAACTAATTGAACTGTTGTACTGTGACTAATGTGCTACGTTCAGTCCACTGTTGTCTCAGTGTTTCTTTGAACATTCCTGCCTGCATGTAGCTCTTTGTAATCTGGATGGTATTTGTACAAAACCCAGCACTTGGGACTCATGAGCCCTCTGGCACTTGGAAGTTCAGAATCTTTGGGTGATTAAGGTATGCTTTGTTGTAACCGAGTCTGTATAAATGGTTGATGGATTGTGACGTGTTGTGGATTCCAGTAAATAATTTCTCCCACCTCTGCTGAACTTGCCACACATACCACTTCATTAGGAATGTACAGACAGGCATATAGCATCTGGAGATTAATACATCCTAAAGTATTTATAAATATAGGAATAATAAAACACAAACCCAATCCCAATATACCCAATAGAGGTATATTCAGTTATTGCTGATTAATAAAACAGGGATAAGTCATAACCAAAAGCATGTTGACTAAGAAGCTGAGTCGGTGATGAATAAGTGCAGCCCAGGCACAATAACTTTTATGTATGTTGTTCATCCTTTCCACTGTGTGTACCACATGTATCAGTATCTCTGTCCCAGTTCTGTTAGAGTTCTTCATTAAAATGAAGAGCCAAAACAAAGCTATTCACTGAAAATTATTATTCAGGCTTGTAGTGTGTCTTGATCCTTTTATAATATGGCATATATAACTGCAAACAAACTTCCACAAAAAGCAAGTAGTAAATGGGCGTATGCATATCTGCCAAGAAATGTTCTGTGCAACCATGATGGTGTGACTGACAAGTACAGAAACAGTGGGGGTTATTTAGTGTTTCTGGTTTGGGAAGTAAAATGCTTCCTACATAGAACTATAATCCAGTCAAGATTTTTTTTTACTAAATAGTGACACTATGAACAACATGAGGGAGACCAATTTGCAGACCTCGTGCTGCATACTGCCTTCAATAACCACTGGTTCTGACTTATAAGACCAGATCGAGTACCTCAGCTTATGGAACCCAGTTTTGATTCAGTCTCAAAATACTGCTTTGTGAAATGTACAGCTTGGCATCTTGTGTTTGCAGAGTTCAAAAATGTACCTTTGTTAGATTAATGAATTCATTGTAAGCAGTACAGCTCCTTTATCCCTCATACAGAATAAAAGATAAGCTAGTATTTAATTTGGTCAGAAAATTTAAAATCAAATAGTTATTTTCCTTCTTTTAATCAGTTTTAATTGCCTGCTATTATATTGCAAATTATATAATTTGAAAAGCACTGAGAAAAAGTATTGTGGTTATTAGATATTAGTATTCAATTCTGCCTGGAAGTGTGTATTGCCATGGGAATCAGTGCTTCTGAATCCCATTCCAGGCCATACCACTGATCTTCTATATTTTTGCAGGCAACTTAATCCCTTTGGTTCCTTAGAGACAAGATGTATTAAATGGAGATGTGACCACATCTCTTCAGAGCAATGTGATGTTAGTATTCAGTGCCATGTTCTGGAGAAGTGACTATTCCTAGAATTCCTTTTTTACTTCAGATGACAATATCTACTTGAACAAATCTCAGTATTTGTAATTTACATGTATTTGTAATGTACATGTACAGCTATTGGAAATGAGTAATAGATTAAAAGCATGAAGAAATTTGGTATTTTGAATTTCCTAATAATTTTTTTTTTGTAGAATTACAAAATTAAAAAGAAAAAACACATACACAAGAAAACCCAAAAGAACACTTTAGGGAGAGCTAAGGACAACATTCAAAAGTAGAAGTCTGAAAGAGAGGGTATTACCAGCTTAAACTGATTCTCTAGGTCGAAGCATGCACATTTCTGCATAATGAAAAAATTAGAAGTCATGGTTGTACCTATTTTCTAAACACTAGAGCTGATTTAACATGGTAAATAATGTGATTGCTGATCCATTATCTTCTACAAGAATTCAAAAGCTGCATGACTGCTTTTGGGCTGGCTTACCAGATAAAATCAAGAAAGCACTGGTGGTGAGTGCAAGGCTTCTGGACTTGCACCGAGTCAGGAGATGGTCACATGTAGCCAGTGTACGCTGTACAGTTGGAAACAACATCTTAAAGATTTCTTTTTAATTATTTGCTTTGCAATAAGACCATCACATTTTTGCTTTTCAGTTTGAAATAACTCCGTGGAAGCATTTCGATTTGCTGTTGTTTTTCCATTGTTTTTGTTTTCCTATCTAATCACAAGCAGTAACCCCGAAGTTACTTGAAATAGCAACTGTTCTCCCTGAACTGCAGTTTTATTTTCTTTTGGCTCTTATTTCAGCTGCGGGAGCCAGCTGCTTCAGAGAGTGTGGGAAGCTGACTTGGAGGCCTGTCAGCTGTTGCTCCGAGGGTTTCAACTGAAAGAAACCAGTTGCTGTGGCTTTGAGGAAGTGGAGAACCAAATGGACGAGCTGGAGATGACTGCTGATGGCCCTTCTGATTCTGAAAAGAAGAAAGAAGATCACTTTCCAAAGGGCACGAAGTGGGACAGTGTTCCCTGTGCCAGGCACAGTAAGCTGAAACAGGTATCTGGAATACCCTGCAGCTGGATTTGAAGCAATAGTGCTTTCTTATTTTGAGAGAAAAAGTTAAATCTGGTCAGCAGGGCAGGTTAAGACTGATCTTAACATCTGTCCTCCAATATGAGAGACGAATAAAATAGCTTATTAACTACTCAGAAGCCCTTCAACTCTTTTTCCTGGAACCATCAGTCTTTTCAAAATGTGGAAATTATTCAGGCAGTGAATACAGAGTATACATCAGGGTTCAAAGGAAAAACAATTTTCTTAAAGATTCTTTAAGTATTTAACAGAAATTACCAGCTGCTCCTCATCATACCGATGAGTTTCACTCTGAATTAATTCTGCTGACTAGTTAGCCCTGTGTTAGCTGAAGTGGGGAGTGGGTGAGTTTTCCTGCTCCAGTGGAAAGGTCAAAGGCTTTGTAGCTCAGCTTCTAGTCGGCTTCCAGCACATAGCCAATCTTAAAAGAAGGAAAAATTCATGGGGGTTAAAGGATCTGAGAAATTTCTTTGAAGTTTTTGTGTTCTTCTCTGGAATGCCATCCTTGCTTAAATATTTCTAACTACCTAAAAACAAATAAAATCACTGCACTGTCAAGGTAAAAAAAAAATGCTGTTGAAAAGCTTCATCACCCAATAACAGTAATGTGACAAAAAGGCACTCCAACAGGAGATGTCAGTTTTACTACCTTGGAATTTGATTGACAAAAATTGAAAGTGTGCTTAATCACTCGTGGTGCTAGGTGCCACTGAACTGTGCATTACATTGAAAGCTGATATCACATTTTGCATTTATTCTGGCTGAGACTTAGCAGAAAGCAAGGTGTTACCTTACTGTAAAAATCTTCTGTTTGAGTAAAATTCTGTTTTTAAAGTGGAGTTCATCAGTACTTGCAGGCTAGGAAAGGTGCTCTGCAGATTGAATCCACATAGAGGGCATTTTTGTTGGAAATGGTCATCTCTGGCTTTAAGTTTTTTTCTCTGTGATCTCTTTTTTTTTTTTTTTTTTCATATTATATCCCTGATGAGTAGGTTGAAGTAATATGAGCAGCTTGACTGGGTACAGAAAGCTGTGATTCCCTTTTTAAAGAGCAGCTGAGAAGCCCTGGTGGGTTCAGTGTTGTGGTTTTTTCCTGCAGTACTCTTGAAATTCATGCAATAGGTATCATTTCATCTGCAAGCCCAAATCACTTCCATGAAAAGTGGGACTGCTGTCCCCTGGAATGACATAAAGGTAAATGAAGTTTGGTGATATTTGGTTCTGGAATGAGTCACAGTAGTCAGAAGGCTGGGTTGCCCAAAGAAAGTCTTACTGGTGTCTGTTTTTATAACCAAGTGGAAGCATCTAATGGAAAAACATGTATTTGTCAAGATACCCTATTTTATATTATCTACAAGGCTGTGCTGTCCTTGTGAGAGGATTAACTTAATGTGGTTACCTTGTTTCTAGAATGATCCATCCCTCCAACTGTCCTCTCTGTTCTACTTCAGGAAATACCTAAAAGGAGGGTTGATCACTGAAGCAAAATGAAGAGTGGCATTCTTTATATTTAGAGCTTACTGAATAGCTAGTTTCAAAAGAGTACAGCAAGGGAGTAATAATACAAAAACAGGTACAGATGCCTTTGAAGGTGCAGGGAATTCATTTACTTGATGGCAAAATGCTACAGACGAAGTGTTCCAGTTATATATCGTGTTGTATCTGGATTTGCTTTTGTTGATGTATATTATAAATACAATTTTGCATATAATTATATCTTACTGTGTATGCAGAAAGGAAGAAACAAGAAGCAGAAGAATAAGAAAAATAGAATAGATGAATGGAAATATCCCCTCCCTTAGGCCCTCAGATACCGCTTTGCAGGATGGCTGTTTTTCATTTTTAAATCATTATATATGATTTGTCCTGATATAAAATATGTAAGGTGTAAATTCTTTGAAAGTCCGGACATGTTACCATCAAACGTGAGCACAGTTTTATTAACTATCAATAGTTACTTAGTCGTCATAACTGTTTTCTAGGACAGCACTGTGGTATTTTTTTCCCCAGTTCATTTGTGCAGTAAACTGTGGTAGTGTAAGTAAGGCTTCATTTGTAAAACTGACTGTTAACTGGCGAAGGCTATCGTGTGCTTTGGCAGCTCAGCTTACTGAAACATCATTACTCATTTATTGGTCAAATTAAATAAAATAGGGCCAGAAAAATTATCCTCACGTAATCTGATTTACTTAGAAATTAAGGTATACCCCTCAACTACAGATACCTCAGACGAATACAGTATTTTTTAAAATGATGAAGCAAAGTGATAGACAGTGGTCCTAGTTTCAGTCATGTCAAAGTCAGCTTGCTGTCTAATGTAGTTAAAATAGATTCTTGAATTTTCATACAGGCATGTACTTTCCATACAGTGACTGACTTGCTGAAAATAAGGTGCTCTGCCAGTGAGTTCCAGTTGGTCTTCTGTGAACTAATTGGACTTGTTTTTTCTCCCAGGTCTCAGAGGAATTCAATATGAATTCTAGTTTTCATTCCAGAAATATTCCAAGCTTTTAAACTATATGCAAATTCCATTGCCCACGTTGCACGTGATCCAGGTTGCCGAGATCGTTAGAATTGTAGTTAGATATAAATAAGTACAAGTGATTTCTAAAAAGTATGGTAACGTTTCATTTCTCTTCAGACATAAATGCCTGTCTATTCTACTCTTTAGGAAATCTTGCTTTATCCTTTGCTTGTTGGTAATGTATGTGTAAAAGAAACCTTTTAATAACACTAGAAATATCAACAATAACTAATAAACAGAGATGTATGTGTGCTGGGACCTCCTTAATACCAAGTGTCTTGATGAATGTGAGTATGTGTGCACTGCAAGCTGGAGTTCCTGACCTATCCTTTTTTCTTTTGCTGCTGCTGCCTGGCATGCTGTGCAGTGTTCCCTCTTAATCACTATGAAGGAAAGAAACACCTACTAGATTTCAAGAAAATTGAGGTGATTAAAGTTACAAGGTAAAAAAAATAAATAAAAATTCAGTAGTGTTAACTTTAGTAAGTCAGCATTTTTGGTACCAATCCTATCAGAATTCTTTGTGGATGATTTCTCTTTTTTCACTATAACTGAAGCAAGAAAAAAGGGTAAGAGTTAGAGCTGTTTTTCTTTATTCACATCTGCATTCTTCAGTTTTGCCACCTTGGAAGACATTTCATAACCTTTTCTTGATCACTGACTGGTGTTGGGAAAGTGTTCTTTCATTGCATAACATTCATATCACTCACTGTTTTTACAGTAAGTAAAAAGTCATATTAAATGGACAATCGTGGGGGAAAAAATGTAATGTTCAGTGTGAAGTCTCTCATTAAAAAGAAGTCATCACAGTGTATGACACATTTTTCAGAATTTAGCAAGAGCAACCAACAAGAAAGCTTTAGTCAGCAGGCAGCAGCCCACTAGCATGAATTGAGATAGCCTGTGATCCAGGAGGCAATTGTGCCATGTGTAAAGGACAGAGCCTTTAGAAAGCTAAATAAACAGCGCTCTCATTTGAGTTTTAATTAAATGTTGTGTTTGTAGAGCTTTAAAAGTAATTTGGAAACTTTAAATTTAATCATCTTTTTGAATGTCAGCATTAAGCATGAGTGAAAGTCAGTGTTTGACTGTTTTCTGCATTAACCCAGGGAAAGAGTTGCTGTTAAAAAAAAAAAAAAAAAAAAAAGCAGCTGGCTTGTATGCAATGGTCAGATCATTGCTGACCACTCACACACACTGTTGTGCAGTAAGATGCCCCTTAGTTGGGAGTAATTCTGTCATAGCTATTGGCAAACATCATGCCAATTCTTTAGATAGAGTTCACAGAACCAAATCAGAGAACTGCAGCAACTGGAAGAGACCTCAAGAGTTCATAGAGTCCAACCCCATTGCTCAAGCAGGTATCCTACAATGGGTAGCACAGGTAGGTGTCCAGATATGGATCTCGAATATCTCCATAGGAGACTGGGCAACCTGTGCCAGTGCTGCCTCATTCTTACCATAAAGAAATTCTTCTACCTGTTAGTATGGAACTTCCTATGTTCAAGTTTTAGGCCATCACTTCCTGTCCTATCGCTACACGCCACCAAGAAGATCCTGGCCTCATCCATTTGCCTCCCAACCCCCCTTTAGATACTTATAAACATTAATCAGATCACCTCCCAGTCTTCTTTTCCCCAGGCTGAACAGACCCAGGTTACCCAGCCTTTCCTCATAAGCGAGATGTTTCAGGCCCTTAATAATCTTTGTGGCCCTCTGCTGGACTCCTTCTAGGAAATCCCTGTCTTTTTTTAAACTGGGGAGCCCAGAATTGGGTGCAGTATTTTAAACGTGGCCTCACCAGGGCAGAGTAGAAGGCAAGGATTATCTCCCTCGACCTTTCAGCCACATTCTTTTTAATGATCCGCAGGATACCATTGGCCTTCTTAGGAACTGTTACCTCGAGCCTCAATACATGCAATAATTATGTTACAGTAAAATTATAATGAGAAAATGAATACTACAGGTAAAATAAATTTAAACAACCTTTCTTCAGATAGACTTAGGAAATGACCAATAATAACAATGATCTCATGACAGAGTAATGACTGTATGCTTTAATATACAAATACATATATACCTGTGATAATAAGTATTGACCTATCAAAGCAATACCCCTATCTCAGTTTATTTAAATATTTTCTATATTGTTGTGTATGGTAAGTATTAATGCTTTTCTAATAATATTAACTGAGTGTTTTTTTGGCTGCTCCTCAACCAATCAAGGAAATGTTGGCTAATTGCTTATAGAGTTTACAGATCAATTAAGTTTTGGGAGAGGAACCACAGTTACCACAGATTATTATATAAACCATCTCTGGTGTTCTCTCACTTCTCTTGCTGAAAGTGACTTAGAAGTTTTGTGCTAGAAAACTTTTGTAGACTTCTGTATGGTGTATGTAGGTTGGTAAAAGTCCACTAGATAAGTTTATCTCAATCTATAGTAAGTTTTTCAGTTTTAGAGCCCATTTCCATGTTGGTTTTAACAGAGAAGCCAGAAGTCAGACTTTAATAAAACGTATTTAAATTTAGCTTCAAATATTGGGTGGCTGCCACAGCTCCACTATAAACCCAACTGAAATATTTCATAGATGTGTAGTGAAATGATATAATTGTTCATCTTATATAACTTTATGTGCTATACCGTTTTTGTAAGTTCCATTGAAATCTTAATGTTTATACAACTTCTATCTACCATATATTTAATAACTTATATCTAACAGGTTGTTGAAGACATTTCATTTGGAGCAGAGGGTCATTTATCTGAGGTAAGTGTTTTCTAGACAGTATAAAGTGGCGATATTATACAGACTCTTCTTAGGCTGAATTAAAACCAATGATATCTATTTCTATAGCATTACCTTTGGGTAAAAATTTGAGAGCAAAATCACTATGAAGTACTCAGACGTTTAGAAAAATGGCATAGGCACAAATAGAGTAATCCCATTCTTTTATTCTGTAAAAGATAATGGTGAAATTACTGTGTATTCTGGAGAGTTTGTAGTTAAATTGCACTTTTCTAATGTTTTTTATACAAATGAACAACAGAGTGGATATGCTGGGGAAATATAGGATAGATTATATTTAGCCAGCTGTACTGTAGCACTATAATAATGCTTAAGAATGGAACAAAATCATGATATTTTACTTGGCTCCTTATGTACCACTAAAAATACCTTTATAAATCCCTTTGAATTTATTTGAGAAGTATAAAAGCATACAGCAGCAGAATATATGTCAATAGGAATTTCATCTGAATAAAAATACTGAATGTTTGTCATTTTACACTATTTTCATAAATAAAAAGATGTCAGATCCTATTCAATATATTTGAGCAAATTCCAGAATAATTGAGTAGTATTTCCTATGAGAGTAAGTGTTGAGAAAAATCTGCTTGTTACTGTCTACATGCAAACTAGAAGTTCAGGTAATAACATGCATAAGGAGATTCATACTGGTTTGTGGAGTTGTACTGTTTGAGTCCAGTTTTGTATCAGTATGCCTTGGGTTGCAGCAGTGACCTGCACTGAAAGCCCAGACCCTGACTGAAGAAGTTGTCCAGCAGATGAGCCCGGAACATGAAGGTGGTATGCATGCTGGGCTTATGAATGCACCAGAGAGCCCAGGCATAGGGGGGTTAATGCTGTGGAAGTCTTTAGTAAGAAATTATGGTCTTACAGTCCTCAGAGACAGAACAATTTTCAAAGTTTTGAGGGGAAAATTGCATAAAGAAAATTGAGAGCAAAAATATAAATAAAGGAAATGGAAATGAGTTAAAAGTCCAGGCTCTCAACCACACTGCCACAGCTGGATTGATGTTGACTTGTAGACAGCTCTATAAAGAATCTGTGAAACTGTCAGCACTTCGTACCATGTCAAGGCTTTGCCCAAATGTTCCTTTGACAGTCTGGTCCCTTAATCCTTGTCAGTCTCCCCTTTGCCTGCAGGAGGTCACTCTGTTAGTCATTCCAGATTGTTGCATCTAAGTGACTTGGGAGCAGAGATGAGAATGAACAATATTACAAGCCACCTATAAATGGTATGCAGCTATGGTGACTCCTATCACAGCAGGATGTGGATGTTAGAAAACAGTTTGGTGCTTTTGTTTCTTTTCCAAGTCCTGGCCCACTGTGAGTTTTTATTTGTGAGTCAGTAAATAGCCTTATTTTCCCACAACTGGAACTGGAATTGTCACAGTTTAATTAGATGAGCCAGTGAAGTATTTTGCACTGATTTGGGAAGTCTGCACTCAGGGAAGACCTTGAGTCTACAGGATGAGAACAAAAAGACTGCTGTCACACGGACTGTTTCCATTGCTGAAAGGCAATGGAAAGCTTTTTGTCTTCATACCTACTTTTTCAAGGATATTCCTCCTTGGCTGTAGTGGAAGAGACATGAGGGGAAGAATTGCCAACATAAAGCTGTACTTTTGATGAGTCATTTAACACTCTCTTGTGTTGTCATATCCCTGCAGAGGAGGGATCAGTGCAAGCAAAGGGAATGCGGGAAAAGCGTGTGATTGTGGGGAGGAGATTGTTCACAGTTAGAAAACAGCTGTCTGGAAAGCTTTATGCCTGATTTGTTGCATATGAAAAACTAGAGCATGTTGTAGTGCTGAATTCTCCCAAATATGCACAAGTAGGCTGATGGACCAAGCCAGCAGTCTGTAAGTATAAGGTGATAAGGGCAGAAGTAATTGGGAAAAAGACTTGAACTTAGTTCTGAGAGAAGACAAAGCTATCTCCATTAAAAATAAAATAAAAAATCACTTGAAGAAAATCGAGGGAACAATAGGTAGGAGGAAGCAGCAGATGACTTTCGCTACTCTCCAGAAGATGTCATATTTCCAGTAAAGCATCATATCCTTTTGGTGCAGAAGAGAGCACACAGTTACAGACTGTGTCTATGTCAGAGTCTCTTTAGTGGCCCAAAAGAATTTTGAGAAGGAAAAAATGTTGCTAACAATGAGCCTAAAAGAATAAAGCACAGTGTAAAAGTGAATCAGGAAGACCTCAGTGCACATTAAGTAGTAAGCAAAAGATGCAAACTGGCAGGAGACTTCAGAGGTAAAGGATACATATGGATAGCTGAAAGAAAGCATTGATATGTCTTCTAATAAGGGTAAATGAGAGAATAATAAAAAGAGAACAAAGTGCAGATTATTTTTATTTATTTATTTATTTATTATTTATTGGTCTTTCTAGAAGTAATAAATTGTGTCCATAAGTATGGAATGCTCTTAGTATTCACCTGAAGCTAGCAAGAGAAGAGCATGCTAAAGGGTCCGAAGGTAAATGAGATGCACTCAAGTCAGGCTAGACTGATGAAATTCCTTCTGAAGTTCATAGGAGCCAAGGAAAACAATCCCCAAACCATTAACAAGGTTCTCTGGGAACTCCAAAAGAAGGCTGAAGTCCCAGGAGATCAGTAAAAAGCAGAGCTGGTATTTGCCTTTAAAAAGGAGATAGACTAGGAGTCTGTGCACCAGTCAATGTAACTTCAATTAGGATTAGAATTCCAAATGTTCTTGATAAATTGAAAGAGTAGCCTGAAATCAATACGATTGGATATATTAAAAGACAGGTGCAAATTACACTTGGAGATGAAAGAAGTTGTGTTTATGTATACAGATGGCAAATAACAGTTAAGATGGCAATACTGCAGAGTTGGAAAGGAGGGTTATAATGGACTACAAATAGAGTGGGATTCATTACCATGATCCTGTTGCAAGAAAGAGCAAAAGTCATTTGCAGCCTCATTAACGGGAATGTCAGTTGTAAGAAATAATTACTGTGCTTAGTTGAGAATGTCAGAGCCTCCGCATGAATACGACATTGGTCTGCACATCTCTCTATGTGGAAGATAGGGCATGCTGAAGAACGGAAGAAAACCTAGAGGAATACAATGTTCATTAAATTGCCATTCGTGCCATGATGCCAGGATGATGGTGGCCAAGAGTAAGAGTCATTATTTTCAGAGCCTGAGATTAGACCTGCTATCAGTGTCTGCTTCATCCTCCTAATCTTCAGCACCAGCACCAGCAATGCACTCGGTAGGAATTCTGGGAGCAGGGCAGAGGCAAAGGCTTCTTTCAGCTGTGCTTTAGACACTATGGCTATGTTGCTCACTAACTGAGGGTGCATGCACGCAGCCTGCATGTGACACAAACATCTGCTCAAGCAAGACAAGCATACGGATGTTTGCATTTTATTCTTAGAAATGATTTAAGAAGTGCCCTGGCCTGACTTTCTGGAGTTTCAAGTGCTCACAATTTCCATTAGCTTCGGTGAGGGGTGAGGGCAAGCATGCAGCACTTCTGCAAACAATAAGTCACTGTTCTAAGCCCTTTGCCACAACAAGAAGTATCTGTCTCCAAGGGTGGCATTTTGTAGTTATTTATGTTGCTTTAAATGATTTTACTTCTTATGGGAGCGAGAGGATTTAGTAGTGAGAAGATTTTTTTTTGGTAGAGAGAGCAATTTTTTGGTGAAAAAAACTCTGGCTATGATGTTCTGCAGGTCTTCTAAGGCTTTTATTTTCAATATTTCATTGGGGTGATGATACTGCTAGGTTGAAGAAAAGCAACTTCTTTTTACTATGTTCCTGTGAAGGAAGAACAGATTTTCAGGATGTATCTGGAATTGTGCTTCTTGGTGCAGCAACCATACTAATACACACTTTAATTCCTAGCAGAATTAGATTTATCTAGCTGCTGGAATACTGATTCTTCTGTACAAAGTTCTTGAACTGAATTCAAGAGAGCATAGAAGGTATTCGCACTGGAAAAACTGATCAAACATTTAACTTGAGTAGTGTTGTTGAGGAGCTGTTGCTCATAGGTGACTAAAGTGACTGTTGAAAAGGTAAAACAAAATGCAGGAGACTGAAGTGAAGCCATTTCCTCTGCTCTTAAATTCAGTGCACTAATGCTGTGCAGCAGCTGGAACATTGTGTGCTCTTCATGTTTCTCACATCCCTGGGACAGAGGGAGGATTTCTAATTCCTACTTTGCGTGAGAAGGCAGAGGAATTCTTCAGATATTAAAAAAAAAAAAAAACAAATCACATCCTAATTTGTACCATTTCTACCAGCTTCAGGATTCTGAAGACAATCCCAACCACCCACATCATCAGTTCACAGAAAAATCCATAAAGCAATATTGCATCTCAGCTCTTTCCTGACTGCTTCAATCTCTCTCCTATCTGCTTCTTAAAATTGCTGTTAGTGCAGAAATAACTAAAGAAGTCTTAAGACTCACAGTAGCTTGTAGCACTGACATCACTTACAAGCTTGAATGAGTTGTATCTTATTTATATGTTAAGCTGGAAGCAGAGTCCACTTCCCTCTCAAAGTGCTGTTGATCAGTGTACAGTTCCACTTTCCAATCAGGAGATGTTGTGAATAGTGTGTGTGTCAATGCCAGCAGTTTCCCTACCTACATGAAGAAACATCAAACAAAAATGCTACCAGTGATGTTAGTAGGCATAGAAGGCACTGAATCTTTCCTACTTCTCTGAGTTGTTGTGCTTTTTTCATATGAGGATCTGGGGGTGAGAGCTGTGGAATTAATTGAATCTTTAGAATTTTTCCTGTTTGTTTTTTGAGAGCAATATGTTTTTGCCATCTCTTGTAGAGCTTGATATTAAACTAAAATTAGAGCTATCTGTACCACTACACCATAATAAAAAATGATTATATATAAATATAGGCCAAAATAATATAGGCCATTCATATATGCTGTAAAATCACAATCTGTGGGATAGCCCTCCTGTGAGTTTCGCATGATGTCTATGAATATTTTCTTGAGAAACAATGCTTTTGTCTAAACTATGGAGGAACTTCTCTTTTCAGCTGGAAAGGCAGCTCTGTGTCTTAAAGATACAAAAATAGTTTATGTGTACATAGTTATTGCTATATTGAAGCTGTAGAGCTCACATCAGAAGTTTAGCGTTAATGGAATGTAACACCTAAATTATGGAGTCATTCTGTAGTTATACCACAGAAAAGGCATAGCCTTACAGTTATGATTAAATAAGATTCAAGTGTTCAGTGATTAAACAAGTTTAATTGGTTTTTATACCTAGTAACTTACTTCCTGCCTCTCTGTATTATTTGAACAATTCTGCATTGAGCACTTAGTTTTTCCTAGTACTCATTTTCTCATTTATCTTAGTTTCTGAAGTAAACAGGATTTCTGTTGCATTTTTAGACTATTCAATATGTACTTGTAATGTGCTGTAGCTTTACTATGCTTTTTACACTTGAGATAGAACAGATATTTTACTTTAAGTGAGAATGTAAGTACTCAGCTGACAAATTAATGCTTATAGCTATAACAATTACAGAATGTTATTTCTGAGCATGTTTAATGTGAGAACAACACAGAACCCCAAAACACAAATTTGTATTGATACAAAGCTTCATGAGATGGCTTTGCTACAAAATGAACATTAACCCAAATTCCTTTGGGTCTGAGGGCTTGTTCATGGGTCCCTTCCTTCCATTACTCCTGAGACCCTTCTTTACTTGGCTGTAAAGTTTTATTCAAAAATGAAAATATCAAACATGAGATCAGAATAGGTAGCCACACACCAGTAAATACAGTCATCTGTCTGCACTGCTACTGTGAATTTCAAGCTGTAGTTATATTTTATCTCAAATTTTCAGGATTTGAGAACCTCAGAACTAGGTCATACTTGCAACTTGGAACCTCTTTTGCCAACCATGTCTCTAAACGCTTCTCATCAATCTCTCTAATCTCATTTGAGGGTCAGCGAGGGTATAGGTCTAAAAGGCCCATTTTACCCTCTTTGTTCACTGGCATGCAGATTAGGAATGTATTTTCTACTGTGGATGTTCACAACAGGGCTAGACAAATGCAGCAGTGTGCTTATCTTTCAGATTAGATGCTCAGTGTGACTCCTTGTGCTTCTGTTTACTAGACAGGAAACATGAGGACCATTTTAAACTGGAGGAAATTTGTAGATCTTCTCTTAAGCAACTCGTGGCAGTACTAATTCATTGAATGATTATTTGGACAAACTGTCCCACTGTCAACAGCATTGCCTTGCTAAAAGCAGTAAATGGATCAGACAAAAGTATACAATACATTGATGTTGCATGAGCTGGACTCTGCCTTTTATGTGATGCTGTAAAGTACTATTTCCTCAGCATCGGTACAGGGATACTTCATTTTGCCTAAGTACACAATCTGTAGAAAGAATCTGATTTGAATTCATTTATGGATTTTGTCTGTCAACCCTAAAGAGTCCACGCATTAATTAAAAGTGATTGTTCCTAAATTAACCTCTTCAATGATGATGTAACACAGCATGTTTTTTGTCTTGTTTTCTTGTGTGTTTGTGATGAGAGTTATGTGAAGATCTGATTTTCTTATGAGTAACTGCTAAAGAAAAATCTCTGCTCAGAATGTGGAGCTTTGTCTAGAATGGTCATCATTTTAGATGTGTTTTCAGAGTAGTTTTACTTACAATTTACCAAATCTTTTACAGTTTTGCTACAATTTACTGAATTTTTTCATTCTAGCATAAGGCCTAGGTCCTTTTAGACAACTGACATCTGTTCTTGTATGCGTGTCATAGAATGATCCCTAAAAGCTTTCTGTTGATACAAATTGCCTGGGTTATCCCACTTCCTAAAAACATATGGAGTCCTGCTGGTGTATTGAATAACAATTTAGCAGCTGGATGGAAGACTGTTCTTCATCTTCTGTCCCCAGTCCTGAAACAAGGACATTTCTAGTTGATGTAGAGAGAACATATATCTTCTCCTCCCCCATTCTTTAAAAACGATGGGGTAATTTTACTTCCATAGACTCTGTTGAATGATATCATAAATTCTGGTATCTGATAATGACTCTGAAGGTGGCTGCCGAGATTACATGCACCAACCAGAGATTCAAACAGCTGATTCTCATGTGTATCCGAATGTCTAAGCTGTAGGCATTTGCAGAATAACCTCTCCCCAGCTCACTTGTCCAGGCTTTGAGCTGAAGCTTATTGTATCCCTGTGCAATCTGCTCAATAGCTGTGTTTGGCAGCAAACGTAGAAAGGCAGAAAGGTCAGAACTCTGTGCTGTAGCAGAGGACGTAACAGAGGATGTACCAGCAAGCAGAGCTCTTCTGACATTTGACTCTACGTGCACAGTGCGTGACACAAACTGTAAAGGTAGCATGAAATCAAAGACTGGTAAATGTGTTTACCAAAAATCAGAGTGCTTCACGATGGGCAGTGTTCCAACAATTCCTAGCAAGATTTCCTGAAGGTTTGATTTCTCTCAAATAGCCAGTGATGCCTGCTACTACATCAGCAGTTCAGTGCAAAGGACTACGAGTACTTTTTCAAAGCAAAAATTTTCTGACGTTGTAGATGGCAACATGTGTAGCTGGCTTTATACATGAGTACATACACATCTAGAGAAAATATTGTTATCTGGACTCCAGCTGATGAATGATCCATTTTTTTTTTCAACATAGTTCCAGCAGAAGTTCATCTTGATACCATAGTCTTTTCCCCCTTTCCCCTCAGGGATGGGGGCAGACAGAAATTAGTCTCAGTGATGTACAAATTATTTGATTTTTTTCCACTCAAATATGACACTTGCCTGAGTCATTTCTCAAAAAGGAAGTCAATACGCAAGATAAAAGATATAAATTATCTTTGCTCAGTACATCCAGAAGCAGACAAATCTGTAGGAACTGCTTTTGCAATGAGTTCAGAATATTCAATTTAAAATAGAAGAAGCATTTGTCTATATAAAGTTGTAAGTGGACAACCATTATTTTTGAGGATTTATACTTGTTACGTGTAGTAACATAGTGTAGTTTCATTTTGTATTTCCTAAGAATTTGATGTGTTTTCTCTGATTGGTTGAGCAATGTTCCTAAGTATTCTAGCCAAATTTTTCCTCAGGCAGCAAGTATATTTTTGTTGTTATATGAGATGCCAAAAGTGACGCTACATGAAATGCTGAAATGGCCTCAATGTGTAAATCATATTTAGAAAAACAACTTAAAATTTAGGAACCTAAATGGTGTAGTCAGCGTGAGCTTTCCCTCCCCTGCTGTGGTGAGACAACATGGAGGAGAGAGAGCAGTTCAGACTTCACACTCCTTTAATCCTGTGCTGAAAGTGAGATCATGGCTTCTTTCTGATGGGAAATAGACTGAGACGACAAGTTCGTTCCAATCCATATAAATCAACAAATTACTGTATATTAATAACTTTTTATCTCTTTAACTTGGATTAGGTTTCAAACAATATCTTTGCACTTCAAAACATCATATCCCCCCACTAATATTTTATTTTCACCCTTAGTTTGATGTAAATATTAGGTAGAAAAGTACAATTGGCAATAAATATGATTTCTTTTTCCACTACCTGTAGGAGTTCTTCATATTTTCTGCAGAGCTGGGGGAGAAATGTGAAGCAATAAGTGAGAAACTAGTGCATCTGGAAGACCAACTGCAAACTTCAGTCTGCAGAGTTGATGAAGGTATAATTCATATCCTTTTTGATGTATCTATAGATAGTATCGACATACGTAAGTATGTATGATGCAAAATAGTTTCAGATTCAAATGGGGTAGTAGTTCTTAATGCAGATTAAATATTATACTAAGACAGATATAACTGATAGTTTTGCTAAAGTGAAATTTCTTGTTGTAACAAGTTGTCCTGCAGTGCATTCTCACCACGGTCTGATCTACATTTAATTGATTGAAACTGAAATTATTTCTTTGTTAATTGAGATTAGGCACTGAAATGTTTTTACATTTACAAAGGATTGCTACAGTCCTTTCTTCGGTACTGCCCACATAAGTGAACACCTACCAAAAACTGCATGAATACAAGCATCCACATGCATACCTTTGTTGGCATGATTTAGTTAAATTCTACGTCGTTGACTCAGGCTGTGTATATGGTCAGGTGTAACTTGGCTTTTTTTTCTCTTTTGAAAAAACTTGCCAGCACAGGCATCATATGGTATCCTATGCAATCTAATCTGCCTCTGACACTCCAGTGCAAGTAGCTGGATGAGATATCTTATAAAACATTCTTATCATTTTCTGTGCTTCATCTGTTTGAAACTGCTTAACCTTTACAGGGGCATTTGTTAGGCCTTCATCTGTGGAAATTTTTCAAAATTTAATGGCATAGAATATTTCTCTCATTTACGACTTTCATAAAAACTTACCACAAATAAGATTTTGTTCTTCTAAGAAAGGAAAAAGAGAATAAGAACCAATGAGATCAAAGAAGATTAGAATACTCAGTTACTTCTTACTGGAAAAGAGGTGGTAGACAAGTGGATAAGGAAGAAGGATGAGTGCATTCATGTTTGGAAAGATGAGCAGAGTTGCCCTTACAGAGACCTGAAGGTGAGCAGAGATAATGATGGTGCTAAAAAGGACTCAGTTCCTCCCATTGTGAAGTGAGAAATCCTGCAGGAAAAAGTGCAGCACAACACTAGAAAAGAGAATCAGTAGAACTTGTGGAAATACTACCTTGTTTTCGGTAACTGAGCATCTATTTCTAGCTGTGGCTAAGTTTGGAGAGGAGAAATCCAGTCACTAATTTGTCACTACTTCAAACGTTTCTTTTCTAAACATTTCAATGTACCAAAATACTTCTTATTGTACTTATCACAAGGATAGCTTCAAAATTCTGTGAATTGTATTTGCAGCGTATGTGCTCTGTTGCAGCTTTTTCCCCCCAACATTTCTTATAAGCATTCTTTTCAGAGAAACCTGTGGATCTATCTTGTGTTTATGCACAGCATCTACTTCCTTCCCTCCTTCTCTTACATATGTTTCCTCGCAAATGAACATCATTCTTTAACTCTAGTAGAACACTGAGGTTTAGATTTATAGGTTTTTTTCTACTGAAGTTTATACTCAGACCTGTTTACTAAGATAGGTCTGATCATAGTTAGTTTGCTATGCAGAGTGCATTAACTGAAAAAAAACCCTGCATTTTTTATTCTTGATGAAAATACTCTGCAAGTACATATCGTAGTACTTAGCTGTATTTTCTACGGACACTGTACCTTTCTTTATAGCTGCTGAAACTGCAAAAGTAAGCTGAGAAGATTAAACCTAATCATTGGAAGTTGAGAAGAGTTGTAGATTAAACTCATTCTTAGCCAAAACTGTCTGATACAGATCTGGTGTCCTGTATTGGTGAAATTCAGCTCACATTATCTAAATAAAGAAATGTACACCCTGTGATATCCTGGTTCTCCTAGTAAGACCATAAGCTACAAAATATGAAATTATGTTTAAAACATAGGGACATACAGAGAAGCAGTTCAGCAATTCAGCTACCACTCATTAACATTCAGTTATTATTTCAGAAGTAGTCCAGACCAAAATGCATAAAATGTTACCATCTGGCACATGTAATCACTGTGCTATACTTCAAAAAGGAATGAGAACAGCTACCACAACACTACAGACCTGTAGACTGGACTTCTTTTAGGGTTTTTGTTTGTTTGTTTGTTTTTTAATAAAAACTGCCCAGTGCCTGTAAAATAAACATTTACTCATTAATAACTCGCCTATGTTGCAGGAACCAGCACTGAGACTGGTGCCAGTCATTAGCATCAATAGATTGCCCTTCTCATCCCTCTAAAAACTATCTTATATATATACCTATTACAAACTGCAATAGGTAAAAAATCTAAGGGGCTACAAGGATGGAGATTAGTTTTGTTGTCTTCCAAATACTTCTAAAGACCCCACTGAGAAAAATAAATTCCTGATGCTCTTGAGCCATTTGCCAATGTTTAGTGTATGTCATAGCTTTGATTAATAATTAAGTTTGTATTAGAAGAAAAATCCCAGATGTCATTGTTTTTCATTCTGCATTTTGATGGCATGAAACACTTAATTCAATCATGCTGCTAGTTGTAATTGCCAGCACAACCTGCACAAAAGAGAAATCTAGTGAAATTCCTTGGTCCTAAGTATTTGCACAAACGCACTCAGGATTCTCATTTAATATTGAAGCTTTTCACAGTAAATATTAATCTGTACTTTTGTATAAAAAACATCAAATAATGAAGGGGAAGGAGGAGAAGAGTTCATCTCTAGCACTATGATATATTTGCTAAATTCAGTGTAGTATAAGCAAATAAACCCACAAAACATTCAATTACAGTTAATCATTGGAAAGTGTAAGAAAACAGTCCACATCACTAATTGGAAAAACCGAAGGAGGAGAGGTGACTCATTCTGGTGTCTGCGGAGCTGATGAGAGGTGTTACTTTCCTGACAGTAAAGGCCTGGAATTCTCAGTAAAATTAAATGGAGCCTATATTGCAATTTCACAGTCATTTTTGTTCTTAATTAGCAGTTGCATTTTGATAGACAACTTGAATGCATGTAATAGATCTTCCTGGTGAAAAAGCTTTTGTTGGAAGAAGAGCTGGCTGGACTATTATTTAAAAGCCACATAGAATCTCCGTACCTCAACATAAAGTGAATGTTTTAAGCAGTTTTTCTGAAAATAGAGTGTTGTGCCTAAACGTCCATTAGGCACTAGAAATTACATTGCCAGTCTTTCACTGTTACGTGACAGACTCTTGTGTATAGCATGCTTTACACCAGTACAGATTTTCCACAGAATCAGTGGTATAGAATTCAGTCCTTGACTGTACTTCACTGAGCAATCTCATTGAGTCAACCTGTAAGTAATGTTGGGATCCCACAAGAGTGAGGATTGCCAATGGTATGCTCTTAGATATTTATTCTGAATGACAGGAGAAATGGTCCTTTGTGGTGTGTCACTCTGAGAGAACATGGTTCCCACCTTTCTTGTTCGTGCTGTGACTGACGTAGGTCAGTGCTTTTCCACCCATGCACTTGGTTGCCCTCTGTATCTCACTAGAGCAAATGTTTTAAAGACAGCTGTTATCCAGATCACTGAAAAGGCAAAGTTTTTAAAAATGTTTTGGTGATTCTGCTTTTTGTTCTTGCTGCTAAGCAGGAGTGTTGGGTTATTTTGTAGAACTATGTCTTACAGCTGTGAAAGAGGGAGACATAAATGGAAAAGGGAAGTGGAATATTCCTGATGTAGATTCACTACTACTGTAGTGTGACATTTCGGTGAGGTGCTCTCTTCAGCCACTGCAGCACTCAGCTGCTAAAAACAAGCAAAATACGTAAATAAAAACTGTTTTTTTTCTGCTCTTAATTTCCTTTCCAGATGTCCAAAATTGCTGTTATTCTCTAAAATCCCATAAGATTAACTCAGCCCTACAACAGCCAACTTCTCAGCTGTCTTTCCAAGGCCTTTTGTCTTACAATATACTCAGTTTCAAATATTTCCTATAGGATGACAATTGTTTTGTAATATCTACTTTTTGTCTCTTTTCTCTAAACATCTGTGCTAGGAGAACAGAAGATATGCTGATGAACCAATGGCCCTTTTTTTTTTTTTTCTTCACTAAAAATTAAGCAACTCTACAATCATTAGACAGATCTGCTTTTATCTTCCTGACAATCATAGATTCTGCTGTGAGCTCAAATATCCTTCTTCAGGAGGATCTTGACAGATCTTTCACAAGACTTTTTTTCAAAGAGAAAGTAAAGTGGGCAAAAAGCTTCAAGACTACTTTAGAATAGCATTGTTATTGCTGATAATGGATTTGTATGATATTGTTTCCGAGTACTTTAGCTTTCTACTTGTGCTACATTGGAGAGATTTTGCCAATTTTTCACTGCAAGATAATAGGACCAAACATATTCCTTGCTGAAACTTGTTCAGGGCTCCTGCCTTTGATACTGGCTCAACATCTGCAACACTGGATAGAGAATTTAAGCATGAGGGAGATATTTACATATGGACCCATGCAAATGCGTGGGTGTTGGGTTTTTTTTTTCATTTTTAAAATGAGTGAAGCTGGTGATTCAGACATAACCTCTATAACATGGATAGAAATTCCATGCTCAGTCTTATGTCATGTATTTTTCCTGGCCGTAAGGACTTGCTTGACAGTTACTGATCTACATCTGACTGTGGAGTTATGAGTGACACCACACTGTTATTGGAACACATAGAGTTTATTGAATCTTGTTCTAGGTAAGACTAAGCAGTCATTGTTCTTGTTGCCCCCATCTTTCTATTGGTTAAGAGTTTCTTTTCCCATCTTTATTTTTTTTTTTTCATCCTCCAATTTTTCAAATCTTTCAATTTTTCTTTATACCTGAAAAGAATTTTGTAATTGCTTGGGATATTACAAATAACAGCATGTAGTCAGAGACTGCACATCAGAAGTAATTAAATTTTAGAGGCTTCATGGTGTTCATATGTTGAAGAATTTTCAGCAGAGCCTCTTGATTGAATTGCAGAGTGGTAGACAGTCCAGGAGCACTTATAAGAGAATAATGATGTTTCTTACTTCAGAGAAGCTGCGAGGCATAATTGATTTGTCCTTGTATGGTGTTTTGAGATCCTAGGATAAGAAGTTAGTGGGTGCTGCTGTTACTGCCTGGGAGTAGTCAGAGAATCCACTCACATTATTAGAGCTGTCCAGAAATTGGAAGTATGCATGAATACTCCTGGTGAATGAATTAAATCATCATACTAAATATGTACAAACAGCGATGAAATTTTGAGGAAGTGAAGCAGAATCAAAAGCAGCCAAAAGGGTTTTCAGAGGCCTGTAACTACCTATGGTGGTGTTTTTGCACGGCTTTCCTATGGTTCTGTGTAGTCACAGTTTTTCAAAGGTAGAAACTCACTTTTTATCATTGCATAACCTGAGGCCATCTTTCTTTTGTTGACATTGTGTTGACATCAGGTTTGGGTAAAACAACATTTCATAACGGATGGTCTCCATAAAAGATAAAGCCTATCCTCGTGCATTATTCTTCCTCTGCATTGTGTTTTTGAAAGTGAGTTGCTTCGGTGTCAACCTGCTTCATTCCTCATGAAAAAGTGCATTTCTGGCTCTTTCATAAATTCTCCTACTGGTGAATTACTTCCAGAGCTGAGCTTTTTTTTTTTTTTTTTTTTTTTTTTTTTTTTCCCCCTCAAGCCTTTTACATTTGCAGTTTGGGGTCCTTGCTGTTATTGTATCTGTTCATCAGGGAACACTGGCTTCAGTACGGTTGAAGATGGCCTTAGGTTTCATTCACAGAAATGTGGTTGTTGGTTTATGTGTCCAGCTTAAAAACCCACCCTGTATCCAACAGGAAACCAACAGCTTATGTGTCTGCCTTTATCTGCCTTTATAGCATAACATCATCATCTTCCTTCCCCTGAGAAGGGTATCCAAGCAGTATCCTTCCTTCCCTCCCCATTTTATATCTGTTAAATAATGCTACTTGAGAACTTTGCCTGGGTTTTTTTTTTATTTTTTTTTATTTTTTTTTTTGAAAGCAAGTGAGATAAATGTATTAATATTTAATCTAAATAATTTGGAAGAACTTGAAGCTACAATTAGATAGCCATGGCCATCTGGTGTGAGCAGAACAACCATTTATTAAATAACTTGGAAAGAGAAAAGGAGCTGCCAATCACCTATAGAATTATTCCTTAATAAAGCTTGCACAGTCTCTGCAGAGGGAGATCCAGGTGGTGAAGGAGACGCTCCAGACCATGCTGCTGCAACTTCAGCCAGCCAGGGAAGCAGGGGACGAAAAAGCTGGAGACTTCCTCTGTGACAGCTGGTGTCCAGGAAAGCAGGACTCGAAGGAATAATAAGCAGAAAGAGCTGGTAGGATGACATTAATACACAAAGGGCTGCTTTTAGTAACTGAATACTCTTTTACCAAGCCTCAGGGATCTCTTCCCTCCCTGCATAACTAATAACTAAATCAATTATGGAGAAACAGAGCCTGGAGGTCTATCATCAGAAGTATTCTACACAGCCTCACACGTTTTGGCACAGATTGGGAAACAGCTTTCAGAGCAGAGCATCCCTTGTAAATGTGTAGATTACAAATTGATACATTTCAAGTGAGTCTGCAAAGTTGCCTTTAATGTCAGTGAAATGTTCTCCTTGAAGACTTGTAAACAGTATCTGTCTTCCTTACTCACGGATTTTTTCCCATTTAAAAAATGTAGTGTTAAAGCTGGAACATCTAGTATTTCTCTAAAAAATAGCTGTAAGAACAAGATTTTTTTTTTTTTTCCTTTGGCTTTAACAGCTTTCTTACACTGAATGTATTTACACATTCCTGCCAATAATTAAATCAACAGGATGAAATTCAAGCTGACAGAGTTCTTTTAAGTGAAATTTGAAGCTCATTTACTCAATGGTATTGAGTACAGTAGAGGTAACTAACAGCAGCCCCTACAGCAGTAGTTCAACTATTTTCATTAGGTATTAATATAAACTTGTTTTAGTATTACAGGGGTTGTAAAACACACACAGAATACTTTGTTGGTGATTTGTGCTCCTTTTATTTAAGTATGGTATGACCAATATGTCATTTAAGTTGCCTTGTAAAGTTTACTATTACTGTTATATTACTTTGATCTTCCTTATAAACTCCAGAAGGAATGCAGGTTTTTTTGTTTTGTTTTTGTTTTGTTTGGTTTGTTTTTTTTATTCCTGTCAGACATGTATATATACTTAAACATGTATTTTTCATAGGAAAGAAAAGCAATGTTTCATTGAAGCCAGCTAACACAAGTGACCTATATTTAGGTCACTGCTCAAAACAGTTAAATCTTTCAAGGAATTCATGCTGAACACTTGGATACCCAAATGTATCTGACAGTATCTGATATCACAAAGTTCTACTTCTGCCATCTAGTGCAGAGGGAGAACTTACAAACAAATTATCACTGACCTCTTTTTTTAAGCCAGATCAAACAAGTGTCTTGCAACTCATTACTGTACTTTCTGATACTGTTTGTATGACATTTTAAAGATTACTTTGTTTCTGCTTCTTCAGTTACACATTTTGTAGCCACATTGGGAAAGTTTTTGCCAATTCTGAAGGTCCTTGAACTACTGGCCCACTATGATTCTGTTCATTTTCTTTTGCGTGTTTTAATACTGGTTGAAACTTCTACCTCAGTGTTAAGGACATAGGGAAGAAAAAAAGTGCCAGGCAGCTGCCACGTACAACCAGACTATAATTGCATACAGGGGCACAGCTCAGGTGGTTCCTGGAATCAATGGATCCTCAGGATGGAATTACAGCCCTGTAATTCAGAACATGGTTAACTTTTTCATTGTATAATATATGGATCAGCATCTGTAGTGTGGTAAAGATGCTTGGACCTTTACTTTACATGGACTCCAGTACTGTTCCCACCTCTAGTCTCAGACAGAAGTCTCTGATGCTCTGCTACTGCTCTAACAGGTCTTTTTCTCCCTGGCAGCTTCCTGCCTCTCTCCTCATTATATATGGCACTTTCTGAAACCAACAAGCACATGGCAGCTTGTGTTTCACTGACATTCAGCTCATGAAAAGCCCTGGAGAACCCTGACTGGGCACAGGGGACACAACTGTCAGACAGAAGATGCTCATGGAAACCCACCTGAAACATAGATTAAAAAAAAAAAAAAAAAAAAAAGGAATAACAGAAGATCTCTCCTATTGTGGTATTAAGACTGCTTATGGGTTGACACCATAAACGTCCAGCAGTGAGCAGTTACAGGGCTATAAGCCCTAAGCCCACTGCAAGGATAGCACAGATATGCAGTGCACTAAGACTGCACTGCTCATCTCTCCCTCATGCTGAGGGGTGTGTGGAGCTCTTTGTCCTTTACACCTCTGAGTGCCTGAAAGCCAAGGTCAGCCACAGCTGAGATGTGAAACTTACCTCCTGGCAGCAGCAGCAGCAGCAATAGGGACTGTAACCCTCACAGGGACAGAACAACTGTATTCATGTTCTCACTAGTACAATCTTTTGTAGACATTCCCGCTCCTTCACTTAAGGAAAAAAAAAAAAAAAAAAAAAAACGAAGGAGGAAAACCAAATCAATCATTCTTATCATATTTGTATGTATTAACGTTTATTTTATAATGTGGACTACTACTACTTTAATTTATTATTCCATTAACTTCACCGTTTGTTGTGGGAAGTTAAGAGCCAGTAACCATTCCTCCATTCCTTCTCAGATATATTGAATAATAAGCATAATTGAAAAAACAAAGAAGGTGTACTATGCAACTTATCAGCTGCCTTTTAGCAGTGGATAGAAAACTTTCAAATAAAGAGAAATATTATTTTAACTAACCAAATGTCTGCCTGGATTCCTTACAGTGCACAAGCATTCACAGATTTCACCCTGGAGAGAGAAGGACAAGGAGGAGAGGAAAGGAGAAAATATGCATGACTATTATTATGCTTTGACAATAGTGAGTCCTATGCTTGAGAAATTCATAGAATCATCACAGAATCATAGAATGGCTTGGGGTGGAAGGGATCTTAAAGATCACCTAGTTCCAACCCCTTGCCCTGGACAGGGTTGCCAAATTCTGTGATGCCTTTTGGAAACAGTCTAAAAAAACATTCAAAGTTAGAGTCACACAGCAAAAGGTAGCTATTTCCAATGTGAAGGGGAGGGAAATATCTGGTGAGCTACACAGACAGGTGAAACCTGTGCTTGAACCCTGGATTGCATCAGCCTACCTGTGTCCCTCACCCCTGGAGAAGGGCTGGGTATGTATGTCCATATATACATATATGTATGTAGGGATGTATGTCTACATCAGCTACAAAACTATCACAGAACATTAAGGTTGGAAAAGACCCTTAAGATCATCATCTCCAATTGTCCACCTACCATAGTATTTCTCACTGAACTATGTCCTTAAGTAAGTAACACATCTCCATGTTTCTTGAACACCTTCAGAGACAGTGATTCCACTACCTCCCTGGGCAGCCTGTGCCAATGCCTCGTGACTCTTTAGAGAGAAAATTTTTCCTAATATCCAACAATTTGAGGCCTCTCCATCAGTAACTTCATACATACATGCTAGGATGCTGTCACCTCTAGGTAGACACTAGTCTTTCACTATCTGCTAACATGCCTTTTTTTCTGCCTGGCACACATGCTCTCCCCAACTAAGATTCTAGCCCTCAAGAGGTTTGAGGAGTATACAAAGCTTTGTGCACAGAAACCTCCACTCCAGCACGGAAAACTGCAGGAAGAAGCATCAGCTCACCGCAGCCACAAAAGTGCATTTGCATTAGAGGAGGAAGACTGAGCTTTGTTTGACACCCACACACACAAAAATACCCAAGGGCAGAAAGAAGGATGATGCAAAGGGGACAGGCATCCCCAAGAGATCTTTAGCTCCAGCCTAATGTTTTTCCTCACTCAATTAGCTAATCTGTTCTTTCTAAAGCCTTTTCCTTTTCCTTTTGCTATGTTACTTGTTAAATCAAGATAAGCACACTTTTTCTAGAACACTCAAGAAGGAAGTTAAATAACGGCTCCCAGATAGGCAGCAGAGCTGGAGGGAACTCCAGGGTGAGATTAGAATAATCCTCATGTATCCTCTTAGCTTACTATCCTATTAAAAATGAGACTGGAACCAAGAGATTTTTTTAGTCTCAGAGATTAACATATGCTACAAAGAAGCTCTAAAATATTATGCACATGCGAATATTTTCCTGCATTATTAAAGAGGATAATACAAGTTTCTGGAGAGGCATTTAAAACAAAACAAAACAAAAAAAAAAACCAAAAAAACCCTACGGATGCAAGAGATTCTTTCTGAACCTGAAGAGCAGACAAACCAGCAGTAAAGCATTTCTCTTAAATTTCTGATGAAGTCTCAAGTATGACACCCGGGAAAAGAGCATATGAGGTTGGGTGAGTAAAGAACTGTCTGTCTTCTTAGCATGCATGGCGTTCAGTCCCTCTCTCCTTGTTGAATAGCATCTTAAGGAAGGGGGTGTTGGGGCATTGTCAAAGACACAGGTAAAAATCAATACATCACTGGGCTATTTGTTCTTATAATAGCCTGCAAAGTTGAACAAATAGTTTATAATAATAAGCTGCAATACAGGAATACTAAGTGGAAAAAAAGAGAGATAATAGGAAAATAATCAGAGTGGCAGCTAAAAGATGCATGATAGATCTCACTGTAGAAATGGAAAATTAAAAAGCCTTTCCACAGTGACAACCCAATTTACAAGGGGAAAAAAAAAAGTCACATCTATTATTTTTCCAACAAAGAGACTGCAAAATGCCAAAGTGCACGCCTCTGGTCTGTCTGTCAAGTAGACACAAACTTTGAGTGTATTGGTTTGCCCCTAAAACAGCTTTGTGTCCACACTCAGGCTTCCCAGTACAAGCAGCCCTAGTGCAGGACTCATAGGCAAACCTGGAGCCAGGCCCTTGTCAGCACACACCTATCACAGCTTCTTCTTTACTTTCCTATGCTGCAGGAGTTTTCAGCAGCAGGAATTCTTACAGCAGCAGCTAAATGGACACCCATAACTTCCCAAGGAACATGGCATTGCCACTTGCACACTCTGCCTGGTGGACTTTATGAGCACTGCCAGTTCTGTTGTCCCCACAATGTAAAAGCAGATGTGGTTTCAGGAAAGGAGGTACAAGATTGACTGGAAGCTAGGAAAACTCTCTTAATACAAGAGACTAACAGAGCTCAGTATGAATAACTTAGCCTGCTAAATGCCAAGATGTGATCCACTCATGTTCAGGGAAGGCTTCCCAGTGTCTACTGGCTGTTTCGTCTAGCAGAATGCTCCACAAAGAGAAGACAAGGTATTTCTTGCAAGAAATGGCCATTGAAGCAAGAAACTCTGGAAGTTAAAGCTTGGGATATCTTTTTTCCAGAAGATATGAAAAAAAGTCCTCCCACAACCTAGATGTAGCATGCTTGATGAAACCACCACAACTGAGCTTCCTAAAGCCTGCACTGTACATATGTCACTGAAGAAGGGTCACAGTACTCTGCCTTAAACATAAGCATTTTCCTTAATGGCTATAAAATAATAAAAATGAAAAAGCAACAGCAAAATACAGATGGTATAAATGCTTTAATAAGTACTGTTTTAGCTGCAGAAGTAAAGCTAAAGGATAGGGCAATTGAGTGGCTGCAAGCTGGAAAACCTTATTTCCCTGAATGTTAAGGAAGGGCTTGTTGTCAATCTTTCCTGTGATACCAAAACTAAAGCTATTACAGAACAGTTCAGAGCTAGGCTAGGCAGGGACAGATAAAGGGACACTGACCAATGTGCCCGCTTCTTGGCCAGAGGTGAGGACACCCTTGTCCCAAGGGTCCAAGTAGGATCAGGGTTATAGATGTAACATTCACACCCAGTCCATCAACTGGCCACCAATTCAGAGGAAGAGGAAGGACTGCCAGTTTCTCTATGGCAGAAAAGCAACCATACATGGAAACAAACCCAAATAACAAGTAGTAGGAAGGAAAAAAAAGACAGTAACTGTTTACAGACTGAAGAGAGGGCAAAAATGCCCTTATTCTTCCCACCTCTCTCTTAGAAGCTTGTTCTTGCACTAAATCCATGCAACACAATCAGTATTAATAGCACTGTATAAATAAACTCCAGAGACCTGGATCCAGAGCTCTGCTTTTGCAAGAGAGTTCTCTCATGCCCAAGAGAAGGGCATCTGGTGTCTCATTCACAAAATCATTCTCCTTAGATCATCAGTCTCTAGGGAGTAATTCAGAGACCACCTCAACTGTTGTTTGAGCTACAGTCCTCTGCAAAGGCAGACAAAACAAAGAAAACCAACCAGCTCAGTACCCATCAGACACTGACTATCTTGGCTCAGAGTACTGGCATTTGATCAATCTATTGCAGCTTATTTTCATTAAACGAGAAGGAAAAGGTGAAAAGAGCACACTGCCTCTCACAGCCATACGTTATTTGTCATCGCTAATTTTCTATAATGAGCTGTAGTAAGCGAAGCCAGTCTCTCTCTATTAATCCTGATGGGAAAGATCTCTTCTTTGTCTCCTCATCAAGTGCCCCATATTCTTTGAGTGAGTTTACACTATAGCTGTACCGAACACCCAGCTCTTCTTGAAATGTCTCCCACTGCTGTGAGTGGCAGTACCAGCACTCAGCAACTCCTTGGCTGTGACATGGAAGAGTGAGGCATCATCAACTTCTATTCTCTTGTGGGTTTTTTCCCCCCTCCCCAGTATTCTGAAACACCAATTGGGTCTGCTTAAAAGTCAGTGCTTAATAATCCTATTAAAATAAAGAATCTGCAGTAGAGAAAAAAAAAAAAAAAAAAAAAAGAAAAAAGCCATAATGTTGACTCCTGAAAGACAAATAAATCACCAGGCCTGGTTAATGTTTCCCCTTCTGCAACCTTAGTTTGTGGTTTTTAGCAAGTTCTTCCCAGAAGATATATTGAGGCCAAGGGGATGATCTTTCAGGGCTTTCTTTACTCACTTTCCCAGTAAACTGGTAACAGAGCCTGCTTATTTTTAGCAAAAGGTATTGGTTAGTAAGCTTCAGGTTTTGCTACTGGAACTATTAATGGATATTGGGCCATTTATCACAGAAGGTATTTTTAGCTCTAGGAGTTAACAGGGGAAAATCCCATGGGGTGGAGTGTTAGAAGGTAAGGGGGCCCGTGAGAGCTGGTTGGCTCTTAAACATTGCTTCTTCCATGTGCAACATCGGTGAACGCCTAGGAATAAGAAATCAGGAAAAGGTAGCCTGTATGGACGAGCAAGGAATTCATGGATAAACTGAAAGGAAAGAAAAAGGCCCGTGAAATGTGGAAAAAGGGCCTGCCCACCTAGGAAGAATACAGCAGTGTTGTCAGAGCCCTGAGGTTGGCATCCCATGGCAGTTTTATGCAAAGGTTGAGGCCAGCCAAGCATGGAGCAGAACCACTTGCCTTCGGCCTGGATGCCCAAAGCATCAGAAAGCCTTTTCCCTACAAGCAAGAACATGGACAAGGCATGACCTGCTAGGCAAGAAAGTTTAGTTTGTGCAGCTGAAACAGGAGGCAGAAGGCACATTCTGGACAGGCATGGGCTTGTCCCAGTGATTCCCAGAAAGGAAAGAAAGGTGCGTGATCCACAACACAGATCTGCACTATGAACTCAAGATTCCCTCTGGGGCTCGTCAACTTCAGCCTGAGACACCAGAGTAACATGCCCACAACCCTTCTTTCCTGTGTTCTCAAGAACAAAGCCAGCTCCTTCGCCGTGACATACTGCAAAGACAAATTCAAGAGTCGAGAATAGTCTGTCTTTCTGCCCCCTCCACAGCTCAGCTGTGCTTTCTACACCTGGCTTTACCACTCTCAGCTGGGATTAATACACCAGTCTCACATGGTTACTGCACAGATTGGTTATTAGATGTGAAGGGCTTTAGAGAAACAGGAGATCCCCTCACACCCAAAAGACAACCCTAAGCTACCCCAGACAGATGAAGGGCAGAGACCCCTGGATTCATAAGCACACCAATGATTTTGAGAATATGAAGTCTAAAATTGCCTAGTGAATTTTACCTTACCATACAAACATAGAACCATAGAACCCTTAGAGTTGGAAGGGACATTTAGAGCTCATCTCAATGAACGAGAGTCAAAAAGAAAACTTCTCCTATTTCTCCTCAATGCACAATTTCTCATCCTACCCCCACTCTCTCCCAGATTGAGTCTTGAACATGGCACTCCCTCCCAAGCCTGGTAGGCAGCCATAACAGCTTTTAAAAAAAAAAAAAAAAAAACAAAAAACAAACAAACAAAAATAAAACAAACCAAAAGCCAACTAAATAAAAAAGGGAGAAAAAAAAAAAAAAAAAAAAAAAGCCCAGAAAGCAAAATGCACAGCTTTGTTGAAAGCCTCAGATCTGGCAAGTATTCCCTGCCACTTTTAATCATAAGTAAAAGTAATCCTTTAAGAGGTTTTGCTGGAGGGAACATTTCAGTGTCCAGCATCATGCAGAGTTCTCCAGGGAAAGCCAAACGGTGATACCAGAAGAAAAAACTGAGGCAAGAGGCACCACACTGATACGGCTCCCAAATTCTGCTCTTAAGATGCTAGGGAAACCCAAGATTAGACAAATACTCACACGGTATGCTTATAATAGTAGCCAGTATGCACATTTCACTTTTTAATTGCATTTATGTAGGCAGCGCTGACCTGAACATTAAATTTAAGCACAAGAAAAAATTTCCAGCCCCTTCAAGAGTAACAGCTGAGCTGCTTAAGGAAAGCTTGACCTAAGATGACAATGAGATAAAGACCTCTGACTTCTGCAGGCACAGATACCCACTGCATCCGAACTACAGTAGGGCTCCTCTCAAATCTCTCTCCTTTGAAACTGATATTAGACAGTTCAGTCTTAGTTCACCTATTTCTTGCTCATAAAACCCCAAAATGATGACATTTGCCACTGAAACGTTGCACCAGAAGATAGGCATTGCAGAAATAAAGTACAAGCCTGGCTCCTTGCAGGGGATGACAGGAACTTATTCTTGCAATAAAAAGAAAACAGCTTCCTATACTTTGGCCAGACACTTCTGAGTTTCCACAAATTGCTCACAAGCCTGACATTTTTCATCCAGTGAGGCAGGAGACATTCAGTGGGACAGATCCTCTCAAAAGACACAACTTAGTACTGCTTATTTCAGAGGCCCCTCTCTATAAGGTTTTATAAGGCATTAGAGGTCCTCGTGCATATAAAAGTGGCAGCAACATTGCCTTAATTGTATTCATTAAGGAAAACAATACTCTGGATTTCTACTACAACTCTTATCCAAAAAACACTGCAACCATTTTTACCCCAGCTGTAGTCCTCTTTTACAAAAACATGGTAGCCATTGTGGGGTTAAGACACAGCACAACTATATTAAAAAGAAAAATGAAATATTTGGTCCATAATAAGAGGATGAAAGTCAACAACGCTGATGGTCATTTAGTAAGAACAAGGTTTCCAAAACAGGCTCTACCTCTCATTGTGTATCTAATGCAGACCCATCTTCTCTGCAGCTCTGTCACAACAGAAGTGGCCACATACATAATATCTGCCACATCAGTCCTGAGCATGAGTCATTGCCACCCCTGTGCAAACAGTGCAATTCATTGCTCAGATAAAACCCACAGTCAGGACATGATGTGAAATTGGAGCTACTTCAAAAAAACCCCTCCTGTTAGGCAAGCAGATCATTTCTCTTTGGTTGGGCTATTTAGAGAGTAGCCAGTGGACAGGCACACAAGCTTGTATCCCTTCTCTGTCCCCGAGAGTCAGCATCCATTCCTGCAGCCTGCACAGCAGGAAGGGCCCAAGCTGCCAACCCATCCCAAACTGCACTGCATGCCTTAAGGGCACCCTTCAGGATGAGCACACAGAGCCTAGCACCCTACTGAGTCAGATTACGCTTTGACGCATAAGATGTGTTTTGTATGAGAGCTCCAGCACGTCTCCATCAGATGATGCTTAACCAGTTTTAAAGCAGCTTTGTGGGAGTCATAGCACCTATGAAGCTGTCCTGACTCAGTAGCCATATCGTGGGTGCTGGTGCCAAGAAGTCTATGGACCAAGAGAAGCAGCTCTACTGAGCTTCACTGAAGCAGGGAACAGGACATTCATCCCCAGGAGTGCTGGCAAAGCAGCATTTCATATACCATGTTGAACCACAGAGATCAGTTTACTCCGCAAATGGTACTGAGTTTTAAATATCAAATCGTCCACGTGAACATGATATTTCTCCTCACCTTCCCCTTGACTCCCACCCTCAGAGCCACATTTCCCTCCTGTCTGTTTCCAGCTTGCTGACTTCTTAATGAAGTTGCAGTACGTCTCTTAACAATCTGGTCAGCAGAGGACAGATGACATCAAGAGCAGACACTGTCTTCCATTCAGTTTACATGCAATCTGTGACTAAAACTGAAGGAACATTTTGTTGAATTTTAGAGATCCCAAAACAGGATACCTTTTTTTTTTTTTTAAACATCTTAGAGTAAAATAAGACCAATGGACTGGTATCCATTGTAATTCTCATCCACCCACCTACTCTGAATTAGGAAGGGTTTGTGTTAGATGGGTCCAGCAACATTTCTGCTAAGACAAGCAGGGCAGAGCAGTTGGACACTCAGCACAGGGGTATGTGGGCAAACGTGAGCCAGTGTAAGTACCTCTGCCCTCCTCCTGTAGCCCTAACTTGAGGTATTGCATCCCACCACCTCTTGAATCAATAGCAATTTACTACAGCTAGTGCTTGGACCAGGTCTATGATCTAGGACATCCTCTGCCTTTTGACTTTGTGAAAGGACTTGGAGCTTGGGAAAGGTATCGAGGCCTATCCACATTTCTAGAGAAACACACAAAGCTAACAGAGAGCAACCACTTTATTAGCTACTCTGAAGATTCCTCTATCCCATAGCAGATGGCAGCATCACAGATTGGAGCATTTTTTAGGTTGGCTTGCTGTACATGCCAGGAAGCAGATTCACATCAGGTCAGCAGTTCTCAAGAACAGGGGATTTCAGAAATTCATCTGCTGCTGTTTTAAGTCTTCCCAAATGGCATTTGTGAGACCTTCTGCCCCTTCATGAATGTTTCCCTGTTCCCTGCCCCCAGTAGCTGAAGGTGCACTTTATGTTTTCTCCCCTTGGATTCCTACAAAAGCTTCAGAAAGACTCTGCAGAGTGCCTTGTGGAAGCCCACAGTTCATCTGCCCTGCCTGGCTTCCTACATCTTTAAAGAAACCATACTGAATAGATTCAGAGTCCAACAAGTTATGGTCACAAAACCTGCAGGAATGGGACCTCCCCAGGTTGGCCTCTATCTACATTATAGCACAACCTCTGTAACGCATAACACAGCCTGGCCAGATATGGAACTGATGTCATCAACTAGTGTAATTTCACTGCTGATCCTCAGGTAGATGAAGTGTTCAGTACTACAGGTGTTAATGCTCTTATCACAAGCCCTTCTGATACCCCCATTGAGCACAGAGGATGCTTGATGGAAAAGGTCAGTTACTTGATCCATGCCCCGCTTCCTGGATATCAGTAATTTATCTTTTAGTCTTATTAAATAACGTGCGAGGTATTCCAGCGTGGCCACAGCCTCCTTTGAGTACCAGTTGCAGGCGAATATTTGAGTACCCACATCCCTCAATAATTTCCAAAATCTTTAAAGGCTTGGATGAGCATATGAAATCATGTTCCCGCTGTCACAGCAGAGGCATTAGGAAACTATGTCAGATAAAACATTTTAGAAAGCTGCCGTCAAGGATATCTGAGCAATCGCTGAAGCAAAAGGGGGAGCTGGGGATCAAGCAGTGAAACAGCAGTGAGCAGCCTGAACTGAGCCACCCCTGTGGGGACTGGGACCCTGAAACTCCAGCCCTAAGCCTGAGAAATGCTCAAGACAGAAATGTTCAACAGATAAGTTGAGTGAGTTTATTCCTGAGAAATGAGCAATGAGAAATGTGATCTGCAGTTTTAAGATCACTTCAGTTTACATCACTTACATTTACATAACCAACAGCACAGTAAGGAAGTAAAACCACACAAGTAATTTCCTAAATCATATTTAGATAAATGCCAGATTATTCTGTTCCTTAGAGCAAGTTTATAGGGTGGTGGGGTTTTCCTGCCTCCTAAATGTACGGAGGAGACTTATTCACTAGCCACAACATCAGTCAGGATCTGAACTGCTGGAGAGCAGCTGCACCTTACTATAAAGGCCCTATCAGGGTTAAGTAAAAAAGGCCCAAGACATGTACTAGCTCATCACAAAGCAGTGTCCAATAATTTTGCATTTCTCCAGCCCAGCATGGCCAGGTCCCGTGGGTTACAAGTACATGGATAAGCATAATCCATACAAATGCAATTACAGATCTTTATGGCTCTTTGCAAGCTCTGCATATTTGTCATGTGCTGAACTACAAGCACTTCTCAAATCCCCTTTTATGATCCCCCTCCCCCACAAAGAACATTACCGAGTTCACCTTTATCCAGACTGAATTTTGATGCTTTTGATATAATGGAACTGAAAACTGTATGTTGCCCAGCACAAAGACTATTTTGCTTATCTCTTCCTCCACACCCTCTTTGGTCTGTACAGCCACAGGAAAATGGTCAGATGTCAGGCTGAGAGGTCCACAACAGCAGCCAGATTTCAACCACAGGCCTATCCCACACCTAATATACACCATGCTCCTCTCAGGCTAAGCACCACAAAAGGACACATCTGGGAAGACCAGGACACTAGGAGTGCTGCTGGAACAAGATTGGCCATAGCTGGCATTCTGTACAGGACAGAAAGACTATGCCTTGTCCTCCCACGTCAAATACCTTATTCAAAGGCTAGCTGTAAATATTGTGAGCATGGACACAGAACTACCAGCATCACCCTCCTCCTGCCACTGGGGTCTTACAGAGGAAAGAAGTTGCCTTTCTCAGATCTCTTTGGAGAGTACAATGACCTTGTATATGTTCTAGTGGTCAGGTCCCAGTCCTGACAGTCTCGTAGTACACCTATCTCTGATCCTATATACATGTAGCCTAAGTAATTAAAAGTCCTATGGGGCTTTCAGGTGCTCTGGATATCTCAGGACCTTCCCTGTGGACCTGTAACTTACTTCTAGAACAAGCGAGTGGACTTGTTCATTGACTCTTCTCCTGCATTTTTTCCCCACTAAATTTGCTGCCAGCCTCTCCATTTGAGTTCAGGTCTAAAATTCAGGTATTCCTAGTGTTGCAAGGGAAGATAAGCATGCTGTTACACCACTACAGGAAACAGAGCACCATTTACATCAGCAGCACTCCCCAGAATTCCTGTCTAGTTACTCTGGGAACACAATGAGATAAGGTGAGCTCTGAGGGCAACCCAGCATCTCTGCTGCCCCCCAGCTCTGCAGGGAGCCTACGGAGGCCACACAAGTAACAAGCAACCCAGCACCAGTTCACCCCAAGGGCTGCTTCAGGAAGGGGCAATTAAAGAGCTTCAGACTGGGGAAGTTTCCAGTCTGTCACCCATATCACTCCCCAAGACACAAATGTATGGATTTAAGTTCTGGCAAAGGATGCCCTTGCTGACAGCCCCAGGTGCCAGTGTTCACAGAGCAGCCAGGTGCTCCTCTCACACAGCCAGCACTCCTCATTCCCACTCTGCAGGGACCCCTTCAGGGGGCATGGGCAGAGTTGATTTTTCCTGACCTATTATGTTAATGGCCCCCGTGATGGAGGCAGACAAGAACTATGCCGTTAATAGTGGTTATAATGAGGGAGAGAAGCAATCCTTTTTCCAGTTGAGGTCGATAACAAGGCTCCCATGGGCACCTATGGGAAGTGGATGAGGACAGTTACAGGAAATTAAGATGTACACAGAGGAGTGTCGAAGGAACCCTGGTGAGATTCCTGTAGCCTGATGAGAAATGATTCACTTATTTCCCCCAGATGAATTTTAGGAGAACGGACAGAGTCACACACATGGAAGAAACACCATACATTCACTGAAAATAGGTATGCTACAAACATTATTTTGCTCAGCTTTTAACTTCCTCTCTGTACTTGAGCAGATGTAATTGCAGATGGTGTTCACAACTCCAGTTAGTAAACACCTCATTTGCAATCAGCTTCACTTGAAGTAAAGATAATGCTGGCTTATCTGCTCTCCTTATTCCCTTCCACCTTACTTGATGCTTTGTTAGTGACGCCTCAGACAGTGACAGCAAAATGACCCTGGCAGATGAACCAAAGCCATAGCCCTGTTGCACAGGCATGAGCAGCCCTAAAACAGCCACACCAGGGCTGTCAAGGCATCCCGAATAGGAACAAAATGTTCTCAGCACAACCAGCATTTCCCACAGGCAGGGAAGTCTGTGTTCAACCAGCTGTTGCATACTGCCCTGTCTGGGAAGGTGCTTGACCCTTCCCATCTCTCCTGGCCACCACAGCCTGGAGCCAGGGCCTCACTTCTCACTGGATGAGTCACACCTCCAGCAAGCCCCAGCCATAGTTAAAGTGAGGTCAGCTTCCCAGTGCTTCCAGTTCTGTCAGCTGTGAGACACTTCCCCAGCCTGGGCACACTGTCTCCCAGTCCACATGCTTGGGGCTGACCCATGCTCCTTTTGCATATAGATGGCCAGCTGCAGTGCCAATTAGCACAAGTCCCATTTTGCTTCCCAATGTGAACATGTGCATTTGGGACAGAAACCAAATGGCCTGGCTTATTTCACTGAACAGCCAGGTCCAAAACAGCTGATGCTGCATTACCAGCAAGGACCACATCAGAGCGGCTCATAGTTACCAGTTCTCTGAGCTATTCACAGCAAACCAAACAGAAAACACTTTAGGTCTCGGAGGTGCTGGTCCTTTTCCAGCTCAAGTCTCATCCACATTCACTGTCTTCCAACATCTGAAAAACATTTGCTTTGCTGTTTTGAAAAGGAAGTAATGAATGCCAATTTTCCAGGTAGCCAGGTTTGGACAGCCACACTGCTTCAGTTAAGTCAAAACAGCACAGGTTTCTTTCATGCTGATGAGCTTAGTGCTTCTATCAACAGCAGAAATAAGTAAGTAACACACACAGATGCAGGAGCATCAAGGAGTACATTGAAACTGCCCTGTTGCAATCTCTGAAACCTTGCATGAACAACAACAGAAAACCACAAGTCAGAACTCACTTGGACAGTAGCATTTGAGTAAAATAAATTAATATCATCATCCCCTCACCTACATGAGAGCTCCTTACCCTCCACAGCCCAGGCTGCCAAATGTTACAGGGTTTAACACCATGACCAGAGGGCTGAAGCCCATCTTTTATCCATGCAGTGGAACAGCAGAGCCAAAATACAAGAGTTCCCTTTCCCATCTCCTTTTCAAAACATCAGTAAAAGCCCAGATTTAGTTTTTCACAGCTATATCTCACTGAGACGTGAAGTCCTATTTGTGAAATGGACAGTAATACTCTTCCAATGTCACCACCTTCTATTTGGCTTCAAAGAACCAGAGAAGCTGTGCTAGTTTCCCAAGGAGAGGAGCATTTGGTCTTCCCTCCAGATTCTGTGGGAGCTGCAGATGCCACAGCCATGAAGATTACGATTCTTCAGTGAGGATTGGGGCTCAAGAGGGGAACAGTTAAGGGAGGAATAAGATGACTGCAGGGCACAGAAAGGCAGTCTTGTGAAGCACCATCCCACAGAACAACTGTCAAACAAAACGAAGTCAAATAGAGTGCAAATTCTCATTTTTAACCATCCAGTAACACTGATAACACTTTCACTTTTAAGAGCTTTTCCCATAGAAGATGCTCGATGAATTAGTGATGGCAAAATCCTGAGTGCCTGCAACCTCTTAATCTGATTTCAAGTTCCTCCACATTGAAGTGCTTTTCCTGGTGCCATGTGCAAGTGCAACAATACCTGGAAATTCGATTACAGGCTTTTGTTCCACCTCAAAAGTCATCTCTGATATTCTTTTATTATAGTTACAGTGAAAAGGAATCTTGCAGAGCTTTTAGAAATGCTGACATCAAAGCCCATCTAAGATTAGCAAAGTACTCATTTGCTATATGGTTTCAAGGACTACAGGAAGCTTCTCCCTTATTTAGCAGCTATACTCATCTCTCAAACACTGAGAGCAATTCAGATATTGAAAGGCAGAAAGGGTGCAGGGAATGCCTAATTCTTTGCCACACAGAGTAGTGGGTACATTTCAAATGAGAGCTCCTATCCATCTCAACTGTACACAGCAATTCAGCTGGCAAGGGAAAATGTTCATTAGCAGCATGCAGGTCAGAGACAATGTGGTCTTCTCCCCCTCCCTTCACTGGCTCAGTCACAGCAAGAGCATCTGCAACAAATTAATTCCCCGGTGCACTGCAGCCCCTTGGCCTCACACAGGCTGCACATTCAGCATCTGCTGCCTTTCCTCACAAGTCCATGGGATGCTTTCAGCCAGTTGTCACAGCTTCTACAACTGTGGACTTTCAAAGGGTTTTTACAACTGGATACAAGATGGATCTTCAAACACAGAACGCAAAGACGACAACAATGTTACTTTTCACACACTGTCCAGTTGAAAAATGGGAACAGGCTCTTCTTGCAAGGAAAGCTAGGTACAAAACTTCAGAGGACCTACATGCCTTTAAAAACCATAGCACTACAACCAGTCTAAGCTCCTTGGGAAGTCCCCTTGTTGACTATTCTGTCCCTTGACAGAAACAAGGTAGGATATGTACAATTTCAATGCGCCGCACATTTTGACAGCCATAAAGCATCAACTATGAGTAATAAAAGAGCAACGGTTATGAAACAACAGAACAGAAACCCACTAAAAACACTGATGTGTAATTTTATTACTATTAAAAGAGTAGCTTAAAGCATGAATTTCAGAGGCGTGCCAGTCACTGAAGATCCTTTACAAAGTTCATATGAACTTGATGTAAACAGGGACAAGGAGAGGGAGTAGTATTTACAAAATTAGAATTGCCAGATACAGACATGTATCTGTATGTATGGGGGATGACCTGCTGGAGAGGAGCTCTGCAGAGAGGGACCTGGGTGTCCTGGTGGACGACAGGTTGGCCATGAGCCAGCAGTGTGCCCTTGTGGCCAAAAAGGCCAATGGCATTCTGGGGTGCATTAAAAAGAGCGTGGCCAGCAGGTCGAGGGAGGTCATCCTCCCCCTCTACTCTGCTCTGGTAAGGTCTCATCTGGAGTACTGTGTCCAGTTCTGGGCTCCTCAGTACAAAAAAGACAGGGATCTCTTGGAAAGAGTCCAGTGGCTGGCCACAAAGATGGTGAAGGGCCTGGAGCATCTCCCCTATGAAGAAAGGCTAAGTGATCTGGGTCTGTTTAGCCTTGAGAAGAGAAGACTGAGAGGGGACCTGATCCAGGTCTATAAATATCTAAGGTGTGGGGGGCAAAGTGGCGAGGCCAGACTGTTTCCAGCAGTGTGCGGAGACAGGACAAGGGGAAATGGCCAGAAACTGCAGCATAGGAAGTTCCGCACCAATGTGCGCAAGAACTTCTTTACGGTGAGGGTGACAGAGCACTGGAACAGGCTGCCCAGGGGGGTTGTGGAGTCTCCTTCTCTGGAGATATTCAAGACCCACCTGGACGCCTACCTGTGCGACCTGGTGTAGGGATCCTGCTTTGGCAGGGGGTTGGACTCGAAGATCTCTGGAGGTCCCTTCCAACCCCTATGATTCTGTGATTCTATCACAGTATCAACCGTGAATATCAACCAGAGCTGATTTTTATTAGCCCTTCAATTTCTAATTTTCAAAAGGTTCCTGACACAGACAGTCCCTTCCTTCTATGTCAAGACCTCCTTTTGTCACCAGCTCAGAGGAACTTCCAAGGACGGACAGCAAGCGGCCCAGCTCGGGTCATCCTAGCACCACTTGCCAGAGGGAAATACCTCCCATTCCAGGAGTGATGTCACTGTCGTAACCATCACTGTGATGTCCTCACTGGGAAATAGCTGGAAAGGACAGAGGAAGCAAAACAAGTGAAACACATAAGACTTATTTGCCAAGAGCTCTTTGGAGACCAGTGTTGTGATGCCTATACGTATGGGCAGGAAGATCTGCCTCTAGAATTTGTTCTTACACCAAGGCATTAGTTACAGCAGTCAGCCTCCATAACCTGTCTGCTGGACCTACTTGTTGTGGTCCCATACCCCTGCATGCAGAAGGTCCCAGCATGCCATCCCCAGGATAGGCTCTGTCAGAAACCCTCCCCTCTGTTTCTGGTTCAGTTTTTCCACCTCTTGGAGCTGCTGCTCTGCAGAATCAAATATAGCTCTAGGTTGTGGTAGTAGGATCCCAGTAGAGCTTATGTTTCTTCCAATTTGATGTAGCCTGAAATAAGAATGAAGCAGCCTAGACAGAAAAACCTAAACTTTAAGCAAAGAGCCTGGGATCTTTATCATATATTTTCCTCAAAAAAAAAAAAAAATCCAAAACAAAAAACAACCCAGCACACTGAGAATCACATTGTTCCTTTAGCACGTGCAGCTCATCAGCTTTCATAGCTCAAAACCCCCTCTGTTACCCAAATGTTTCCTCCATGCACTTGTGTTTCCTGCTCATTTCTCTAGTAGCCCTGCATAACTTGAGACTTCCTTTTCTCCCAGCATCACAATACAGAAGGGGTTTAAAACTTTGCTATGTAAGAAGGAGAGTGGCATCATCCTCCTTTGCAAGGACCAGAAGTAAAAAAAAAAGATGCACATATTCATGCTCTTTTGACTGCAGAGGAACACATGGTAAACACTTAAGAATAAACAGCAATAACAACAACAACAAAAAAAACAAAATACTGGTAGACTTTTATTTTAGAATTATAGATTCTTTTTAGTTGGAAGGGACACTAAAAGGTCACCTAGTCCAACTCCCCTGCAATGAACAATGACACTTACAGCTAGATCAGACAGCTCAGAGCCCCCTTCAGCCTGACCTTGAATGTCTCTCAGAACAGAGCATCCACCACCTCTCTGGGCAACATGTCTGAGTGCCTCACCATCCTCTTGTAAAAAACTTCCTTATATCCAGCTGTCTAAATCTCCCCTCTTTTAGATTGAAACCATTCCCCTTGTCCTATCACAACAGACTTTGCTAAAGAGTCTATCCCCTTTTTCTCATAACCACCTTTAGATACTGAAGCACCACTCTCAGGTCTCCCTGGAGCCTTTTCTTCTCCAGGCTGAACAGCCCCAGCTCTCTCAGCCTGTCCTCACAGGGGAGGTGTTTCATCCCTTGGATCATTCTTGAGGCTCTATTTACAATATATGTGCATGTGACTACTTATAGAATAGAATGAGAGAGTCCTCAACAAAAAAACAGCATTTTGAATATCCCTGGTAATACAGATGTAAATTGGCCTAGTTTCAATGGCTTTCATCTGTCATCTAAAGCTTCAGCTTAGATCAGCAAAGGCTCTGACTTCTCTTTTTAATGACACTTATTTTGTTCTGTATTCATCCATGCTGTGCACAAAAAACTACTATCTGGGGGAAAAGACAACAGGACTAAGCTCCAAGTGGGAAAGAAAAAGTACTCCATTTCCTTGAAGTAAACCTGTGAACAACAGGGCTTTCTATTAACTAAGCACTGATGTGCAGGATTTACTGGCTGCATGGTAACATGCCAGTGTCTGCTTGAACCAATCTGTATACAGAAACACCTACAGACCTGTTCCTTGTCTAGATGGAACAACTCAACATGGGCCCAGAGCACACCCCATCCAACAGTAGGCTGTCCCTACAGTGGCACAAGAGCACCAAGTGGTAAAAGAAGAAAGTTGAGAAGCTACAGAGAAGTTTGGGACAGAAGCTATGACATACTCCAAATGCTAAGTCATCCCTGCTCCTCCCTGTTACTCACTACTCTTTCAGAGTTTTCTGCTTTGCTGGTACTTGCTGTTGTTCTCCCCCCCATCCCCTGGGGAAAAGAGCCAAGTTGCTCTCATCTTTGAGAGAGCTGGTTGCTTTCTCTTCTCTGACAAGAGCACCTATTTATAAGTTCCTGTAAATTGCTTTGATGAACTTCAATGAGGGAATTACTGTTGACAGAATAAGAACCTTTGGCCAAAACAAAGTTCAGCTCAGACCAAAGCTGAGCCAGCTTTCAAGCTTGGTTAACCACAAGTATGAACAACAGAACCCCCTCATCCTGAGGCACCTTCTGCCTCCCCTGAGAGCTGAAAATGGAGGGTGGAAATAGATGAGAGACCATCTTTAAGGAGCTCAAGACTTGAGCAGGAGCCAAAAAATATTGGAAACAGAACGTTCTTAAGAGGAAGCATTTTTTTTCCTAGAAGTTTTCCAACAAAATGGAGACACTGCTTACCTGAAATTGTGTCTAAACTGGTGGAATAGCTGCGTTAGAGCTGGGCAGGAAATACTTCTCCTATCCTATAAACAGAAACCTTCCTTTGCTCTCCCTCTCTCAGTTCTTCCTCCTGAGGAAATTGTGCCTTTGTTATTCTTCTTACTTAAGGAAAACAAAGCAAAACAACAGAAGAAAAATAACAGCAATGGAGAAACCATCTGTGCTTCCCACCATAGTTAGCAGACAAGAAGCTATGCACTCTCCTGTGTCTCTGGAACATTGGAGATTCAGATTCAAATTTGTGATCTTCACAAATCAGGCAGTCTTTCTACATACTTTGTATTCACAGGGTTGTTATTTGTCCTCTCTCCCTCTTCCTCCCAACTGAAATTCTAGGTTAGATTCAAGAAAGTGACTGCTACAGTAGTACTGTGATTTCCACAAAGATCCAGGATATCTTGAGTTTTCTGTCTTTCTTACACTCAGGGACCTAATAATCTTCCATCCTTCAGTGTACTTCCCTCAATCTGAACCTTCACAGGCAGACGTTACCCTTTTTCCATACACTATTCTACTTCCACAAGCATAGGATCCTCACCACCATAAAATGAAGAGCTACTGATAAATAGTATCATCTTATGTCTATCTAATCAGCGTCCCTTTGAAAAGCTTGAGGTCTTCTCCGTCTCACTTTCTGATGAAGTCTTACACAAAAATCTCAAAGCTCCAGGACCAAAGCTTTGTCATCACTGACTATTTTCAAATCAAAGAAGAGAAGCTTGAATATATTCTGACTCCTTCATGCAACTGTGTAGACACTCTGCTCTAGAGAGCCTCAAGTCAACTTGAGTAACTCACAAACTGTGTCCCCCTATCTGTTCAATGACGATTTTCTGGTCAACATGAAATACTGCACAGGATATCAGCCTGCCTGGAGCCCTGACACATGCTATGGATCTAGAACATAGGCAGTCACAGAGTAGCTCTGGCTGTCTCTTAAGAGTACTCAACTTTCCCCTGGGAGAGGTTATAGAAACTGCAAAAACAAACTTAAAAGTCTTCTGTAGTGTTGACAAGATTATTACTGATTACTTGAAAACCACGTCCCAGGCAACAAGAGAGATCATCAGACTTGCATAAAATAAGTTACCTCTCATGAGGAAATAACATTGTTGACAGGTAAGAGAGCACCCCAGTCTGTTATTCCTTCTATTTTTCAGTCCAAATGTATTCATCTTGCTTATGAAACTTGAGAGGGAGTTACATACACCACACAAATTCAGAGCTTTTCCCAGAAACATCTGATTTAAGATGAAATAAGTGAGCTCAACAGGCAGAATGAAACCAGTCTGGCAGCTTTACACAGGGAAACAGTTGTGTTGATAAGCAGAAACTTTTGAAACAGCACACAAAAAGGTGTACAGCTACCATAACCAAAGACTTTTGGAAAGACTTCTGAAACTGCTGACCTCAAAGAGTGCTGGAATTCATTGTCATATTACTTTGTAGTTCTGCACAGGAAACCTGGTCTGGTAAAATTTTACTTCCCTGTACACATTTTTTTTCCTTCACTTACACAAAGAGTGCTAGGTATATCACTTCACCAAGTGGTCCCAGACAGCATTAGAGTAACTGCCATCTTTGCCTTAATCCTCAGCAGCATTCTTCAAGGAATACGGTCAATAATGCATACCTCAAATCATATATGGCTACATACAGACAGGTTAACATCTGTGGGCAGCAGAAGAATGCCTTATTACTGATAGCCCCATCCCAAAAGGAAATTGAAGTTCTCAGTTCAAGAAAGAAAATAAAATCTATTTTCAATGCCTTTAGCCAGCCTGTGGAGCATAAAGGCCTTTTACACAAGTTGTCATGCAGATAATTAGAAGAGGCAATAGGTTTAACCTATAGATCAGAAACAATAGATTCATTTGTTCTGATCTAGATTGAGTTAGATTAGTGCCAACATATCACAGTAAGAACTCAGACTACAGGCTATCCCACCTTCCACAGAACTGAAATACACCTACATGTGCACACATGGAAACATTCTTTCACTTTAGTGATCCAGAACTTCAGTAGATCCAACTAAGACTGCGTCAGAAAAGAGACCACAGACTAGTTCTGTATGCTCATCAATGAGTGTATAAATCAGATCATCCCCAATACCTAATATGTCCACTCAGAAGAAACAACAACAAACCAAACAACAGGGTGTGATTTTTGTAGAGAATATCCAGCTACAGGCTGTTTTCTTTCCTCCCCTCTCCCCCAAATTCTAAAGTACTTAAAGACAGTTCCAGGTAAAGCTAGAATAATTCTTGATAAAAGTTGTAAAACTCTAATTTGCATATGCTCAACAGAGAAAAAACATTTCCACACAGGCAATTTGAGTGTTGTTTTTCCTGTCAACAAGGAAAAGGTTGAAAAAACTGATTGGATTTTTATAAACCATTCACAAGGCTGCTTACTAGAGCTTGGTAAAATGTGAGTGTCTGAGATAGCATAACTGAGCCTTAATTTAAAATCATAGAATGGCTTAGGTTGGAGAGGACCTTAAAGATCATCTAGTCCCAACCTCCCTGCCATGGGCAGGGCTGCCACCCACCAGATCAGGCTGCCCAGGTTCCCATCCAACCTGGCCTTGATCACCTCCAGGAACGAAGCACCCACAGCACAGTCTGTGTCAGCACATCACCACCCTCTGAATAAAGAATTTCTTCCTAACATCCAACCTAAGTGACCTCTCTTTTAGTTTAAAGCCATTTCTCCTTGTCCTGTCACTACTGAGGCTATAAAAAGTTGGTCTCCTTCCTGCTTGTTAGCTCCCTTCAAGTACTGGAAGGCCACAGTGAGGTCTTCCCAGATCCTTCTCTTCTCCAAGCTAAACAAGCCCAACTTCCTCAACCTTTCTTCATAGGAGAGGTGCTCCAGCCCATTGAACATCTCCAGGTACCTCCTCTGGACCCATTCCAAGAGTTCTGCATCTTTCCTGTGCTGCGGGCTCCAGGCTTGGAAGCAGTAATCCAGGTGGGGCCTCACAGGGACAGAGTAGAGGGGGACAATTATCTCCTCCCTGCTGGCCTCCCCACATTTGATGCAACTCAAGATACTGTTGGTTTTCCAGGTTGCAAGAGCACACTGCTGATTCCTGTCCAGCTTTTTGTCCATCATGACCCCCAAGCCATTCTCTGCAGGGCTGCTCCCATGTTCTCCCAGCCTGTACTCATATGTGGGATTGCCTTGAACCAAGCACCTTGCACTGGCCCTTGTTAAACCTGATTAGATTCTCACATGAAACTATTTTCTTTTTGCCAGTTTACAGTGCATGGGAACACTTTGTGTCAATTTCAAGCTGGGAAAAAAAAAATAAATCCATTGATTTAAATGAATTAAAAGAAGTCTTTGACACACAAATTTATAGTGAAACATACCCCTGTAGTCAGCCTTCCTTTCACCATATACATGGCTGTGGCAGTTTAAAACCAGGAAGTCAGATTTGGCCAGACATAAGTCCCTTGAGACACAGGCTTCCTTGCTAAACATTCAGCTGTTGCCCGTCATCGTTGCTGTGAGTGGAGAGAACCAGCACCCTTTCCTGCTTACCTCAGCTTACCATGTCTGTAGCACATCTCCTCTGTCAGCTCTCTGCAGCATGCTAACTATTAACAGTATTCTCTTGGGTTGCTTTGATTTCTAAGACTCCTCTATCTTTTTTCTATAGTCCCTCACTCTCACTAGATTAATCCTTTTGTGCAAGGCTCGAAGAGTATGGTCTCATTAAAGGCTGCAGCAGATGGCAAAGATGCGCTATGGGAATGACAGCAGGATGCACATGAGATCTACATGAAGGAGTGCTGAATAGAAGCAATACTGCGCTATGGCATCATTCATCATTGTAGAAAGCAAGACATAAGGTTATCTCTAGAGATTAATTGTGTGGAGTCTCACGAGGTCCTTCCAACCATCGACACGCAGTATCTGATACTGAGCAATTCCAATCCCTGCCGTTCATCTTGGTAGGTCAGCATGGGATTGGAGTGGGGGGAAGGGATGATCAGAGAAGCACTTTATTGTCCATATAGCTCTTCCTACAGGGAAATGAACAGCCTTACAGAGCACTAAGAGTTGAGGAAGCAAAAACTCTTAGCCGTGGGAAAAAAAATGACAGGAAGAAAAACCATCCACACAAAGCCACGAGGCAATAATCAGGAGCAGAGCAGGAATGAGGCGTTAACCCTCAAGCACTGCTAATTCCCCTGGACCATAACCTTGCTCACAGAAAGGCTGAACAAAAGCAGCTTCCCTCTGAACGCCAATCAACTCCTTTACCAGATACTCCTAAATTTAACTTTATCCCCTGATTGCTGCAATTCTGCTACATTAAAGTGATTCTCTGAAGTAACTCTGATTCATTCACAATACTGCTATTTAGCAACCAGAGCGTGAGAGCGATGCAGTTATGTTTTGATTTCAATTCAATTATCAGCAAAGCCATAGCAGAGATGTGCTCAGTGGAGCCGCGATCGCATGCTGACAGCACCTTTCCTCCTCTTCCCCAAATTAAAGCCTTTCTGGAAACATCCCTCTGCCACCCAGCCCTGTGGCTACTGGGTCAGTGACTAGGGGCACACATGGTTTATATGGGTGCCCCTCTGGGAGCAAGGGGACATTTTCTTTGTCAGAAAAATATTGAGACCCCTCCTTGCCTCCAGGGACAAAGCTGGTTTCTAGAAGCAGAACTAGACAGAGAGACCATCCCAAGAAGCAAGGCTCAAGGAAAGGGAAATACCACATCCCATAGGGACACAGGCTTCTCACATAAAACAGAAGAGCTGTGATTAAAATAGTTCAAAAGGAGCACTTCTCTTTTCAGAGGAGAAAGGAGAAGTCACCCCAGGCCAGACCAAGAACAGCTCTTGCTACAGACCTATTTCAGCATAACTAGGACCAGTCCCTCCAAGCAAAGGGGCTAGGGGCCCAGACCTCAGCACAGCAAAGAAAAGCCCAACTAGGAAAGACGACTCTCACGTTTAACTTTACTGCCAACTTCAAACATCAGAGCAAAAGAATTTCAACATTTGAAGGTATAATTATCCCTTCAGAAAGCAATATTTTTCAAAGGACCCTTTCAATCAGACAGCTAAAGAGAGGCTAGGATATAATGAAAAAGGACACAAAGACTTTCTGCAGTCAGTTCTCACTATCTTCTGTTCTGATGATTATAGCTAAACTACTACAAGAGAGTGTTAAAGGTAGAAAACAATACTCACCAGTAATTTTTAGCAGAGACCTACAAAGCTCAGTCCACAAAAACTGCTTCTATCCTTCTCAGCACCTACAGCAGATACAGCTCCACAACACCATCAGCCATCTGAAGACTACAAGGAACAACAAGCAGGACCAACTTCATTCTGGGCAGCACATCCAAAAGGCCCTTACAGAGGCTCCTCATCATTAGCCACAGCTGGTGAGCAGTCTCTCACCACAGATGGAGGCTCCAGTGCTCATAGGTCCTGAAAGTAATTACAACTTTGGCTACCACATGCTGGGAAATTCAATTACATCCTTCAGGTGGTCTGAATGAGCAGAAGTGGGCCTTACCCCACACATAGGGAATTAAAGCAAAAGAAGCTCTTTTAGAAAATAACAGGTCGGTACACCAGATTATTAGTTCAGTTCTCTACCAAAAGTCTTGGTGCTTGTCTTGTTCCCATTTTTTTTTTTCATTGCTTCTGAGAAACTTCTGAGTAGCATCTAGCTCTGCCTGTTCTAGATAACACTCATTGCTTTTCTACCTGGAGTTGAAAGAACCTGCTTTTGGGGAATGTCTATGCTTTACCTGGAGGAACAAGCCACTTTTAAGTAGCGTTTGCTAACGCGACTAAGCCATATCACTAATGTCTGCAGCAGAGTTCTGCTGGGAAGCATCTGTATTTCCTTAAAGCCTGACTGGAAGCTGCGTTAGCTCTAATGGCTGCCCCAGAGATGCTTCTACCGCACTGTGAGCTCCGGAGAGCAATCCCCTCCCTCTGTCTTTTCTTCCTTTATGTCTGGGGAAGAGTTTTTTACTGTAATACTAAAGGCTGCAGCTTTGACTAGGTTGATAGCTTAATTCAAGTTGTCACCCTCAATTCAAAAGTAACAACGCTGAAATAAAAACATCCTTCCTTGTCACCTCTTGGAGATGCAAACAAAGCCAAAGCTATTCATTTATTTTCTGTGGTCCCTGGGAGCTCTGAGGAGCTGTATGTCCTGCTCTGAGGAGACATCCGTGGCTGTTTTCTTGCTATTTTACAGCTGGTGATTTACAGGAGTGGTTGAAATCTGTAAGAGTAAACGCTATAGTTTTATTTTACACTGAAGTTCTGCTGTGTCTCATGTTCCACTTAACAGAGTGCAGTGATTCTTAAATGCTTTAAAGGCTGTTTTCTCAGAGCAAGGCCTTATAAAACAGTTGATTGTTTAATATGAATTCAACAACAGAGCCACAGCAGTTCCCTCACTAAATTTTTGGAGGTCTGAATAGCCATCTGGTGGAGCTGCCTGGCTTTGAGGGAGTTAAAGGATCAAATTTAGACTGGACACCTAACTTGGGATGACTAAGTTAGGTGAGAGGAATCCCAACCAAGATGCTGCAACAGCTGCTGAGATTATTTGTGGAGCAGCCACCAAATGAAATGTAACACCCGATTTTCAATGGAGTACACTGCTGTTTTTAGAAATTAAGCTCTCCAGCCCTGTTCTTGTTTTGGAATTCATTTTTATGTTGAAGATGCAGGAAGTACTTTGGTTCATCACCACAAAGGAAACTAAGTGCCTAAGTCCTAGTGGCTTCAGTAGGAGTTAAGATCATTCAACCTTGGGACTCTGAACTCCATTCAGTTTTCCTCTCCAGTGACAATGTAAATAAATGTGAGCTTTAAATCTTTACACAATGGACAAATTGGTAGGTTCCATGAATATTTCTGAGCAGAATTCAGTGAAATCTGGGAGGAAATATCCTCTCCTAAGGCCTAGATTTGCTGGTATATGGAAGGAGGTGTTGCTCCCTCCACTGATATTCCCTGGTGGAGCAGAGCAGCCCAAGTGCTGGGTGGTGATTGTAGTGGGGTGCTGGTAGCACTCCTCTGTGCACCCAACCCAGCCATGGGCCTCTCCACTAGATCCCTTTTGTTTGGCTAGTACTGGTTTAAATGTGGTAGATTTTTTTCTATCACATCCTTTTCCATCCAGTCACACCCTTACGGCTGGATAGCAGCCATAAGCAAATAAACAGATCATGCTATCTGTGAGCTCTGAAATTAGCTACTGTTAGCAGTCATCTTACACATCCTGTTACTGCACTGGTACCTAACTGGTTGGTATAGTCTGTTTTATTCCTCCTTATGCACACAGCCAAGCAGGACAATAGTATATAGTTGACTAAATAGTTTTCAGCAGACCCTCTGTACTCGGTGAAAACAGCCCCAAAGGCATAAGACCATTTGCTGTTCTGTTGTATTTATATCTGGGATGTACTTAAACTATCACATGTACTTTTACTTATTATGAACATCAAGATTTTCACGCACAAGCCATGCTAGTTCTAAAAACAGTAATCTCCTAGACAGCATTTCTTCTAAGAGTTAATATGACTGCTTACTGCTACACTTGATACACACTGGAGTAGGGAGAAGTTTAATTATTTAGAAGCTAAGAAAAAAGGGGGAAAGAAAGAGTATTAAATGATCCCTGAAAGATTCTTAACCTTTCCCAGGCAAATATTTTGGATGAATTTTCTAATTTTAAGAAGAGAAGAGGATTACTCATCACATTTGTGATAATAAGTTACAAGATATCCTGAACTGATAATTCAACATGCAAAATCATAAAAGATTTAGCTGCCAAGTTGAAAAAAATCTCAAAAAATTGTAATTCCCTGAACTGTTATCATTACTTACTGCTGGCATGAGGCCAATGAATAATTTAATGTGGTAGGAAGCAATGTTAGACAATGACTTACTTATCTTAGTAGACTGTCAAGTGTTCACCAGCTATTTGGGTGAGCCAGCCACCCATCAGTCACAATGTTATGCGACTGCTGGATAGAGCTCTGCTCATATGGCTGGAGTGTTCTCCCTAGCACACCCCCTCGTCATGTACTCCTACATTACGCCAGGCTGGGCACAGCATGGTGGAGGCCCTTGTTTCCTGGCACCTCCTACCAGGAGGCGGTGTGGGCACAAGATGGCAGAGGCTCAGAGTCAGCTTCAAATGTTGACAATAAAACAACAGCTGCAGAAAGAGACACTGTGCTGTAAACCAGGATGTACTGCTCTCAGAAAGGAGCCCAGCTGGAGTTCAAACAAGACGTGACTGCAGGTTTGAAAAGAACTTTTTGCCAGAAAACAGCTTGATCTTGACTGAAAGCGCATACCAAACTGAGGTTTCTCTAAGCAAAAGGTTGCATCTGACTGTGAGTGAAGTGATTAAACAACAGCTTTAAGGTTCAGCAACAAAAGTCTCAGCAGCATCTGAAGACATTTAAAGGGCCTGATAGTCCTTGTTTTACAGGATGACAAGGAGAGAAAAAATGTCTTCGGAAAAGAAATGGGAATGCACTGCATGTAAGAGCAAAATGGGGTTCACCCTGATCCTTCAGGACAAATTCTCCTGCTCTTGCTCACCAGCAGCCACTGCCTTTGTTTCCAGGGCTAAGTGCTATTTTAAGCGCTTTGCAGTAGTTGAATAGCTAAACAACTTGCTGCTGCCAGAACACGCTGAAGGCTGAGCAGTGGCTCAGAGTGGCAAAATGGGCTGCAGATCTAACTGACCCACACAAAGCCACCGGACATGTTGTCTGTGGGCTTGTTTGCTTAATTTTTGAGGATTCTGCAGCTAGGTTGAAGCTTTATGGCCTTCAGCTGCGGGAGTGAGGAGTGGTGTTAGGAGCAGGAAGGTAGACAAAAAGGGAGGAAAGAAATGATTTATTCCCCTCTGCAATTATGAAGTGGCTGACTTCAGCTCAACTAAAAACTCGCACTCAGAAATGCTCATCACAGGCAGGAGAAAAAACACAGGAAAAATTACCTAAAATGTTGTTTAAATTCTGCAAATAGCTAAATTAAGGGAATTGGACTAGGACTTCACTTTACAGTGGATGTTATACAGGCGTGACATAATATTATCTATTTTTGGGTATTTAAAATTTGCCGCAGTCCTTTTAAACCCCTCCAGAGAGACCTAGACAGGCTTTTGAACAGTGGACCCAGGTGAATACCAACCTCAAGTACAACAAACCAAAGTTCAACAAACCCAAGTACAAGGTCCTGCACCTGTGTCGTGGCAATCCCTGCTGTCAGTACAAGCTGAGGGACAAAAAGATGAAGAACAGCCCTGCCAGAAAGGACTTGGGAGTACTGGTGGATGGCAAGATGGACATGAGCCAGCAGTGTGCCTTGCAGCCCAGAAAGCGAACTGTGTCCTGGGCTGCATCAAAAGAAGCATGGCCAGTAGGGAGAGGGAGGTGACTCTGCCCCTCTGCTGCTATGCTGTTGAGGCCTCATCTGGAGTACTGTGCCCAGGTATGGAGTCCTCAGTACAGGAGAGGTGTAGACCTGTTAGAGCACATCCAGAGGAAGGCCACAAAAATATCCAAGGGATGGAACATCTCTCCTCTGAGGACAGACTGAGAGCTGGGGCTGTTCAGCCTGCAGAAGAAAAGGCTCCAGGGAGATATGACAGTGGTCCTTCAGTATCTAAAGGGGGTCTGTAAGAAAGAAAAGTACAAACTCCTTTGCAGAGTCTGCTGTGATAAGAAAAGGGGAACTGGTTTCCAAACTGAAAGAGGGGAAATATAGATTGGATGTAAAGAAAAAGTGTTTTACAATAAGGGTGGTGAGGCACTGGAGCTGGCTGCCCAGAGAGGAGGCGAATGCCCCATCCCTGAAGACATTCAAGGTCTGGTGCTCTGAGCATACTGACGTAGCTGTAGGTGTCCTTGTTCACTGCAAGGGAGTTGGACTAGATGACCTGTTAGGGTCCCTTCCAACTCAAATGATTCTACGATGCTATGAAAAGCCTTGCCCTTGCTGACACCAGCACAACAAGCATCTGCGCTTTCACATCACGTGGCTTGGTGCCTAGATGATGTTGAATCAAAGCTTCAGCGCAATTGAACGGTCTCTGGGATATCCCTGTTCATAGTTACTTCATTGTTTGGCATGGCATCAAACAGCAATGAGCACAAGCAAGCAAAGCGTGACAAGAGGATGCCTCTCACCAGCTACCCACAGCTCCCACGGTCTTTCTTGTCTGTGTTTGTTCTGGGGGGGAAATGAAGCATCTCAGTCAGGGCACACTTAATAGGCAGAACTAGCACAAGAAAGCCTTGTAATATGTGTCTAGTGACATGCTAGGCAGAAATGACAGTAACCTGATGGAAATATATGGAAATTCAACATCCTGCCTCTCCATCCCCCCTCCTTACCCCCCGGTATGCATGACTTTGAATCTGCTTTTGAGAGCCCCTGCAGTGCAGGGGCTGCCCATCCATCTGGCAAGGTTACAAACACATTTCAGCGCTGTCTGCAACGAGCCTGATGTAACCTCCCTTCTCCAGCCCCTGCTCTCCTCCTCCCGAGCTTTGTGTGCTGCGGAGGAATGAGGATGGGCAAAGCAAAACCAATGAACCACAAAGAATCGCGGGGCCCAAACCGCCCAGTCCCACGAGGGGAACGGGGGGGGGGGGGAGGGGGGGGGGGGGAGGGAAGCACGAAAGGGAGAAAGGGGAGAGAAGGGGAAAACACAAAGAGCTCGCAGTGGAGGGGTAGTGGAGGAGTAATGAGAAAGCCAGCAGGGACAAGCTGCGCCCTCGCTGCAGGGATTAACACTGGGTTATGGCTTGCTTTGCAGCTATGTTACATTTGTCAAAATCTTCGGTTCTGGCTGTCGAGGTATTTACATGATGCTTGCTCATGACAGCAGCAGCCTGTCACTAGCTTCCCCTCTCTTCTCCAGGGCAGTAAAGGAGAGAGAAGGCCTTTGTTTGTCAGTTGTCATTTTTTTTTTTCCTACTGAGAGCTTTTCCTTAGCCAGGTCACAGAGTAGCCCCTGTTACAGAGGAGGCACCATGCACTGCAGGTGTTGATGATTGTTATGGCAGGTGTGGTAAAATTCTGCAGTTCCCATGTTAATCAAGAATTGCCTTTACTTTAATTAAGACCTGAAGCATAGATTTAGTTATTCAGCAATTTATTTTGGTTTCTTTCTGGCACTAAGGCAAACTACACTGTACACATTAATCAGAAGTTCTACAGCCCATTACTTCAGGATATTTTATTAGAAATTAACTAAGAAAAAATGGAAATATTCAAATCTTGCTCTGATACAACCCCATAGAATAGCTGTTTTTATGTCAAGAGCCAGGATGCAGCATGCAAATACATGGGTCGGAAGCACTTAGGAATAAAACAAACTTGTTTCTGTTTCTCTAAGAAAGAAATTTATATTATCCTCACAATTTTGGAGGAAGTTTCTGCCTTACTAGCTTGATTCCTCTGAATGAAAAGATAAACAGGGAAGCTTTTCTGAATAATCTGCTGAAGGAATATTCACCTTAGACCTCCCCCAGCAATTTGTGGGGCAGCTGGACACAGGAATACTGATGAAGACCGATGTCCAGAAGCCAGCTTCATGGAATTACAGAATCACAGAATGGCCTAGGTAGGAAAGGACCTTAAAGATCATCATGCTCCCACCCCCATGCCCCAGATTCTCCTTCTGCTCCTGGGTGCAACTTGCAGGCATTGTTCAAATGCAGGTGTCAGCCCAAGTGACCATACATCTGCAGCAGGGGCACCAAATATGTTAGCAATGAATGTGGGAACATCTCAGCAATTTTCCATCTAAGTTTTTTTTCCAAGAGCAAGTCACACTCTGACTCAGCCTCACTAAAAATAAGCCCTTCAAAAATTAAATAAATTCCCCTCTGCCATAGCTTCCAAGACTGCAGAGATTCCTGACCTCACATGAGCCCCTAGCAGCCTTCCACTAACTTAAAAAAAAAAAATTCCTTCTTTTGACCTTCACTATTCATACACTGCATTGCTAATATTAAAAATGAAGCACTTGAAAAGGCAGGGAGAGTGGTTGTATGGTCATTTGTTTTGTTTTACTTAGAGCTTCAAAGACAGTTTGAAAAGAAAGGTGTGGGCTGCAAAACTCCCTGTCAGGTCTGCAACCCTTATCAAATTGATGTTTCAACTCCAGCAAGAGGAACAGTATTCTTTGGAAACATCTCAGGATTTGGCCCTGGTGTTCTGTATTTCAAAGGTAGATAAAACAGAAAACATCCCCCATCATTTCTGAAATTATCCCCACTCCTCTGTCTCTTTCTAACAGGAATGGAAGCTGAGTTTTGGTTATTTTCTGCTGAAGCACACAGGCTACTGCAAAATCAAAATCTGCTTGTATAACTACAGAGGAAAATCATGTAGCTGCTTGCAGCCTTTCATATCTGTTAAACTTAATCCAGTTTGCCAGGCAACAAATAAGAGACGAGATCACTCGTGTGCTGTATTGCTCCACTTAAGGGCCTGTTAACAATTTGCTATTGTTTGAAAAAAATTGCATGTCATCAGTATTAGTCACACTCTCCTTCCCAAGAACGTAACTTTAATTACTCTTACTAGGTTTGCGTGCCTAATGTGTTTGGTCCCACCTATTTTGCTTGTGAACCTGTTATTTTCAATCACTGCCTTAAAAAGAAGTACTTAATTATGATGATCATGTTGCTTCTTCATAAAATGCCATGATACTTATTTTCCTCTAGGCAGCAAGAATGATCAGAGTGTGTTGACTGCTTTGTTTGGAACGGTTACTCACAAACTGTAGATATAAAATGGTTCAAAAAATAGAAAAATAAATTGATCCAACTGTTTTGTCTTTTTTTTTTTTTTTTTCCCTCCTTGAAATTAGGTGGATCTACAATGCTCCGTATATAGATGTATATATATTTACCTTGGCTGCTTAGTAGAAGTTCCCTAAATACTGGTCCCTTTCTTTCATCTCCACTGCAAGACAGATACAACTTTCTGAAGACGTCTCTTGTCTATTATCACATACAAAAGGTCACAGGAGAAAAGGATCTGTAGCGAGTTGTTTACTTTTCCAGAAGACAGTGTTTTTTGGATTGCTTCTTGCTTCGTCATCAAAGATGTCATCTTTTACTCCATTTCCCATCAGCACTCTTTACAGTGTGTTACTTTAAAGTGTGTTACACTAAGAGTCACTAGTATGAAAAATTGCTTTAGGAGATTAGATCATTTAGCATGGTATTCGACAGTGCTGGTTCTTGCAAGCCCAGACTGTCCCAAAGGTGATATATGCCTTAGTGTTCTCAGCACAGGCATTGCTGGGCTGAAGTCTTACTCTTTTCAAGAGAACCACTGGGTGAAGATGAAAATATCCTGCTCCTGCCCTAGGCAGGCTGATGAAAATGTCCCAAACACCAGTCATTACTGGAAAAAAAACAGAACTGAAGAGTTTTGTTAATGTTGCCAAATTAAGTACTCAAAAAGCAGGTAATTAGAAATGCATCATGTCCAAAACTACTTTGCCCACATCTCTTTTTTTTGTTGTAGGAGCTATCCAGTAATTGTACAGTGTGTGTCATGCTCACTCGATGGACAGGTGATCAATATTTTGTATTTCCTGAGCAGCCTTGTGCAAGTGAAACCTACTTCACTGCACACCGTGCAAACTCTCCAGAAAACTGGGTGTTCCCTCACATGGCTGTCCGCCCTGCTGAGCACTACTACAGTCCTTGAACCCTTTTATATGTCAGAATGACAGTTCCCAAGCTGCTGTTCCCCTTATAAAATAAAGAAGTATCACCTGTGCTAAATTTGGTTTAATCACTGTGTCAAGTCTGACCCAGGATTTCCGTGATTGTTTTAGGGACAGAATTGGATTTTTCAGAGCATTGATCTGTTGCTCTAGCTTCAAGAGAAGCTTTTAATTTCCTGTACTTCAATGCCTAATTCAGACTATACTTTCCAGTTTCTCCAGCAGTTGAGGTTTTTCCCTTCCCCTGTCAAATTTGTCAAATCCATTTTCCCTCCTATCCCATCTTGAATTCTGCTCCTTGGTTCTCCCCTCAACATCAGCCATCACACCGGCCACTTACCATAGTAGTTGAGTATGGAACACTTGTTTCAGCATCCAAAGTGTTGCAGGGAGACAGATATGGCTCCCCAGTGCTGCTAGCATCTTGATAGTTAAACTAAATTAAATAAATAAAATGGTCACAGGTTCATAAATACAAGCAGTGTTACTGCAAAGCAGATTTTATCAAGCTGTTTTCACTCCACAGTGGGGAGTACTCAAAGACTACTTCAATAATAGCAAAAATTTCCAATTACAGATGTGCTGCAAAGTGGGAACTTAATAGAAAGGTAACAGCAGGTGCAAGAACATGAGCTAATCTGTATGTTTATTTTTCAGATGTGGCCATTTGTTGCTTTTTTTCCTTCTTATAGTCAGATATAAAACAGAAAAAAAGGTGAGAAAAACAATGTATAGAGGATCTAGTACTTCCAGTTCCTTCAGAAATCAGCCCAACATTTTGAGTTACAAATAAATCTATGTGAATAAAGACCATTTATTTAGACCATTTATTTTTTTTTCCTTCAGTATAACATCATCTTTTCATCTCTGTACAGTTTGAACTGCAGGTTATGGTTGCATTTTCCTTTAGCTACACTCAGTGTTTATTTTCCTTTTTCTGCTTTTGCCTTGGAATTGTTCCTGGCACTTGTATAGTTATATTGCAGTTTTATGGATGAAAAGAAATATGTATTTCTCTCACTTTTTCCCTGCTATTCTATCTGTAAAAACTTTTTTCATCCTGTTGAAATAGACAAAAAAAACAGGCAATGAATCACCTGACAGCACATAAAAGCTGTAAACAGAAGACTTGGCAAGTGTTAGTTACCGGTTTTGAAAGTCTCCATAAATAGCTATTGAGAATTGAGAAATGTAACAAAATTACCACAAGCATGTGGAAAAAAGAAAGAAAGAAAGAAAGAAGTTGATATAAAAGTACATATGTTGAGGGAAGTTTGGGTATTTTCACTAACTTCCAATTTTACCTTACTACCACAGAGCAACATTAGCTCCACGTGCCCTTATAATTTATTTGTGCTTCACCAGGCAAATACTCCTTTTAATAAAATGAAGATTTAACAGTCCAGAGCTCCCTACAAGATTCTTTGCCCGGTGAATACCAGCCACAGATCACTACCACAGGACTGAAGGGCTCTGAGCAAGGAGGCCTGGTTGGCGGTTCTGAGACATCAAAGACCTTAGTAGGCTCTGCTGCAAGCTGCTGCCAATGCACCTGCCTGCCCTCCAGCATTGAGAATTCAGTGAGATTTCTACTGAAGGCTGGCTTGTGCTAAAAAAAAAATGGTGCAATGGTTGCACCTCATCAAGGACAGAGCAAAACTCATTAGGTCTTGTGGATTCCTTCCCAACGTTCCCAAGACTGGGACAGCAGTAGTGACAGTGACAGAACAGCTTTTGTGAGTTCAAAGTGATATCTCCTGCTCACAGGAGTACAGTTTGAAGTTGCTTTCATCTTTTTGACCTATGTCACCAAAGGCAAGTGGGTCCTCTGGGAAGAAGAGAGTTGCAGCGCTACACATTTTGTTCCATAACAAGTACATTTAGGGAAGTAAAAACAAGTCAGCTAATGGTGAAAAATCAGTGAGCATAAGTTAAAGTGCATTTAAACTCTATGCAGATGCCCTCATTTGGGAATGAAGAAATTATCCTCAAGACAAGATTATGTTACAGTGAGAATACAGTACATGTCTGAATGCAGATTCTCACCTGGGGATTAAACACATCATGCACCCTGTAATTTACATTGTACGCTATCATCACACATTGAGTTGAACTGCTGTATAGTCATTGACTGTGACTCATGTTTACATAATCACAGTGTGACAACTCTTATCTTTGTGCTCCATCCCTTCCCCCATTTCTATCTCTTTTGAAGAAAGGTCTTCAGTCAATGCCAGAACCCTTCTATTGTGTGTATATGTTACTCTGCCTATCACTGACTATATATAATCCCATGACATTACCATAGTACAGCCAATACACGCAGTGACAACATTTCATATTAGCATCATTTGGAAACAAGTCAGAAAGTATCCCTTTGTGGTATCCAGCACATATTTTGTATAGCACACTTCTAAGAATAAGGACTGAAGTTAAGACTTGAGTTTGGCATGTATGATAAGACATAGAACTCTGCAAAATGGCAGGTCAGACAGAAACATTATCCATGCTAGCTTCAGAACTGAAACTTGTATCATAACTTTATGCTATCACTATTGCTATAGTTAATTAGTTCTCTTGACAGACAAGACTAATTAACTTAGGTTCAGCCCTGCTACCTTGCAGCTATACATCTTAAGGGAATCAACATTTGTTACTGCTGATAACTTGCAGCCCACGTTATGTGGTGGCCTGAGACAAGCCAATGGTAGCCTGAGTTTACTGTGCTCCCATGTGAACTCCGAGGTAACCCTGAGATCCCTGGCAGCATTTTCTGGTCATCAGGAAAGAAGCAGCCAGAACAATGCTTCAGAGCGTATGTGCAATCTTCTGTAGCATTCTAATCCACTGTCTAAAAACAAGTCTCCCACTTTACTTTTTTTTTTCCCTTAGACACAATCAGAATTTTTTTCCCTGATATTGACTGAATGTACTGCAGTTTCATTGGCATTCCCGTGTTAATTTCACTCTTGTCTGACATCACAGAAACTTTTGCTTGCTTATGCAGTGTAAATTAGCTTCAGCTCAATTAACCTTTTGACATATTGTTTTTTTCCAATTTCTCTTCAGACCAGCTAGCTTTCCTTTAGACCATCAGCACTCACCTTCTTTGATGAACACTTCCCCACCTTGCAATACTGCTCTGTTTCAGCAGTGGTAGATATGACTCAAGGGTACAGAGCCACTTTACCGTATGTTTTTCCCTAAGAAAGGCAGCTGAGTGCCTTGGTGCCAGAAAGACTCTGGCCTTTGGACCAGAAACTCTGCTTTATTTTATTCAAAAAGAAATTAGAGAAGAGCACAAGAACGGAGGACCCTAAAGTGCATTTTGTGAACTTACTTTTCCATTTAATGTCTATACAATAAAGAATTTTGCCCATGTTATCAGGGCTATGTGTATACATGATGCAGTATACTGAAGCAGTTTACCCTATTTATCTTCATTAACTCCTTTCCTTTAAGTTCCCCTTAATTCAAAAAGGCAAGCTGTGCTCATTATGGTCAAGAAGGGTATTATTGCATGTGAAGAACACACACATTTCTAATGGTGAGCTCCTATTTAATTGAATTCAGCGAATGACAACACCATGACATTGCTAAGATTAATGACTCAATAATTTTTGAGACAAGGCAAAACGTGAAGTAAATTGATTGCATTATTTTTTTTCCTTGGGAACACCACTGCATACTAGCTCAGCAGTGTCCTGGAGGGGACTCATTGCTGTTATACAATGAAGACCTGCTACCCCTTCTCTGTTCCAATCTTGCACTCTGACATTACTTCGGAGTAACTTCTAATGTAATTTCCTAGTTGCAGAGATGCAGGCTGAAGATAATTGCACTGAGATCTCGACAGACCAAATGATTAATGCAGAGGGCTTTTTGGAGTGGAAACTTCAGTTATTATTAGATTATTCAAGAGAAGAAGGTGCCAGAGCATGGAATAGAGAACTGCAATGACTGCACATTTCACTCTTGAAAAAATATGAATAGATTTTCATTTCTGCCATCTTGTTAGTAGCACTCATTCACTTAAAAACCTCTTCTTTCCTAAATGCAATGTCAGTTGTAACATCTTGCTTGCAAAGCCATTTGCAGACAATGTGATGGCTTCTTCTTCCCTACATGTGACTTAAGTTCACAGTGAGTTTCACATAGTATATGCAATAGCATCTGTTGAAAGAGTTTCTGGAAAATGTAAAAATTGGGTTTGATATTGTACAAATCATCTGCAATATCATATATATTTTTTACAAGATAGTCATGGTAAAACAACAGTTGGGAATCTAGTGGGCATTTAGTATTTTCTAGTACAGAGGAACAGTGTTCTGTTTGTTAGCAGGAGTCTGTGACAAAGGAGAGTATTCCCAAGCTAGAATTTTACTATTTATGATATGGACTAATGATATTAACTAGAGGATCCTGAGAAATAGAAAATACAGAAGTAAGGTCATTTTCCTTTGATAACCTGATGTCAAGAAAAGAATTGCAGGTTTGACAAGAATATTTCCTCAAGAAAGCTAGGTGTGTTTTGCACATGGAGTATTTGAACTTTGGATGAAGGAAAATAGTTTCAGTTTTCGCCTTCTACCTTTCCCTCCCTTGGGAGTATGGAGAGTGAGACTGAAAGCAGCGCTAGCAACATGGCAAAGAAACTCCATCTTATGCTGAAGATAAAAGAAAAGCATTAAATTGTTGAGATCCAAAAAGGATCTTTACTGGGAACAGTAATCTTAAGAATGAATTTTTATTACTTTATCTGTTTGCAATTTATTGCAAATACTTTTGTCTTAAATTTCACGTAATACTAAACCTATCAATTTAAAAAGCATGTGACATCATATCCTTCAGCCAGGTTTTGGAGACCCACAGAGCAAGGGTTGAACCACACTGGATACACAACATTACTCCTACAGAAACTGCAGAAGAGCCTACACCTCTGAGAACCTGGGTCCTTAGAGATTATCTGCCTACTTCTAGCTAGAGGTTGTCTTATTGCAGAAGGACTCTAGATATAGGCTCTGTGTGGTACTTCAGGTGGAGTAACAGCATAGGAGAAAAGACCTGAGTTTGACACTACTGCTATGTGATATGTCTTTGAAAAGTAATGTAAGGGAGTTGTTCATGCAACAGGTATTTAGGAGCAGCTGAAGTCCACACTTTAGTCTTTCTTTGCTGCCTGAATGAAGGGAATTCCATCACTGCAGACATTTATTTGAATTACAATTTTGGTTCTGCTCCAGCTTGTCTTGTTTTGTAATGGTCCACGTCAAAGAAAAATAAGTATTTTCAGTCTGAAAAGAGATTGTATTCTACCTTGGTGGCTAATGTGATCTCTTTGGTTTAGTGCTATTCCATTACCTTGCTATACAACTGCAGGCCACCTCACCCAGATCAAAGTGCACAAGAGATGACATGAGCAGGGAAAACTGCTTCTTTCAATAATATCGCAGCAGCACAGAGAGTTTATGACCCTGAAAAGATGGAGATTTACAGTCAGGGACAACTGAATCATTACAAGCTTTGAAGGAAAAAGGGCAAGGACACGTTTTCCCTGAAAAATAAATAAACTTGCAGTGTTCAAATATCTTTTGGTATGACCTGATTATCAGCATGCAGGGACTAAGACTCCACTACAGAAGCAGAACTTGTGCATTCAAGGTGTCCTGTGACAGTGCTCTTACATGTCTGTACAAAGTTTTGCTGTACACTTGTCACATTTTCCTAAACGCCTCCTCTTTCATTTGGGGAACAGTCATCTCTGCAGTTCAACTTTCAGGCACGATGGCTCTGGGTAGTGCTGGCGGCTCAAAGGTCTGTGTGAAGCTTGCAGGAATTGAAGTTAAAGACTATTCCTGCAAATCAGAACATGGGTGTCAAAAGCCTGAGTTCAGAAGCAACCAAAAAGGTGTTGAAAATTATGATATTTCAAGAGATCTAGTCATGTGCAGACTGACATGAATGTGATGTTTGGCTTGGAATCCCAGCCTTCTAACGGGCTAGGAAAGCAGTATGCTAGTAATGTAGTTTAACCCTAAAAAGAAGAAAATGAGCTTAGCTATAGTCCATGGTCAGCATGAGAATTTGCTCCATCAGTGCTCTCCAGTGCATCTGGAAGTGGGGGGAAGCAGGGTAGTAGCAATCAGCACTGCTTAAAAGCTTCCCAGGCATGTAGCAATCTATAAAACTGGTCTTACTCCTCTTGCCACTGTGTAAACAGGCAGAATGGGGACAATGATTGTCCTGTCAATAGAGGCTGCTCTTCAATTTTCAGTTCCTTATACACTTTGACTTTCTGTAGCTGTCAGCAGTGCCAGGAGGCAGCCTGGTTTCTAGGGTTGTGGTATAGGTAGAGCAGGCAGATGGGAAACTAGGCAAGAGCCTGAGCCAGTGAGTTGTGACTCTCTGAGATGCCCTGACCTCCCACCTTCATCACTGCTGGCTCTGACTTTCCTATTCTTTTCTCACCCTTCTCACATATTCATTGGAGTTAAAGTTTTCCATTAATTCTTAGTTGCCAAAGAAAAACATCTCTGATGGATTCCTCATTGAAGTGGCAGAAGCAGGCAATACTTAAGGGAATGCAGATACAATATATAGGACTCTGAGTTTTATTGTGAGATGAAAGGCAGGGATTTCATCAGTGTTACATTTGCCATCATTAATAAGTAGGAAAAAAAATCCTTCTGACAGTTCCAATTTTGACTTCCTACTAGATTTAAGTCAGATATGACTCAAGTAACATGACAGTTTTGGAAAAGTAATAATTGCTCCTTTTTGTAAGTGAGAAACCTGCAAATGCTCAGCTCCTAATTCAGTAATGATTATAAAGTGTGCAAGTGGAAAAAGCATCCAGGTGGATTTCTGGTGCTCAGTTGTGTGCTATCGTATGCCTTCACTGACTTCAGACAACAGCTAGATTAGATGGAGTTTTCCCCCTTTGCTCTTCCCCTTGAACCAGACAGAGAGAGAGCTTGGGTACTGAAATGAGACTCCATTCTAGTACCACTCTTTGGCTTATTTCTTGATGGAGCTATGCTGGAAAGGGAAGACTATGGGAGTTCAGTCGGCACCTCTTCTATTTTCCTTGATCTCTGCTAAAAACGACATCATCTACCCAATTACACTATCTGCATTCCTTTCAAATATGCCTGAACCCTTCAGGTCTTCACAAGCACCAGAGCTTGCTTGGTGTTTTGTCTGCTCTAAGTAGCGTTGTACTGCAGCTCAGGATGGTAGGTAAGCTACAACAGGAGGCTTGCAGTAAAAATGAGCTAAGTTGGGTTGTCCTTTGCTTTGTGTCACCACATAGAACAGTGCTATCAGGAAATCTTGGTGAGTCTTCCCATATAATCCAATAAGGAAAAACACTGCCTGTAGCATTTCTGGGTTATGCTCACTGTGAGATTTTTTTTTTTTTTTTTGGCCAGGGTTGGAAGGGACCTCAAGGATCATGAATCTCCAACCCCCCCTTGAACATGCAGGGCCACCAACCTCCACATTTAATACTAGACCAGGCTGCCCAAGGCCCCATCCAGTCTGGCCTTGAACACCTCCAGGGATGGGGCATCCACAACCTCTCTGGTTCATAGGTATATGTAAGACAAACACTGAGTGCTGATTTAGTGAAGTCAGACGTGGTTCATAAATGCACCAGTCTTACACTGATTGCACTAAGTGTGGAACAGAGCTTACCAGTAAGAAGAAACTGAAGTGGGATTCAAGATGCCTTTATAAAGAGTTCTGGCATCAGCTTTCTTATTGATGGTGTCTGATGGACTCAGAATGATGCAGAACATTTCCAAAGCCACAGTAAATACTATTTTTATTCAAGAGATAATTTGCATAAATTCTTCCAAGTGCCTAAAACAATAGGCATAATATAAGCAGCCTTCAAGGAGTCTCTGGATAAATTACAAATAATAAATGGTGGGAGTGCTGGCACTATGTGGCACCTTTCATCCAAATAAGCCAATGTTCTCAAAATATTGGGCAAGTCCAGTACATCTGTACAATCATGGATGGCCTGGCTACAGGAACATTATCTGTCCTGCGGCTTACGAGGAAGTAGGGAGAAGAAAGTAAGAGGCAATGCCCCAGAGTAGTGGGTCTGGGCCATGCCTGGCAGCATTACAAGCACATCCAGAAGAACAGGGAGTAACAGCTCATGCTGAAAAACGTCTTCCAGCTTTGAAGTCACTGGTAAAGGGCCAGCTCAGGATACATGATCTGAGGCATGCTCCTGAGTGGGTATTTCTCTTTGCCTGACTGCCTTTAGTGAGGCTGTAGAGGAGGAGCGTTGTGTGTTTGTGTGTACATGGGTACAGCTCACTCAACCATCACTAAACCACAGTCTGCTCTGAAGTGGTAGACAGATGCCTCTGAACTGGATGTGTGTCTACAAAAAATGTTGGTGATCAGTACTTCACTCAAATAAGATATAAGGAAAATGAAACGTGTAAACTGTAATAATGTAACTGGAACTCACCCAGAACAATCAAGGCAATAACCTTCCAGTACTTCTATGAAGACTGATGTGGCAGCTCTACAAATGGGTAGATAACTTGTTCAGAAGACCACATTTCCGACAGCAGACTCTCTTCTGGCACTGGTTTACTGCAGTAAGTGAGAAGGAAAAAAGCCAACTGCTGACCTACATCTCATGGCACCTACATTTGCCTTGTGTCCAGGGAAAGTCTCGAACTCACCTCATCATGATATTTAGCTGTGTATTGGCGCAAGACTGTGAGATAGTCTGTGGAAGAGAAAACACAACTGTAAAATAAAATGTGCTACAAATAAAGTAACAGGCTAGAGAATAATGATAAATAGCCAAGTAGCACGGAAATGATCATTTTACTAGTTTGAATTACAACATACCAAGGGAATTGTCATTGAGTCCAGTTTTATTAATGCAATACATAACTGATTCAGAGGAGGCAAAATGCAAACTCCCTCCTGAATTAGTTTAACCAGTGTGAATTTGCGGGTAGACCAGGCCTCAGCCAGAACAAAAGAGAAAATAATCCCCTTGTAATGCAGCATTTAACACCTAGCAAGCAGGTGATAATTGCTTCAGTCCAAGGGGATTAGCACATTGTAACCTCATTATATTGTAAAACGTAACTTCCCTATATGGGGTTGTCTACATGGAAAACTTACAGTGGCATAAACAAAGGCATGAATTCAAACTGATTTAGTTTTACTGGAATAATTCCTGGTGTGATTTATTTTTTAGGAAAGAAGAACGCATTTTATTTGTAGTGTTCGTTTTTATTTTTTTTTATTTTTCTTCTTTTCTCCTTCCCTGCCGTTTAGTCAGTCAATGGTGTTTTGGAATTAATTTAAGATAAATTGAAAACTACCATTTTTCTTGAACAAGAACATTCACACAAAATGTCTGATATAAACTATATTTTTTAAGTGAAGCTAAATCGTTTTAACTGGTAAAAATTTCTACTACAAGCAAACTTTAGGCAAAATGAAATATTACTGCAACTGGATGGCATAGTTTCAGGGTACATTACTAGGCCCTGAATTAATGTTGCCACTACATGTCATGATGACATTAATATTTCTGTATATCGAGACAGATCAGATGCTTTTACAATAATCTTACAAATAAATAATTGAGAGGAGAAAAAAGGAAAGGGGAACAAAACAAAACAAGAAAGAGGAAGGTTTCCTTTTGTCCATTTTGAGGAAGGATCAGTGGAAGGGTGGGAAGTGAGAGATGGCAGGTTGCCTCCATCTAGAAAGATTTAGACTGATGTCAGCTGACTGTGAAACCACACAGTATTTTTCTTATATCCTGGGTATGGTAACTTAAGTTGTTTAAAAAGCAGACACTCAGCCTGAATTAGAATTTCATACTTTTTCTATTGTCAGTGGAGAGACATAGGCCCAACAGTCTCTTGACCTGCCTTAAGCACTCAGCTTAGTTGATTCTATTTCTCTTCATTATTTAATGCCAGATGAGACAAACCCCACCCTGAATGTTGACTGAAATATGCTGAAACTATTCAGTCAGCTTCCCCTTATATATTGTGGTTTTAAAGAGTTCACTCAAAATGAGGGACACTGGATGTCAGAGAAGCCCCACTCCCCCACCCCCTCTCCACCAGTTAATGAAACAATAACATTCCTAAACTAAAGAAATACATGGTTTGGGGAATCCTTTTTTATTAACTGGCAAGTGTGCCTAAATACATGGAGACAAGTATTAATGCATTTAGGGAACACTTATACGCTGAAACACTAGACAAACATACATGCATTCTTGCTAAAGCAAAATTTTTTCTGATCCTAGATGGAGTTATGTCGTAATTAGTGGCGCAGGACCAGATGCATGGAATACTTGCAACACGAAGATATATGGAAAGAGCAATTAAATTACCAGTTGTTTCTCCACTAGAGTTGGTAGTATTCAATATTCTCATTAATGGCTTAGACAAATAAGAAATACTATAAAATAAATAAAAATGAAAACAATGTTGAAGCAGTAGCTAAAAATCTTAGGAGGACTTATTCAGAATGATCTTAGCAGACTGGAAAATAATATGAAGTAAAAGAGATGTAATTTCAGAAGTATAAATGCAGAGTACTTCTTAAATAACTAAATGCTAAAATATAAGGAAGAAATGGCAGGGCAAATGCTCTGCTGGAAAGGAACAAGTGGTTATAATGGATCATGACAACATGAATCAACAATGCAAACATCCGCAAAGAGAGGCAGAATGTCATCCATAGGGTACATGAAATCACCTTTACTTCCTTCTCTATTTTCTCAGAGCTTCTGCAAGATTAGCATGTCCAGTTTGGCAAATCAGACTTCAGGAAAAGTAAAAAGGAAGAAAAGGCAGAGAATGCCAATACAAACAACTGGACATTTAAGATGGTTGGCTAAAGAGGGATGAAAAGATCTGTATTCAAAGAAAGGAAGCTGGCAAGAAGGTGAAGATATCCAAATTTTAAAAACAACAACACTAGATGTAAAATAGGAATTGGTAATCTATTCTTCATGAGTACTTGGGCCAGGTCAAGAGGTAGTGGACTATAATTGCAGCAAGGGGAATTTACTTTAAATATTAGGAAATTCTTTGCAACAGCCAGGATTATTAAGCAATAGAAAGGACTGCTCGAGGAGACTACACAGCCTCCAAATGTGGGGATGTCTGAGGACTTATGCAACAAACATCCATCAGGAAGGATTTAGGTTGATCTGGTGATGCCCTACGGTGGCAGAATTGCCTAGATGACCTCTTGGACTCTCCTCTAGTCCACTTTTCCATGACTTGTTTTTCTCCAAGGGAGAAAATTCGGAACTGCCAGCAACTATGTCACAGTGTATGGCTCAGGAATGGGTTGTGCACATGGGAAGTGAGTGGAGAGCCAGATACTTGACCCTCTTCAGAGGACTTCCCATCCATGACAATGAAGAAGAAGGGTAGAGGAGCTCAGACAGCAAAGGAAGGAAACAGATCAAAACAATGACTGTGGCATCACCAGACCAGTAGGTAAGGTAACATTCATGTCACTGAAAGTGCCAACTTTGGGGAAACCATTCTGTGCCCATGGGCACATGACTGGAGAAGGAAAGTGGTGAAGGGTTGTGATGAAGCTGGATCATGGTGTCATGGCTCTGAGGTGTGAAGGACACTGTGGTCATCATCCCTGGTGTCCTCACAACCCAGGAGCCTGTAGATGTCAGGCTGGCTGCCAGGGCACCCTTAGCTGACCTGGGCTGTCCAGGGCATGGCTGGAGCTGGCAGAAGAAAAAAGTTCTCTTAAGAAATGCACTGTAACAAAAGCATCAGTAAAAGCTGCTGTCAAGGTACAAGAACAGTTCTATACCAGTGTAACCACCATAAGTCCTGTGCTCTAGGGCCTGTTAGCGCAATAAAATTCTAATACCTTTTTTATTTTTGCAGACAAGACCTGAGAAAAGTTTCCAGACGATACCTTACTGTTGAATGTATTTCTGTTGTTCATTGCATCAAGACACTTCAGCAGTATCAAACAGGAAAACTGTATTTTATTGAGGACTCAGAACCAACGTAATCAGTCTCAAGCTCACCCTGCAAATGCATGGTGGTGTGCTGATTGTACAAGTGAACTAAGCCAAGGAAGGAGTTAGGAGAACAGTGCCTCAGCCACAGCATGCAGTAGGGTGGAAGTGGGGGCACACTGCTTTTGAGAGTGCCCTCCCAGCCAATGGCAGAATAAAGAGTTTTGTCACACTCTCCTTTCATTTCTCTCTAAGGAGCAAGACCTGATGAGGTCTCACCTGGCTGTCATTTTATGCAAGGCCAAGGTCACAACAGAGACTTAAATATGAAAATCTAATCTTCTTTGCTAATGCAAAATAACCTCTTTCCGTATGTGACCTGGCACAAAGTTCAGCCACTCAGCTCCAACAGGCTAAAGACTGCTTTCAAAGCCTTAATTCAATTCCAGCCAGCTTGTTGCAAGCTCTCAGGGAGCAATGTGGGGGACTCCCTGCCTCTCCCAAAAGGAATCTGTCACAAAGCTCTCTGCCATGAGCTCTTTGATTTCAGATTCATGCTTACACACATCAGTCAGCTCAGATGCTTCCTTCAAATGCGAATCACCTGGAGATCTGGCTGCCTTACAAACAACACAGATTGCCACTTGCCAGACATTTACATACCAGAGTACTCTAAAATAAATTCTTCCATGAGCTATAAGGTTTCTCTTAGCACATATGAGTGTATACAAGGGCACATATTTTTCTAAGTAGGATTTCTACTATAGATAAAATAGCACATAACAGTCCAGCTATGTTTTGCTCTAAGCATCCCTTAAATAAACATTCAAAGGTCCTTTGGCCCTTCTTGTGAAGGGATTATCAAAAGCATTTGTTAATAGTTCTGTAAACTTCTTATCACTTGCTGATGCCAGTGGAGTTAGGCATCGAGAGCATTTGAAAATTCAAACTATATACCAATCTCTCCTTGCACCTGAACCACTTAAAAAACCCCACCTATATTTCTTTGCACTACCCTCTGAAGAATATGTCACTGTTAATACAGGATAATGGGTAGACTGATGAAGTTTTTCTCTTTTCTCTATTTCATCCCCATGCATGCTACTGGTGACAGTGGAAGCTTGTCTTTTGGTGATACATGAGATCATACATGGAATCAGCATTAAGACCTGTGTTACTTCCTGGAAAGCCAGAGTGACAAGGCAGAAACGGCTATGAAAACACCATAGTGGTATACATTCATCAAAGTGCCCTTCCTTACATTCCCAAGCGTAGCTGCAAATGACTCTTGATCTCCCTGCCAGATCTTACCAGGTGTGCTTTATAGCCAAATGCCTTCCTTTATAGTGGCACCACATTCTTCAGGTAATTAGGATTGGCAGTTTCTTACATAAAAACTATTAGCATCACTAACAAGCAATATAGCATCTGTGAAATGAAACAGGTTGTTCAATTTAATAGAAAGTATCTGATAGGGCCATCTGGAAGAAGGTTTTTTTCCAGGAAACAAATGCTTACCTCCCCCACAGCAAGTGCAGTTAATGTTTTGCTAATTATTTATGTGAAACATTAATTTTTTTTGTGTTCATTCCCCACAAATAACTGGAAGAAATTAAGTTTCTTTTTAATTATTCTGCAGCACATTTACTACATTACTAAATCCAGCTTTAATAATAATAATAATAATTTGCACATGAAGAGCATTTTATATCTTCATAGTGGCCTACAGCATTAACTACTGCATCCCAAAATGTGCTGCAGTTAAGTCCACTATTGCTGGTAAGCAGTTACTTTGCACTTTGTTGGATGTAATTTAATTTTACACACATACAATAGAAATTACATTACTGTTCTATTTATAGGACCCAAGTTCTGGGACTTCATGGCTTTTTGGGACAGCACCCAGGACAAAGGCTTCCCCTGTGTCACCATGCTGCTGCTCTGGTGTCAAGTACAGAGCAGTGTTGTGTTTTCCCTCTGGGGAGGAACTGTTTCTAGAGCTGTTCTGCTGTGTCCCTTTGCAGCCACCTTCCCATCCCACCCACAGAACCCCTTGCAGGCTGAGCAGCTGCTTAGCTGCAGCCTCAGGTTCTCATGCAGAGGTTTCATGCCTCTCGTGCTCACTCGTCCCCTCCTCAAGGCATACATGGCAAGGTTCTGTGCAGTGCAGACATAAGGACTGTTGCAGAGGAATAGCTAGAATTTCTCCCTGTACTGTTTACTTCCAATTGCTGTTTGAAGTGACTTTTCCATCGCATGCTCCTAGTGAATAAAAGTAAGAGTCCTTTTGGGATAAAGTATGCATAACGTTCTTTTAGGAAACTATAAACTAGAGACAGTTCTACAGCCTGGGAAAGGAGATATAAAGTTATTTTTATTCTTAAATTCCTTAGAGGGTGAGGCACTCAGATACGAGCGTGATGAGAGCCATACAAGTACATAGGGAGAGAGCGCAAGAGGAAGAAAGGAGTGATTAATGCAGCCAGGCTATGCTGCTTGCTGGAAGATGAAACCGAACCCACAAAACCAACATTTTGACAGAAACATTCCACTCCTACTATGGTTAACTTTCAAGTTAAATATACCAGAGGCGCTATTAACCCTGGTTTCAAACCAGTGTGACAGAAACATCGCCACCAGCTAAGAACGGCAGCTGCTCCTTGCACAAGTGACCAGAGATGACCAGGCTCAGCACCCTTTCCCAGACACACTGACTGCCACCAAGTTGTAAATTGGTAGCAGAACAGAAGGCATGAAGAGGGAGTAGCATAACTGATGTTGCTTTCGGCTATTTAAAGGAGATGGAAATTTCTAGAAAAGTCTGGCAGCTGCATCTCTAGAAAGACTGTGTATTTTCATGCTTTGTTTTTTGGTGGATGTCTGTGAGTCTGCAAACACGATTAGTAGGCAGATCAAACTGCAGCCTAAAAAACCCTGAGACACGTTTCACAGTGTGGACATTTCTCCTCAGGAGCTGTTTGTGACTCACTGTTCCTGTCAAGGAGGATAATGTGCCTCTAAATTTCCCCTGACAGAAAATGTATCACACTGTCAGCTGCATTAGGGAATGACAAACACAGCCTGGTGGTGGTACTGCCAGACACCTCTTGGATGCTTGCAGCAAGCACAGGTGTGGAAGTTACCTGCCTCAGTGCAAGCAGAGTAAAAGGACCTGGCCAGCTCGAGGACACACTTAGACAAGTTCAGCAACTTGTAAAAAGCATTCATTAATCTCTGTAAAATGAGCCTCCCTGGCTCCTAGAGGAGGATATGTTGAGGTAGAATCTGGGTGACCTGATTATAAAACTGACATAGAAGCAATGTTTGGCCTCTGAGCAGCAGCTGCTGTTTGAAGGGGCCTTCCAGCAGCCCACCACATGCTGCAGGCACAGCCTGTGCAGCTGCTGGGGGCTTCTTGGCTCCGAGTGGCCAGACCATGCCAAAACGGGGCACAGGCCGCAAAGTGCTGATGTTGTTGTAGACCAGGGGAGCACCTGACAGCTCACCCTGGAAGAACCTGTGTAATGGGTGTGTCAGCCTGCACAAGGTTAGCTCTGTGCCTAACAGAGGTATCCATGGACTGCTACTGCCTTACGTGAGAAGAACAGAGCTTTCGCTTTGGCCATACCAACTGGAGTTTTTTGATGGAGAGAGTGAAATTCACTCCCTGTGAACTAATGGGAATTAGGATCACATCCAGAAATTGTGTTTTTCTTTCTAGAACTGGTATTCCCATGTCACATGATACCTGTGTTTTATACTTAAGGTTCTTGGCTGTTATGGCAGGAGCCAGGACCTGGCAGAGAACAATGCCATTTCTTGTACTGGAGGCTTCTGGGACACTCTACACCAGTGGTTGCAGAGCTGGACTGGTGAATCTGAAGATCTGAAGTGAACCCAGGTGCAAGCAGCGGGGGTTTCCATCTCCCATCCTTACTGGCTGCTCTGGGAGTTGTTACACTGTGTTTTTATCAAAGCTGAAACAGATGCTACCACTCCATCATAAGATTTCAGATCCTCTGCAGTTTGATTTCTTTTCCCTGTCTTTTTAAAATCCTTTTTCAGAAGGGCGGAAAAGCTATATGTATGCATTTATACTAAAGCAATTGCTATCACCTTTGACTTGTCTATATATCTTTATCTATACAGTGATGTATTCTTTTAATAGATCTGAAAGAAATGGATGGTGGGTGCAGGGAGAATACATCTAGCCAGACTCTAAAAAAGGTCTAGAAGTAAAAAATATCACGTATAAGGAAACTGTTTTTGATCTACTGACAAAGGCCTGAACCAAATAGGGCTGATAGTCCGGCCTACCTGTCTGCACTGGGCTTGTTCAGCTCTAGCCCTCCTGATGCAAAGCAGATGTCCAGCAGCACACCTCCCAGATAACTGCTGCAGGAGCTACAGGGCCCTGGCCAGATTTGCAGTGAGTGTATTCCAAGAGTAATATGCAAAGTCTTTGAAATCTTTGCCTTTCTGGATTCCTTCAGAGTCCCTTTCTTCACACAATAAACAAAGGCAAACACTGTAAAAAAGATTTACTGGAACAAAGGTATCCATCTGCTCCTACATCTCTACAAACCCACATTTGGTAAAGTGAGATTAAGCAGTTGGCCAGACAAGGTAGCCAGTGCATCAACAAACATAACTGCAGCATAAATAAAATAAAATAAAGTGAACAAAGGCAGTTAATGACAAACCTACTTATTTTTCAAAATCCCAGAAATTCCCTACAGAAACCTGAAGGGCCTTTCATTCTAGCTGCATTCTTTCTGACCCTACAAGTGACATAGTACCCACCCTTTGCTCTTCCCAGACAATCAGATTAGATGTGAGACTGAAAAAAAAACAAATTACAGAAAGTTGAATTCTTTTCAAAGTGATTTTTCTATTGTGAAAATCATAAATGAGTTTTCTAAAAAAAAATAATAAATAAAATGTTCAGGTTACCATTTGTTTTCAAAGTCTCATTAAATCTTCAGCTATCATAAGGCAGTGGATAAAATAGCAGAGCTGGCAATATCAAAATGTCATATCAAATCCAAGAAGCAGGGCTGCAAGTGGGTCCTTTGAGGATCTCCATGCTGCGATCCCTCTGCTTGCCATTCAGGACACTCCTTATATGCAGAAAATTAAAGGGAAGGAACTGCTGCAAACACCACCAGAACCCTTGACTCCAAACAATCTCTCACCAATCACAGCCAGGATGCTGCAGAGCAATAGGAGCAATCTTCTCTTCCTCTAGATTTCATCAAAGCTGCATTGGGGCCATCTCCTCTCTTCATGGAGAGAGTGAGACAGGTTGAGAAACAATCATCTGTTCAGATAGGATGGGAAAAAAATACAGTAAATGCATTGATGCTTGGAGCATGATTTAGCTCATTGCTAGTGAGGCCGAGGAAGAGATACCTATTCTTGTATCTACTTCTCAAGCAGAAGGCTAAGCCAGTACTGTTGAGGCAAGCCACTTCCTCATCTGTTCATCGCACTCTCCATTCCTGTTACAGCTGTGGTATTTTCCAGCAGTAAGGCTTACTTTCCTCTTTGTGGGGTAATATCAGGTGGTTGCTGAGCACCAGCCATCACAACCAGATCAAATCCCACCCCTGTGTGAGGATTTTCTCTTACCACTGAAGTGAACAGGTAGGGAGCTGTGGTGAAGCCAGAAACAAGTCACAGCATTCTTGGTGTCTCGTGACTTGATTGGATTTAAGTGACTATATATCATTGTCTCTTTGGCTCACAATTTCTCAGTCTTGGTTCCCAAAACATCATTTTGCCCCCTGTTGGAATCATACTGCCCTCCACAGTTAATCACTTAGCCTTGGGGTAGAGTCTGAAGTAACAAGGTTTGCCTTCAAGGCCATTGAAACATTAAATCCTTGACGTGCTCACAGACTGGCTGTGCACTTCTGCCTCTGAGGTCAGATCCAGAATGCTTTAGATCCAGAATGCCTTCACAAAGGCCATTAAAGTTCCTGAAAAGACATGTTGTGCACAGTGACTGGATCAGGTGGGCAATACCTTCATAACTGAAAGAACTTTAAAAATTCATGATCAGCTTATCAGAGGTGACAACTCATTAGCAGGCAACTGATTTTTGAGATGCTGCCTGTCCAGCCTTCAGAAAGCAACCTAAATTCCCAGGGTACCAGCAAGGACAAGGTATGCTTGGGCTTGGCACTCCTGAAGTGAGTCCTAGGAGCACTCTAAGGGTCAGCACCTAAAGACACTTTAAGTTTAGGGCCTGTGGAACTCAAGAGGTTGAACTCCTTCTCAAAACTTTGTCTCCAAAATATTGGTGGAAGAGCTTTGCTGCATATAAGTCAGATCTTTCTGGAAGCCCTTGTGGTTACCCCTGTTGCTTTACTGAGCACATATTGTTACTATTTTTTGAGAAACAGCATCTCCCTATGTTCTTCCCCTAATCTAAGAATAGAAGTTTTCCAGAGAAATAGCTTTATTGTCCAGTGGCCTTGATGCAAAGATGAAACTGTCTCTTCTCAAGATAGAGTTTATTAAAAAATACATACATTTGAAAATTTCACTGTAACTTATTTTGAGTGTGAAATAGAGGAATTTTTGTGGTTTAACTTGCATTTCTGCACTTCTATATGGTAATTAAATATAAAAAAAAGTCAATGAAAAACAAGCTTTGGCAAGACATTAGTCAAAAATGTGTGCTTGGATTTTTTTTTTTTAGAGGCTCGAGGGGGCATTCCTTTGACTTTTTTTTTTTTAAAGTGCCTTAAAATACAACACTTCAAAAGCAGCTGCTTTGTGATCACAGAGCATTTTCCATATGCAGAGTCAGTGTCAGATGAACAAACGTGGATGTGCCTAAATGACCATAACTGTTGGTAATAGGTTAGGCATTGTGCAAACTATTAGCTTTCTCAAGGGTGGTGGAGCCCTGCTAGTACTCATTTCATAAACAATAATTAAGAACGGAAGATGAACCTTACCAGTAATGTATGCTCCCATCCAGTACAGTGTGCCAGGCAATGAATTAGCGTTGGTGCCATGAAAGAAGAACAACCAACCATATACAACTCTGAGTTTTACAGCCTTCCACACCTATTTCTGCAAGTGCTGTTGGGCATTGATCTGGTCACATACCTTCTCTGTATCTTATCTTCCTCATTCATAGAGTGGGGATAATCATCCCTTCAAGTGCTGCCTGGTATAACAAAGCCAAGTGCACCCAAAGTGCAGAAAATGATTGCAAGAAGGGGGTTGTTCACTGTCATACATAAAATTGCCTGATTAGCTCACGCTGTTATGCAAGATAGGAAAGCAGAATAAGAGCTCATTAAGTTTTTATTATAGCAAAAAATTGTTTAAAAACAAGCTAAAGGTTCAGATGAGCTATTGCAGGAGTGGGTGGTATCCAGCCTGCCATGCTCTGCTTCTGTCCTGTGGACTCTGCTCTGCTAGAGGGCAGCAGCTCTGTCCCCACTCCATTCCCTGCTCCCACCAGCAGGCACCTTCCAGTTCCAACCTGCTTCAGGGAATGCTCAGTGCTGGGCCGTGACAGTTTCTCCTGCAAGGGAAAATGCAGCCTCTGAGAAAAACCATCTGCTCTGAGAAACACCCTGCAGCAAAGCCAGGCAAGCGTGAGGTCTCCTGGGACTGGGAGCACTAGTGCAATACACAGTCATCATGAGAGGCAATTAAGAAATCTGCTCACAAAAGAAGAAAGGGTAAACATGCTATTGTGTGCTACCCAATGTTTATTGTAGGGATCTTGAATTTAGAAGATAAACAAACAGGCAGGCTGTGAGTGGTAAGGAAAGAGTTGCAAATTTGTGTCCAATCATGCTATGTCTAGCTCATCAGGGTTGAATTGGCAGAGGGAGGCTGTCATTGGGAGGTACAGGGAAGAATGTGCCAGGCCACGTTCTCCTTGCCCACATCTCCATCACATGTAGGATGAACTGGGGCCACAGCCACAGCGACCTAGCAGCAGCAAATGAAAAAGAGCCTTCCCATCCAGACCTGCCACCAAGTTACTCCTAGTCATGGCTGGTCAGGAATTTATGTTTATGGTCATCGGCATTTTTATTCATCAACACTGTTGGTGATCAATGATGGTTTTGGTGCATTTCAGGCAAAAGCTGGCATATAATTAGCCATCTGTGCTAACAGAAACAGCTTTAGTGATTGATCAAATATCGATATCAAAATTAACTATCAAATCTAATTTGCACAGTAATACCTTCTAGTCACTAACTGCAGGGCAGCAACTGAGACATTTGAAGAAATTAGGGTGAAAGGAGGATGATGAAGGTAAGAAGGAAAACATTATCTGTGATATGATATTCTGACATTTCAGTAATCAAAAGAGGAATACAACTCCAATATCCAATCATAGATATTAACACTCAAGTAAACACACTTTAAAAGAAGATAAAAAACAAATAAAGATGTAGTTGCCCAGAGCAATTTTGGCACATCTTCATTACATTAAAGCTCAGAGGAGTTGAAGTATTTTTGTGGCAGTGCTTGCGAGAAATGTGTCACAGAGCTGGAGGGAAGATTTTTCCATTCAGTTCTCTGTCACTCTGGTGGTGAGCACCAGAAGACATCATTTTTTCCTAAATGTGTTTTTGGTTTGCTTGCTCTGTCAAAGGCAGCTCTGTGGGAGCAGTGCACTTTTCCAGGTGGTTTTTAGGAGGTTGCTTTTCTCCCACTGAGTGGGCAGCCAGTGGTCCCTTAGGACACAGGACCTGTCACAAAATACAAGAGGTAGAGTCCCTTTCACCCAGATCCTGTGTCCAGCGGTCTCCTCCACAAATGCTTGTGAGAGATACAGCAGTAATCCCATGGAGGATCCTGCTCATTTCCTCTTAAACTCTTAGAAAATAGCCATAGGATGAGGCTTTCCAACTTCTCCAGAATCCCATTTCTTTTAAATATTTACTTTCACCTTTTGGCAAAGAGTTTTGCAGGCTATGAGCCCATTTTGGGGGGAAAGTGCTAGTTAGTTCATCACTCACATGGGAACAGATGCTGAACTAGGGAGAAGGCAGTTTAAAGCTTGTCCAGACAAAAAAAAACCTTTTAAAACACAGCTTTTTCAGGTCTTGTCAGCAGCTCTAGGCATCACCAGAGCATATTGAAAAGCAATTTGTGACATCTGCGTTCAGCAATTTCAGTCTGGATCTTGCCACAAAGAGCTTAAACTGGAAGAGCATTAAAAGGTTAAAAGGCCAGAGCTGCACAGAGCAAGTTCTCCCCAGGGATGCAATATTAGTTGGTTGCATGGTTCTGGATGTAGAGGGAGGTTAAGAGATGACTGCAGATATACTGCTGAGCCATTGTGTGGCTGAGCAAGTCACTCTCCCTCTGCAGTCCTAACTGCACAAGGAAGATGCTAAACAAAGACCAGCACTTCACATATGAGCAACTTCACCTTAACTGAACAATATAATGGGCTTTCCTTGCAAATGGGCACATGGCTAGAACTAGATGATCTTTAAGGTCCCTTCCAACACAAGTCAGTCTATGATTCTATGCTGAGGACAGCAGAAACATCCAAAGCCAGGAACCCATAGCTAAATACTGGGGGCCAAAAATTCTCATCCCAGCTGTGTGGAAAAACACAACATCCATTCACTTCGCTGGAAGCTAGGGGTGTATGTCAGAATTTGGCCCTGAATAGCCATGCAGAAAATGGGAAGCAGGAGGTTCAGGGCCGGGCAGGGTCAGGGGAAGGAGCTCCACCCCCAGCCCCTTCCTTCCTCACACACCCACTGTACTTCTCTCCATCCCCAGCACAGCACTTTGGGTGCATGCCAGGACAACATTCACTGTCCACCAGCCTTGTCTCCATTACTGATGCATGTTGCATGGAGGTGGGTGCTTCTTTTGGAACCCCCTGCTCTGTCCCATCTGACCTGGAGGGGAAAGAAATTGCTGCCCAATATTGGGATGGTGATGGGAAACTTCATGACTGTAATCCTACAAAGTTATTATATATTATTTTTTTCCTTTTTCCTGTCCTACTGCCACAGCTTAGCAGTTTAAATGTTCTTCAAAATGGATTTAGTGCATGATCTTAATGTATAACATTTAACAAAACTATTTCAACTAAAGTTCTGCTGCAATAGTTCAACTCAGAGCTGTTCCTCTACATTGTCTGAAATCAAAGCCAGCTCTTTCTCTGGCATGCAGGAACTAGAAAATGAGTGTTCAGTAAACAGGAAACAAAAAACCTTTTCCTTTACTGTCCAAGCTAAAAAACAAAACAAAGAAACAAAAAAACAAAAAACACACAACACTCAACAACATCCATAAAATAAAAGAAAGGAGCATCCCCCAACAGGGGAAAAAAGACTGACTTACTTTGAAATCTTGTTGATTTTGAAAGTATAATTTAAATAATTTACTCAAATATATGAGTTTATGTTATAAGATTTCTATTCATACAACTGAACCCCATTTGATCCCTACCACGTGCCTCTACGTTACTGTAATGCTATAATGGGACAATAGTAACAGGGTAGCAAAGTCATTGGCTACAGCAAAAGAGAACAAGCCCAAATGCACCAACCACAGATGCAGAAATTAAGGAAAAGAGCTTACCTTTAGAAGGCCTCAGGTATGAAGGGATCTCCAGCAAGAGATACCCTTACCTCCACTGCCAACCCTTAAATGAGGGCTCCACCCCTTCCAGTCATTCCAGTGCATTGCATACACCTGAGTGTCCCTGGGTTGGCCTTGCCTTCCCACCATGTGCTCAATCACTGTTTCTGGCTATTCCCACTACAGTTACATATAACTGCACTATAACAAGCAGAAAACAAAATGAGAAACTTGGCATGGAGTTTTGGAAAGTTGGAGTTTTTCTTCTCTGAGGTGAACTTCTGTTCCACCTGTGGAGACTCATTTCATGCCATGTATGCTAAAATAATCACTTGCTTACTAACAAGTATAGTTGGGAAATAAAGAGCTCAGGGTAATATCAATATAAGCTTTTGTCACCAGTCCACCAACTGTCAGTGGCAAAAAGCAAGAAAAGCCCTGCATGAGAAGCAGCAAAGACTGCAACACTACTTCTTTTCCCAGAGATAATTTTTTCCACATGTTGTTTACCCACTGATTTTTCCAAACCACATCTTGGCTAGAAGATAGGTGATGACAGGTCACGGGAGAAGCAAAAAAATTTTGCAGCTTGTCTTGGCTGTACCAAGTATGCCCTCACACTTGGAACAAATCAAATGCTTTGTGCCATTAGCAAGCTGTGGTCAGTCCAGGAGGTCTTTCCTCCCTGGCAGGGACTGTAGAGATGCACCAGGACCATAGACAATAGAGAGCTAAGGGCTTAGTCCAGCAGGCTAACAGTCACAGGGAGAAAATGAAGCATGGGCTTGCTTTATAGGGAGAAGTGTACCTTATAGATGCAAGTGTACCTTACTCTGATTGGGTGGCAAGGGATAGGGAGATATTCTTGTTGACCAGTATGTGTCATATAGATCATCTTCCCTTACTTTCTGCTTGGTAGCTGCCCTGAAGTAACAAGAGTGCCCTCATGTTTCTCCAGTTTTCAGTGTCATTCACAAACTTCTCCAGCAAATTTCCTGTCCTACAGGACACCATGGTGTCACATGCTACAGGTGAACTCTGGGAAGTGTCTTGCATAGTTCACAAACACAGCAAGGTTTACATATATCATTAAAACTGCACAATTGCGCTGGGTATCAACGCTTCACAGTCAACTAACCCTACCCCCTCAGTATATCTGCACATAGCTCATGTGGCACAACTTGCCACATATTAATTTTTAATAAATCTGCAACATAAATAGGCATATTTTGCAAGTTGTTCTTGCAAAACTCCAAATGATGCAAAGAGAATGGACTGTACACCTCTGTCTCCACCATCTCCCTTGAACAGAAGAAGGGCTACATGTTTCCTTGTTAATATCTTTGCTTCTCCAGGCACTGTTAAAGAAATGCCAAAAATTTCACCTGTTTAGTGAGCAGTGAAAGGCTAAGAATTTGTGGGGAGAAATGTGAGAGTTTGTGAGTGTGTCCACAGTGTGTCCACAGTGTGTGTGTCTCTGTCCATTTCACACAGAGCGTCCAGAAAGGGCAGCACTAGCAATAGGACTAAGCCTGAACACAGACTCCACGGCAGCTGAATAAATGCACACGGATTTGCGTCAGCATGTTATTTTTGCTGTTGGACCATGCTGAATTTATTTAACCTGGAAGTCACTGATCATCTGCCCAGATGGGAACAGAACAGCAGCATGTGGTGTGATCTGTGTAAAAATCTAAGCTACAATGGCTAAGAGAAAAAGAGGAATTTAGTGAGGTATATTTATGTGCCTGTGTCGAAAGATCAAGTCTACAGAATCACTGAATTACACCAGTATATTTCTCTGTAGCTAAAGATGAAAAGATAGTGAAAAAATGCCTGTTGTGCCATGCAGTCCATCCAGTTCATCTCCATGACAGTGTATATCCATTTTCTTCAACTCATTTCCAGATTTCAGCTGGTCTTTTAATGTCCCAAGAAGGGGAACTTTCCCCATTCCTCTGAAAAGTTACTTAGTTACTTCATAGACCTCTCTCTGCCTGGTCTTTTTTTTTTTTTTTTTTTTTTAAATTTCTGCCAGAATTTTAAACTTTTTAATTTCAGACTTACAACTCTTAATTTCACTTAATGTCTGATTTTTTTTTTTTTTAATTCCACAGATACTTATCTCTTTACCAGTATATTTTTTAACTACTCTTTTCAGAGACACAATTATTTTGTTGTGCCTCTGTTTGTATCAGTTTTTGCCTTGGTAAGACAGCACAATGCTTCCTGACATTCCTACCACCAGCCACTCTGAAGATTGGCACGTTAGCATCTGTGAGGGTCTCTCGGGTGGCAGAAGAGCCTAGAATATCCTAGACTTCATTGCAGTTCATCAAGATCTATTTTTAGGGAAAACTAGATTAACTGAGCTCTTCTTCAAAATACCTGAATGCAACTTTGAGAAAATCTATTAATTGATACAAATATTCTCCTGAGCTGCACCCTCTCACTCTGTTGTGTGAAATGCACATTTTCTTTCCCCGTTCAAAAGTTGTGAGCATGGCAGAGAATGTCTGAAGGGAGCAAGCCAGCTCAACACTGCATGCCTGTGATATCTACTTAGCACAACCCTAACTCCCAGTCTTTGTCTTTCATTTCCCCGATAGGACTTACCAGTGTGCCAAAATTCAGGTACAGTCAAACATTCTCCAGCATTGCCACTTCTGTGAAGAATTCATGTAGAAATTTTAGTAGGCTAAAACCTGGTAACATTCCTGCCATCTTCAAGATTGTCTCCTTATCAGGTTGCGATCAGCAGTTTGGAGCCAGCATCTCAGTATCTCCTTGCATGTGCCAACATCAAAGAGAAAGTACGTGCTCCTGTCTTCAAATAAGAGACACTTTCCATATGTGCACTCTTCACTCTGTCCTGCTTAATGACTATACATTAAGATATTATGCAGGAAAGGTTGCAACATTTTGTAGCATATGCTTGCACAAGCAAGAAGCATGTTTCACACCTGCTTCTTGGCGCTGGGACATTAGTCCTCATAACGTTGTTACTACAGCCTCACTGGCTTGTGATGCAGCATGTTTCAAATGGCAAGCTGGGGCAGTAAAGTGGGCCCTTCCCTGCTTGGGATGCCAAGCAGTGTGAAAGCCATTTACAGTTGGAATTATTTCTGTGGTCTTGTGTGACTGGGGAAGCGGCACATCACAAAAGATCCCCTGCAAAACAATTCTGCCAAATTGCTTCCAAATGAAGCTCCAGTTTATTTGCATGGAAAAATACGACTTATTTTTGCACTTAAAATTCAGAGAGCTGGTCTGAGGGAAATAGATACGGTTTTCCGTTAAATAACATGGACAGTGGTGGAACAGGATTACATCTGTCACAGATAAAAATGCTCTTTTTATGCCTTATTGTAATCCATTCACTGTTTTATGGTCCTCGTGTCCTTCAGGGAGTGTCAGAAACCCACACAGTGTTCCCAAGTGCGGCGTTTTGCATTTGAATCTTTGATGCTGTTGACAGATGTGTACAATCACACACAGCAGTCAGACAACTCCCTCTTGACTCCGCATTGGAGGAAAAGCGACAGGGCAAATTATTTCAGCTGAGGTCAGCACCTACTGAAGCTCAAAATACTCCCTCCAGATCCACCTGTTTCAGGCAGAAGCATGCGGATAAGCGGTGCTCTTCGGTGAATTCCCACTGCTTCCCTATTTCACATCCTGTTCTGGGACTCTGCCATCACAGATGTAGATAGCACACGTATACTTGGTTAAACAAAAAGGGCTGCAGTCAGCCTGATAAAGCAAAAAATGCCCTCACAATGCAAGTGTGCTATAATGGGTAGGTAAACACATATTCCCCATTTTATGTAAAAGCACTGAATATATAAATATAGGCACGTTCCTGGATGCTTCAAGTAAAATATTATAAATAGTACCCCATTAAAAGTGTTGGGGAACATCCAGAAGCAGAATCCTGCTCTTGTCAGTCCTGTAAGCTGACAATGGTGTGTACTAATCGCGTCTTTCAAGCCCCTTGCAGCTACTTCCCAGATAAAGTTACCTGGGATTCAAGGACAGGCTTTCAGAGGGCCTTGGGTAGCAAGGCCAGGGCTTCCTCTTGTAACCATCATCATTCTTGAAATATCCCTTATCAGCATAAATCTGCTTTCCTTTATATCCACTTAAGTTAAAGTTTATACTCTCAAGAACTGAAATATTTTTTTCTGAATAACCACAAAGCATCTTATATATAGCTGGAGGCCAAACTGAAGGGAGGTACCACCATATTAACCTCGGGCAGCTGTGATATTTTTCTTGGCTGTGTCCTCAGAAAACGATGGTATTAGCAGCTCTGACTAAAATACAGAGAGCTGCAGCTCCCTCACAGCAGGTAAACAATCTGTGCAATTGGGCACAAATGCTGATAACAAGGCCTCCTTCCAATTAGGACGCAACAAAACAAACTGCATCAGCAAAAAATTCCTGAGAGGCTATTCCTTAAGGCTTCTTTGTACTCTTTATAAAACACAAACATTCTCACCATGCAATACCCCCAAATTCATCAGCTGCTGGCAGGAATACTTAAGCACGGCTTCTTTGTGAAGCTGCACAGAAAAGATTGCCTGGTGCTGCTGCAGCCAAACCTCAGGGTCACAGCCAGCGGGACGCATTTATACAGGAGTGGCAAAAATTGACATGCACTGCCAGAGAACTGCAGCCTTCTTTTGCAAGAGCAGTTTGCTAAGGTGGGATGAAACCTCAGTGTAGACATTTTAATCTCCAGAAAGCTGCTTGAGTGGAATGTACTTCAAAAGCAGATGCGTTTTGAGAGCAGCCACAGCAGCTAACAAATGTGAGTGATGTGTGGGTCTGAGACTGCACGATCAGAAACATCTTATCTTCAGTCCCTTTCCATGTAAACATGGAGGGCTAGCTTCTCATGCTGAAGAAGGACAGGAGCACTCCTAGAGACAGACAGAGCATGAGTTTTGCAGATTGTTTCTCACCATTGTCTACAGTTTCCCAGAAGTTATACAAGCACACAAATACATTAATCTCACTGTCTCAGCAGTTTTTTGCTTGACCCACACATGACCATCCTTGTCTCCATCTTCTTTCAGATCTGATTCACAGACACGGGCAGCATGTCTACTCAGTTCATATGTAAAGGAAGTGGATTTCAACCTTGCAATGCAGTGGTGAAGAAAGATTGAATGGAACCAAGGAAGTACTGAGACCAGAAGTTACTGGACTCGTGATGAAACAGTTGTTTACTGTATTTGAGGTTTTTTCCTGACTTCTAGAAAGTCATCTGTAAATGGCATTAGTAACTCTTGGAAAAATTGCCAAGGAGCAATTTCTTGAGGTAAGATGGGGTTTAGGATAAAACATATCATCAAACAAATGTAAAAAAAGATCAACAGAGAAGAGTTTATAAGACAACAGAAGTCAACAGTGGTAACACTGGAAAACATCTTTTCCCTTACAATGTGCAGGCATGACCGTGTTTTTCCTGTTGTCTCAAGGAGTGTTCCCACTGCTTGCCTCTACACAAAGGACGTCCCCAGCAGAACAAGAGCTCTTTGTGGGGCCAGTGGCACTTGGAGGGCTTGTGGTAGGAGCAGGTGATGGGCCAGTTCACTGTGATGTGGTGAGATGATCTCCCATTCTCTTGGGGCAGTCAACTCAGAGGCTTCCAGGCTGGAGATTATTGGGTGGGCTACAAAGATGCAGTTCTCCTAGCAAAGAGTAGCAGCACTGCCTCTGGGAGACTGGAGATCAGTGGCAGAAAATGAAGATCACCAAAAGCAGTTTTTAACAGCCAATTTGGCTGTGATCTTGACAGCCAGCTCTATCAAACCAGGCTGAATCATCTCCAGCTCTGTCTAGGCAAGAGACGTAGGATTTATAACAATATATTGGAACAGTTTTGTAAGTGCTTTGTAAATGGTCCTCTGATTTTTTCATAACTTTCTTCAGTGGAGATATTGAGCATCATTCAAGTTATGTAGCTGTCAGTGAATGGGATAAATATGTGCTCACTCTTTTCTGATAGCAAAGGCCTTTGCTGTAGCTCACAGTATGAATGATCCTTTCAGTTACAGTAACGATTCATGATTATGCTGAAAGTTGAGAACTCAGCATGCCTGTGTCTATCTATGCCAACACCCTGCGTAGGATGTCTGGACAGTAGCCCGGGTGGGGGAAGGAAAGTTATGCATGATCTGGCTAAGAGGCCCAGACAACTCCCAAAATTTAGTTACAACCCTGGTGGCAAAGTTAGGTAGTTCAGGATGAATGCTTGTTTAGTCAGATCTCGTTATAAGACTTAGACACCTCTGCCACATTTGAATGACTTTGTCACAACATCAGAGGGCTGGACTGACTGGAAATAGCTCTGTATTAGTAAGATCTGCCCTTATGCAAACAGTATAGCCATGTTTTTCTTCCAGAATAATTAGCAAGGTCATGGCTTTTAACAGTAAAGCAGCAAGAGGAAAGAAAGTTAATGGTATTTTCTGAAGGGAGTTTGCCCTCCTGGAGAAAAATCTGCCTATGAGTCCAGAGCCCTTAAATATCCAAGGCCTTTCAGGGATGGGATTAAAGGTCCTTTTTAAAAGGAGGTTTATCTCAGTAATCACCTGAGAATCCATCCTGTGCTTGTTCTGGACCTTCAGTGGTTGAAGTTTGAGTTTTCCCAGATCTGGACGGAGAGGAGATAGCTGAAGCTTATCTCCAGGGTGTAAAACTAACACACAGGCTCTCAAAGATGTTTACACATCTAATAAGAATAATTTAAATGCTCCTTCTCCTGAGGAGAATGAAAACAGCAAAAGAAATAGAAAGCTGAGAAGAAATATTTTGTTAAAGAGAAGAGGAAAGGCAATCAGAAATATGTCTGAGCTGTAAGGTGTAACCTGCTGGTGTCTTCACAGATTTTAAGAAAGGGGGCTGTTGTAGAAAGTGAAATATTAGAGACATTTCTGAGGATGCAAACAAAGTCAAGGACAAAGTTAAGGAAAACAAACAAACAAGCAGGTCAGCAAAGTGTCAGAAAACAAAAACAACACCTGGATGGGAGGGTCTGGGACGCCGATAGGACGTGGGAGGAAATGGAAATCAAAGGGTGCATGTCTGTAGCATGCAGCAAGAAATGTTAGCCTGCTGCAAGAAAGGAAATAATCAAATTCAGTGGAAGGCTTTATTGAATAGGATGAAACAGATGCACCATAAGAAGTTAATAACAAAAGATTGTTACAAACACACTTCATTCCATTAAGGATCTCTGCAATTTTCTTTGATTAAAAAAAAAGATCTATTCAGTGAAACACTTCAAGATATTTCTACTGAAAAATATTCAGTTGTAAAAATGTTGTTTGAACTAAAGCATGTAGATGTGTGTGCATGTGTACCTGTGCATATTTTGCAATGACATGGATGAAATTCTCCAGGAAACAAATCATGGGTTTTTGAACTGATCTACTTTTCAGCACTAATGCTCATTTTACAGGCTTCTTTGCTTTTCAAGGATTCTCCTCATACAAACAGATTAGTTGGAACAGTTCTACGTCTTTAAGGAGCTGCTCTCTTAGGAGTATACCATATGGATGCTTTGTCCCACTGGAGATTTTTATGATTCCTTTTGGTTTATAAGCATATCAGAGTTAAAAACTGTCTGTTTTGCTTTTCACAATCTTTGTACCTGGAAACTTCCAGAGAGAGGTTTGTTATGAGAGAAAAGAGGAAGAACCTTGTGTATCGCCCTTGGAAATTTCCACTGATACTGCAGCTATTTCTAATTGCACACACTGCAGCCATGAAGTGGAAATGTGAATCCTCTTTTTCTTTTTCAGTATAACAATGGCAAGTGGATGACACGACTGAAATACATCAGTGAGAGTGTTGCTATAACTGAGATAGCACAAGGACAAGGGGAAGACAAGCTGCTTGTTTGGAGCTGCTTTCATAAACAGGCACCTCTGTTTTGGGTCCATGTCTTCCCCCAAGCATTTTGATTGGAACCGCCCTGCTGCAGAGTGGGGCCATTGTGGAGAGGTGGGAGCTGGATACCTCTTGGTAACACTCAGATTTCCCCCCCCGGCTGTCTTTTATTAGTCCAAAGGAGCGTGGCTGGAAAAGATTAGATGAGGTTTCTAGAACGTAGCACCTTCGCTAGGTCTGAAGCACAGCAGCTGACATCAGAGCAAAAAGCAAATCAGAAACAGTTGTTCAAAATTTGGTCCCTTGGTGTACATTTCTCTTTTATCATAACAATACTTTCAGTCACTTTTTCTAGCTGAAGTAGAATGTTGAAGACTGAAATATTTGCCTAGAAGTGTCTTTTCAAGTGAGAAAGGCAAGGAGCAAGAAACAAACCAAATTCACTGCTCTGGGAAGTGGACAAAGCTTAATAATTTACGCCAACAGTAAGCTCAATACTGGGAAGGAGGGAATAGAAAATAGTGTCTGAGTACTCCAGCAGGGATTATACACCCCTTATTCTATTTATAAATGTTTTAAATGGGACCAGTGGCAAGACGATCCAGTGTCTGCTACTCCTAGGCTGTTTTCTTGGGATGCTTCCCTCCATCAAGAAGAGGGCCAGAGTGGCTCAGCAGCAAAATGCTCTGCTTCCAGAAAGCACCTCCCACACTCTCAGCCATCGCCATCTTTCTTAGAATGTTGCTGGTTCTTCAGCTTTCCCCACACTTCCCCAATTAAATTGCTCTGGCCCTGGATGCAGGAAACCATACACATCTGCTCACTCAACTTTTCAGCCTGCTGCTGTGATGGCTGGAGCTTCTGGTCAAAACCTTGGAAACAGATTTTTAATTTAGATTTTTGGCCAAACTGTGGCCTTTTTTAAACCTTTCAAAACTCTCAGTTGTCTTAAAGTAAATGAGAAGCAGTGCAGGGGAGATTCCCAGCAGCAGTCCTGGGTGAAACCATAGGGAGAGGGCATCAGGATGTTGCCTGCTGCTTTACTGGTTGCACAGGGGGAGCAGCATCCAGTTCTGTTTCTGCTCTCAGCAGAGACAGATTTCTGCTGTTGTTTATTTATTTATTTATTTATTATTTTGTTGAAAGTTTAATGGAAATTTGATGTGTCTTTTTCTTCTCTTCAGATGTGTTAACAGATACGCAGATCTGCAGCTTTGTAGCCAGATCACTGAGCAAATGTGCAGAGAAGATAAGGGTGCTAAGAGCTTTTCCTTGTCCTCTCCGGACAAGGAAAACAGGTCAAAGCCTGTTCCAGTCCCCACAGTGCCTGTGCCACCTTCCTTGCTGCCTGGTGACCTGGTGGCTAAGCTAGAGAGGAAGAGCCAGCTGAGCCCTGGCAAAGGGACAGCCACCATTTTCCAAAGGTCTGTGGGCATTCCTGTTGTAGAACACCACAGCAACATTATCAATCCCTGGTATTTCATATGAAAGAACAGTGCTTTCCTGGACAGCTCAGTGGCACTGCTCAGCTACTGAGAGCTGTGCTCTTCTAGCACTGCTGGAGGCATCTCACATGAGCGTTGCCACCCTTCCTGTGCCAAAGCATCTCTGCTTTTAAAGGAATATCTCTGCAGTACCATGGTGTGATGGAGACTTCAGTAGTGTGCAGGAGCACAATAACTTATAGGGGTAAAAGCACTTTTCCTTGTCTTTCACATAGGGTTATCAGTGTTGTATATTATCTCTGTTGCTGATGGGGGTGCCACAGTTTAAGTCTGAAGGAAGGCTGTCTGAACATAAGCTGTGACCCTCTTCTTACCAGTGCAAGTTTTGGAGATGAGACTTGCCTCAGCTCAAATGAGGTCCTGATATTTAACTGCTTCATGTCTTAGTTCTGTCTCTGCAAATGGATGAACACAGCAGTGATAGCTATGTTGGAGTCCTGAGACAGATATGGGGCATTTCTCCTTTGCTGTAGGTGGCATTACTAATTCAGCACTCTTAGGCAGCACATACACTGGCAGGGTTTTCTAGTCTACAGTTGGGCTGAGGCCTTTGGTGCCAGCGAGATTAAAATGTATGCATCATTGTTCATTTTCAGCTACTATTCCTTTCCTTTGCTGTTAAAAATGGAACATAGTTTCATAGTTCACATATACAAAGTGCCGGATGACTAATACAAGCACTGGCCTTAGGACTGGTCTATTTGCTGCAAAGAGTGAAGCATTGCTCTGCTCTGAGACATTATTTTCTCTGTGCGCACAAACTTAGTGAAGACCGTGACTGAATTGTCTGTGGCAGCTTTATAAATCCCTCCTCACACCTTATACATACTAAGTTTGAGTTCTTTTGAGTTGGACTTTCTTACCATTCTGTCTTGTTACTAGTGCATTATGTCATCTGTCACTACAGGAAAATGACAATGACCAATTTATGTACATTGGAATGAGACAGGCTAATTATAAGGTGTCTACTGCTATTCAGCATTTGCTAAACTGTTAACGTATATCTTTTTAGCTAACAGTGCTTGTTGTAACTGAAAGTCTAATTGGAGCAAGAGACTTGCACAAATCTTCTGTCCTATCAATGTGCAATACAATCAGTTCCACTGATGCTCTGATTTCTTTTTTCTTGAATGTTTTTATTTTAAATAGTGTGCTGTCTTGTGTGTAAAAAATCCCAGGGTGGCAAGTGAGAGAATATTGCTGCACAGCATACTGGAAAGCTCTGCAGCACTGAGCAAATAGAGAAGAATTCTCATGATTCCCTGACCTAGCAACATCTCCAATAATGAAGATGTGTAATAAAAGTGTTTGAAAGGAGGCAAAACTTGTGTGCTAGAGACAGCCTTCGTGAAGATTTGAGTTTAACATGAATTTCCATTTAGCTTCTCCTCATTTCCTGATGATGAAGGGTAAGCTTTCAGCTCACTGATAGCTACCTGCTTGCTCCACTCCTGAGGGCTGACCTACAGTCTCCTGTGGAGCTGCGTCTGGTTAGTTTAGAGATTTTGTTAGAGTTAAAATGATGGAGACTGAGGGCAGATATCTGGTGAAGGGCCAGAGGGTAGTTGAAATGGACCAAAAACTAGAACACTAGCTCTGGAGGCTCCCCCCCAGGACTAGAAGTCCAGGGGAAGGAAGTAGAAAGGCAATATTGCAGGTCTGGAAGTCAGGGGTGAAGTCATCAAGGAATGTACAACACAAACAGACAGCTAGCAATAAATGCATAAGCCCAAACTCCACGATGTTATTTTTTCAAGTAATTTTCAGTGCAAATAAATATAACATCCTGCCAAGATGACAGCTATAACCAGCGAGAAAATCATTCCACAAACAAAATAACCAGAGATCAAATTTTCAGGTTAGGAGAAGTGAGGAGCGTGGTCCCTTCCAACCTTGAGATAACCTTGAGGTAAGGTCCAGACTGGGAAGGAAACAGCAGAAGTCAGTGTGACTTGGCAGTGGTCATCGCCAAGGGAGTGAGATATGTCAGACTCATTTCTAAAAATCCCTTCTCTGTCTGTCTCAATTATCAAGGACTGGAGTGCAGACGGCACAGGATGGGGCATGGGCACACTGTAGCATCCCAAATCTGTTCTTTGGCCTGGCCAAGGTCCATCCCTGCAAGTAAGGACGACTTGTCCCTTCTCTCCTCCAAGGCAGAAATCTCTTCATAAAGGGATGGGAAGGAGGCCAGGGTCCTGTCAGTCTTAGTCTATTCCCTTCTGCCCCTGCATTATTATCCCAGTCTGGGGGAGGCATGTGGTACCATCCCCCATCAACCAGCCGCAGACAGGCTTAGCAGCAGAGGGCACAGATACAGCACACACTGGGCAGCAGTGGCAGGGGGTTGGACTCCTACAGCACCTCAGAATGTCTGTGTCTTGTATTTAATTGAACAGTGTTTATGTTTTAATCTTCATTCAGTGCATAGTCTGGGTGATAAAAGGTCAATATTAAGTTTTACCTGCACAAAAATGTAAACGTACTCCCCCAAGAAAAACAGCAATTACTTTCTTCTGTAGCCAGTTTGCATTCAAAAGGGTCTCACTTCCTTCTGTAAGGATTTTAAGTTCTAAACTGAGAAGAAGCCTTACTGTAGAGCTATTGGACTGACAGGCTTTGTCACTTTGCATTCATCATTTTTAAAATCAAAGGAAAGACTACTTGCTTACTTGTCGGTTTCCGAGAAATACAGTTTAAGATACAAAAGTGTAAAAATGCATTGTGTCTGCAAAACAACCCAGAGTAAATAATATCTATTCACACTCTATGTAAATTCATGCCCTAGATACGCAAACGCTAGTTCAGAAACTTGTTGGCAGGAGCTGCAATAGACAAGTATACAAGCTATTGGCAGAAGAAGTACTTCCATTATTCATTTGTCACTGGTACCCAGGATTGTGATGCTATTCAAGGTAATGTACTCTCTCAAAATAAATCTTTTATCACTACACACTTCAGCAGCTGGAACTGGTGATGTATACAAGCATATTCTGCATACTGATACAAAGCCAGGAGACAGCCACGGCTTGCTGGAACTGCTCCACTGCTGCACAGTTTTACTTAAACATTATGCATTGTTTTCTCTTTTTTAAAAAAAATCTAATTAAGTTAATGGTCAGATATATCCCTGCCAATGTGTACAGTGTCTTGTGTGCACAACATCTAATAAGGCATTCTTTGTGAGAATCTGCATAGAGAAGTACTAAAGATTAATTTCAGTAATGCAAAAGGTCACAGGATTTTATGCTTTTCTCTAGCCTAGATCACAAGAGTTATAACAAGACCCAGAACAGAGAAGCAGCAAGATTTAAATATAAATGGATAGAATATACTTCAGTAGACTAGGCTGATGTTAAGATAAATGAAACCTTCTTTAATTCTTGTAGAAATAAAGCAGTCTATGGTGTTAATAATATTGATCCAAACTGAAGTCTATCTTATTTGAATCAAATCAAGCTTTTTATCAATTTAGGTGTTAGTGTAGACATGAAACCTGAAAAAAAGTAAAGTAAAACTTCACTGCTGAAGATTCGCCTAAGAGCAACACAGGAACTATTTATGCACAATCACATTTAATTACAATTTCATATAGAAAAACCAGAATTACAACTTTGTGCTCATGAGAGTATTTTAAATTTAAAACTCCTCATTCAGAGTCCTATCTGATGTCTGAAAGGTGGAGGGGAACTGGTGTGTGGAATGGGAAGAATAGCAAGGAAGACTCCTTCATGGCATAGAAATTTAAAGAGATGAGAGGAATGAGGCAGAGAAAGATGGTTATCGCTGAGATTAATCCACTTTTTTCCTAATAAGATTGTAGTAAAGGTCTTCATGCTGGGTTAAAATACTAAAAAGAGAAGACCTAAGTGCTCCCTAAAGAATTTTAGTGGTGATTTCTTGAAATGATATAAGGCAAAGAGAGGATTTCTTCTCTGTTTAAGGTCTAGTCCACTATACTCCATAGACTTTCAGGTGCACTTGTATTCCTCTTTTGTTTCCTCCTCCATAAGTAACAAATGGATATAAGTGCTCTGTGGGAAAATATTTATTTTTGAAGAGGAAAAGGACAGTATTTAAGGGTCAGGAGGTACACTGGAGGACCTGCTGCTCCCACAGTCATCATAAGACATCAAGATCTTCCAAAGAAGTGGAGCTTGGCTCCAGTGAATTTCTTTTGCAGCTGGCAGTGACAAAAGATGGAGAAAAGATTTAAGGTTGTGAAAATAGGGCTGGTGATGGGGGAACCATCAGCAAGAACTGCTGAGGCTTAAGCAGACACAGGTGTTCCTGTGTAAAGTTCACAGCTACCAAAAGTTGTCTCCAGTGCATGGCTGGCTGTTGCCCTATCAGGGGGCTCCCCATGCCCCATGGCTTACAGAAGCACTGCTGTCCTGGAGGAGCATCATATCCCACAAAGACACCCTCCCCCCAGGGACTTCCACCAGCCAGTTTGCTGCTCCCTAGAGTGCTGCTAACCATTGCCAGTGCTAAGCCACAGCCCACCATCTGCAAAAGAAAATTCACTGCGACTTGCAGGCCATCCCCATTAATGCATGTTCTTCCCCTCCCCCACCTAATGCCCATGACATATGGATGGGCTGCAAAAGATGGCTTTAAGCACCCCTCCTTTGCTGCTTCTGCCTGCCCAGGCTTGGACTTAGAGGAAGGAACAAAAAATGGCGTTTCGATACACAGATGAATTGGCTAGGGGCTAGGATCTGCAGCGTAACATGCTTGAGATAATTGCATATGTGGTTCTTAGAAACTCACTCCTCTAGGGTCTGATTAACAAGAAACTCCTTGCTTCTGAAATAGCTGATGAGGACAGTTGACAGAGATATTGTAGCTTTAATCCAGACCAAGAAAATACTGTATTTTAAATTAATTTCACAGTTACCATCATGAGCTGCAAAGACAGCAGCAACAGTTAGGCTCCAGTCAGCAACATTAAAAACCTTATTTTTCTTATCCGATACTTTTTTCAATATTGTTGTAGTTTAACTTGATAGGCAGCTCAGCAGCACACATCTCACTGCTTCCTGGTGGGATGGGGTAGAGAACTGGAAAAAAAAGTTGAACTCATAGGCTGAAATAAAGGCAGTTTAACAGGACAGAAAAGGAAGGGAAAATAATAACAGCAATGACAACAACAACAATGACAACAACAACAACAATAATAAATATACAGAGAAGTCAATACATAATGATTCGTCCCTTTGGACAGTTTGGTCTGCTGTCCTGGCTCTGTCCCCTCCCAGCTCACTCCTCACTAGCAGGGCAGCATGAGAAGCTGAAAAGCTTAAGCACTGCTCAGCAACAACTAATATATTGGTGTGTTATCAACATCATTTTCGTCCTAAATCCAAGCATGGCAACATACCAGCCACTGTGTAGAAAATAAACTCTATCTCAGTCAAAACTGGGACAAGTATGTAGATGTTTGTCCTTCAGAAATCCTTTCAGTACTATCCAGTTCTTCATGACAGTTGAAATTGCTGTTTATTGATCTTATAGCTTGTTAATCCACCATTCACTAGAGTATGCAGACATTATGATTCAATAGCCTAAGGAAGAGTCAGTCTTATAGGATACATTCCTGGTCCATCTTCTGAGGAGCAAAGCAAGATTGCCTGCTTTGGCTGAAGAGGTATTTCTCCCACCCATTATGCTGCATGCCTGTAAGTGCTAAAGGCATCTGTTCTTCGTGCAGGGCAACCATTCTTCTGAGCCAGATTAAAATGTGGTCTTGCAGAGAAGTGTGTTGGGTGAACATTCTGGTCATCCACTCTGAGCACCACACTATCACTGCTGTACATTATCATGAAGAATCACTGTATGCATAAAAAATTTCTTTGACCAAACCTGTATCATAATATGATCTTGGTCTTTGATGGTCTCGGAAAGTGAGAAACCATCAGGTTCAGTAACTGCCACATATTTGTAAGCATGAGGACTAATGATCTTTGGCTGGAGCATCCATTTCTGCTCTGCTCCCACCCTCAAACCAGCATCCCTTGTTCATACTATTACAATTCAAGAGGAGCAAATGCAAATAAGCAATTCTTTGTTGGGTTTACAAGTGCTTAAATACAATGGGAACATCCTCAGTAAGGAGGGAAAGTATGGGAAATTCTGGGCTTCAATACTGCATCATACAAATTAAGGATAAAAGGGTGTAGAGGAAATAGTATTGTAGGAAGATGCGCTCTGAGAACATGCTAATCCCAGAGCTCATTCACAGGTTCCCACTGGCCATTGGCGTTACAGGATGCACCATTCCTATGTCATATGGTCAGGAGAAGTTACAGGGAGCACCAGTGTATGTGTCTGGGCAGCACAAAGTATGTGACAGTGAGCTCTGTACTGATGGCTCATCAGATCTGACAAAACTGTCTGGGGTGGAAAGAATTTGGGTTCTGAGTGTAGGAATGGGAAGACAGCCTAAGTGAAAATGGAGATCAGGGAGACGCCAGTTTGCATATAGGCTCCATGTATGGACCGCAGTCCTTCACCTTAATTACTGTAAGAAGAATACTTACCCTAAATGGTTGTCTCTGGATCAAATTTCTCATTCTCTTTAAATGTTAAGTCTCCTTCCCTATACCTCATGCTGTCATGGGTGCATCTTCAGTGTGCACTTGCACAACATAATACTGCCTTTGCAAAAAGTTTTTTCTCTCGATCTCATACAGCTTACTCATACAGTTGGATTTTTCCCGGGGCTTAAGCTCATTTGATCAAAGCTACCTCTGCCTGATGCATCCTGGTGCCATAATGAGAGCCTGTAAGGCACATCCATTAGCAAATTTCCACCTCTCCACAGAGGAATTCAGAGGAATTTCTGGCCTTTGTTTAATAAATCTGAGTCCTTGGTTCCCACTTTGATGACTGTTTAATCGGGTAGTTTTGCCTAAAATAAAAAAACCTCAAAATGGCTCCAGAGGCAGCTCAGAATTAATTGTAATCTATCCATCTAAAACTTCTTTATGGTAAGAAATTACCTGGTGTTATTTTTGGTATTATAAAATTGTAAAAAAAGAAAAAAAAAGAGAAAACTCAGATGTTAGTTTAAGATGAGAAAAACAAGTCTAATGAGCAGCTGCTAACCCAGCCAAACCCCTTTCCTAACCTGACATGTACTATCTTATGTCAGAAAGATACACTGAATCCAGGAAATTTATAATTATGATTGAAATGATAAGAAAAAAAGAGCACCAAGTAACTGAAGGAAATTCCCAACTCTTACACACACACACACACACACACACACCAAAAAAAAAAAAAAAGATGCAGAAAATTCCAAAAATAGCTAAGTACCTTGGGATATTCAGAACAAGTAATGTAGCTGGTACTGCCCCAAATGAAAATTCTTTACAGCAAACTGGAGATCAGCAGCACCCACTAGTACTTTATTTCTAGCTGTACATAACTGTGCTGAAATGTTACTGCTAAAAACATTCAAGTTTTTTTTTTGTATACAAGAGTCTCATGTAATTGCAAACACCCATTAATTTTGGTAAATTCTTTGCCTTTTTATTATTATTATTAATATTATTATTTAAACAGGTCAGTAAAATATTGTCTTTTTGTCCATATTCTGTACTCATGGTACATATGGATGAATGAATTGTGCACTTGGGTTGGTGAGATTTTGGAACAGCTTATCAGGCTGATAAGCATTGCTCTTTCTCCATCTGTGCAGGCATGCAAGGAGTTAAAAACATCACAGCGCGTTAATTGCCCATAGGCTCCAAGAGTGTTGTTGCTGCTGATGCAAGGGAAATGTTGTGCATACAACCTCTCTTATATTTGAGACTGATAAACCTGAAAGCACACAGATGCACATGCACACACATGCAAGTACTGCTGCTGTGCACTCAGACGAAACCTGCTCTGTGTGCAGTTTCACTTCTCTGTGCAGCTGGGAGCATGGGGGCTGTGCCTGGCTGGGGACTGTCAGTCACTGAAACTTATCCCTGAGGGACTATAATTACCCAAACCCAACTGTTCAGGAAAGGGTATTAAAAAAAAAGAGTTCTGAATAATGACATCTTCCTAATTATCCATGGGTTTCTGTCTTTAAGAAACTGTTTGATCAATTCTCTTGTCAGAAACTCTGAGGCTAAAGTTCATACTGTGATGAGGAAGGTGAATCCCATTGTGTTTGCTTTCTTCAAGTATCTACAAGTGACAAAAGCTATTCTTCATCCTCATAGTTCTACTAGAGACCGTTGATACTTTGGTTGGAGGGTGCTATATACATACACATAAGATTCCAAAAATCAGGTGTTATTCAGAAACCTAACTATAAATCTCCTCAGCCTCTTCTGTCCACAACTTTAGATGAAAATCTCATGACAGGAAGCTTTCCTGTGACAATTGCCAAAATGCCCCCTCCTTAATGGGCCAAACAGAAGTTCCCTGTGAACCACTTTGACTGTTGTACAAAAGCATAGCCCCTTTCTGAGCCCTGGGCTGCAGGAGCTCTCGCAGCAGTGCTGCCACAGCTTCATCAAGCTGTAATTGCAAATGGATTACTTCATCAGCAGTGCGTGGCCTGTTATTTCCAGAGTCTGTCCCCTTTTCCCTTTAGCTATAAAAAGAAAGAAGAGAAGGCCTTGGAACTCTTCCTCTGCAACGGTCATTCATAATATTTTTAGCTCATATTCCCTTTTATTTTCTGTATTAACGTGTCCCTTCTTCCACTTCTTACATCTGCTGTCTTGTCCTGATGCTCTATATCCCAAACCTCTAGCTTTCCTCTCAAGACCTGACAATTTAACTCACCTTTTCTCCCAAAGAAGATCAGTGATCCCATCCTGCAGCAACGGCAGCCCAGCCTCTGAGCTCTTGGCCACTGCTCTGTCCATCTGCCTCCACTCATATCTCTCTTGCTCCCCATGCACTGGCCCTGTGGCTTGGGGCACATACCTCGCTCTTCACCCTGCTACTCATTAAAAATGCACCCCTACCTGCATGCCATTATTTATTTGTTATTCAAAGTATGTGGGCTTTGAATTTTTTATTCAAAGCATTCTTGCTTTTGCTTTTTGCCCGGGCATGTGAAATTTTAGAAGCAGGCCCAAACACATCAGACTCAATAGTGAGATGATTGTACTCTTGTAAGGAAGCTTGTACAGTGATAGATCTCCAGAATGAAACACTACCACGCAGTTAACATTCATCAGATGTACTCATGTCAGTGAGTAGACCCAGAAACATAGGCTGACATTAGAAGAATGCATAAAACTATGTGCACTAAGCAGATAGATAGTCAGTCATTTCAATTCTTCATGAGTTAAAGTCAACTTTAATGGCAGTCCACAGATTCAAACCGTCCTTGTTCATAAGAATGAGCCATGGCAGTTTTTCAGCTGAAGGAATGGGTTTTGATCAATTTCAGTGGAAAGACAGCAAAGCTCTTATTGCCTCCAATGAGCTGGTGGAAAAGAAGGAGAAAAAGAGTAAAGTGATTTTTCCTGCCATAACTAATTGTTGCAAACACATTTATTTCTGATAAGTATTGTAACATACATAAAGCTAAAAAATATGTGTATAAGTTTGGTAAAATATTGCCTTTTACTTAAAGGAATACACAGATCATTTCAACTTTCAGTTGAAGGAAGAGTTTTCAGGCTATTATAAGCAGAAAAAAAAAAGGTATTCTAATGGAAGTCTCAGAACAACTTCAGCTAAAACTTCTTTACAAAGACAGGAAGAAAAGCTTGGATTCCACATATACTGAAAGCATATTTTTAACAAGCTGTTCTTTATTGTATTGAATCACACTGTTTATGTTTTTCTCTCTACAAACAATTTTGTGTGCTTTAGCCAGAAGAAGGCAGGAACAAAGAAATTAAAAAAAAGTCAAAACAAAGCAACTTACAAATGAACTCAGATTCATTCAGCTGAGATAATCAACACATGCTGTACTTCAAAATTGTTGGAAAGGACACCAGAATGACTCCATTAGACAGGTTATTTTGCAAAAATACTGACCAACTGAAGCAAAATACCTTGTGGAACCTTAGAAAATACATATCAACCATTAGAGCTGGGTTTCTTCCTTTCAGTACAGCCAGTCCAGAATGAACAACATGAGACATTTGGGTTGTTACAACTAAAGATTAATGGATAGGTAGCTCATTTCATTTTCTTCCTTCTCACAACTCTGCTTGATTGGCATTTTTGATGGAGCAGTATAGACTCTCATGGTCTTCTTAAGACAATCCCTGTTATAGACTTCAGGGAGCCCATGAACACAGCACAGCTCATCAAATCCCGCAGAATTCATTCTGAACCATAACTGTCACCTATTTCTCTTAGCAAAGAAGAGATTTTCCACTGGCAAAAACAAACAAAAGCAAAACAATACTGACCAAAATAAAAGAAAAAGAACTGTGGCCTTGAAAGCCTACTAAGCCTCCTGATCCACAAAGAGAGGAGATAACAAAACAACATGGATTCTTCTTCTTGGTGCTCCTATGAATGATGGCTTGTTCTTTGGTTATTTCTCTGGCACGAAGTGGGCAGAAACACCTGGGTCTCAATGCTCTAATAAACAACAGCTTGCAAGTGGTGTGGCAATTGGATCCATACATGAATTTGGAAATACAAAGCAATTATGAGTAAAAGCCATATGTTTCCCTGGGTGACAAGTGAAAAGGTGTTCAAAGACTAAGACCTGCAGAAAAAAATAATTAATACAATGAGCTGTATGAATTTCTATGTGGAACTCAGGGATATTGCCTTCCTAGTCTGTCATGGAGGATAATAGCTGTTCAGAGCTAGAAAATCTGTGGGTTTTTTTTTTGTTTGTTCATTTGTATGGTTTTTCCCCATACAATTTTATGCATTACTTTAACTAGACCATTATCTTTAAGGTAGCCTAGTCCTTTAAATGAAACTACATTACACTGAATATTGGAAGGAAAAACTGCCATAAGGTATTAGGGTGTCATTTAGCTCAGCTCTACGAGAAACTGCATATGTTTGCTTCAGTGCTGTGCTGATCTAGTGAGGAAATTGATTTGCAGCTGGTTTAATAAAAGAACGTCAGAGACCACTTGTCAGGACAGGGAAGGCAGCAGATGGATCTTTGGAATTGTTTATGCTCACTGTAACAAGAACGTAGATAAATCCTGGGGTTTCTAGAAAGATTTTGGCTGGTGGTTCTGACTCCTTTGGGCTCTGGGCAGCCTTTTCCATAGTGTGAGGATCAGGGACATGGAAGCAGTGCAGGGGTACCCTCACACAGCACTATGCTGGGGCTCTTCCATTCTTGTCCCCATCAGCTATCGCAGATGATATCCCCAGTTTCAACTAGGCCTCCATAAACTGCACAGTTAGCTGCACACCAGGTTCATCAGGCAGATATTCGTACTGGGGGAAGAAGCTACACATGTACTTTGTTCTGGTGATCAGGCAGCACAGGGTAGGGTCTAATTGCCCAGTGACTTGTGCTCAAACTGAGATTTTCCTTAATGCATACACTTAATCTTTCTTCTCTGCATTGCATCCTGTGTTCCCTTTGGTTCTCATACACATACTTTACATTGTTTTTATTCACTAATTACTGATACATTTAGCACGCATAGATGTTCTGATCACTAGTCATACCCTTATTCAGCTAGAGTGTTATCATTTGATATTGTATTTGGATATTGTCCCACTTGTACACACAATTTTCTCCACACGATACTTGCTGTATTTTGTGCAGGCCTCAACAGATGATAGGCATGAGCTTTCTGCTTGTTTGGTCTATTATCAGTTGTGTTTTCAGCCTCACTATTACTGCTTTTATACAACCGCAGCACTTAGATGTCACATTTCTTAGGTCTCAGTAGCAGTGCTTTGACCTCCCGGGGTGACTCCTTCAGTTAATTTGCAGCATTTCAATACAGTTACTTATGCAGTACTAGCATGGGAGGACCAAGCACTATGTTCAATTCAAGGTTCAGAAATAAATCTATACAAAAAAATCCAGCGTGCTTTGTAGATGATACTGATAGTTGATGTGGAAGGAAGGATTTTTAGAAACTGAATTGTTCAAATAGAGGGAAGCAATGAAACCCAAAGCTGCTGAATGCCAGTGTGGCTTGCCATCATATTTCTGCACCCAGAAAGTAGAAGGGAAGAAACTCACTGAACATCCCTGGATGTCGTAGAAGAGAATTTGGAAATACCCTAGCAGCTCCAGAGCATGATGGCCGAAGACCTATTTTGGAGGCAGATCTAGGAGTAGAAGAATTAAAATCTCCAAATTGGACTGCTGTCTTGTCTGGGAGGCATAGACTTTTAGAAGTACTGACATCAAACCCCTCCCTGACATTTGAGTACTTTCCTATTTTCCATCTGCAGAAAATGCTGGTATATACATTTCAGTTACTGGTAAGAAATGCGAGTGTGCACCAGCCCCTTGTCGGTCTGCCCTCAGGACTCAATCTGCTGCATGTGTCACACAGGCTAAGCATAACAGATGGGACTGACGGATGGATACTTGCCAGTAACAAAGATCAAACTAGGAGCTGTATTCCTGTGGCTGGATGAAAGACACAAAGAGGCAGAACAACTTCTAAATTTCCATGGCTGACAGACAACCTGCACGTCTCATTAAACAAATTCCACAGTTCTCTAGGTGGATGGGACTGTGGTTGCAGAATGTATGTGCAAACATGTGAGTTGCATTCTAGACTTGACAAAAATGTAGAGTTTCTGGGTCAAAGAGAAATTCAGGTTTTAAAAATGTGTATCTTTAAAACCTGAATTCTTTGTCATCTATCCTGCATTCATTTTTCCATTTATCTTATTCACGCTTATCTAACTTACACACAGAGAGACAGAAATAAAATTAAATGCTCTGAGGTCACTATGGTGTTTCTGCTTGCATGTGCTAGTTGCTTTTCTCAACTTCCTGGTTACTGAACAGTAACTTCCATGGGTCAGAAACTGTCAGCTAATCTTGTACAACAACGATTCATTTGCAGTTGGTCTTACAGCACTAGAACAATAAACATGAATGATGGCAATGATGATACATCCTGCACAGTGTCACCCAATTAGATTCTCTTTGACCTATAGTAATAGATCAGCAAATTTAACTTGTGGCCTGGCCATTTACTTTAGAGGGTTCTTGCACCCTGCACTTCAGGAAGGAAAATTTGTTTCCAGAGAATTTCTGCGGTTTATGCACCTCATAACCATCTCCACCCAAGGTGTTAAAACCATGGTTTTATTCCTAGGAAATAGTGGAGATGAAAAACATACTTTGATGAATTTTGCATTGATGTTCTTTTGCAATGTGGTGTAAAATGCATTTTGGCTAGGTGGCTTGAGTCTTCTCTGCAGAATGAGAAACAAATATGTTCCTGACAATCCTTCACAACTCCATGCCAGCTTTCCTGTGCTGAGACTCAGGAGGATGAGAATACAAAATATTTTGTCAAAAGGAATAAAAACAGCATCCTACGGTTCAGAAGTCATATCAGCTATTGTCAGGGTGATACTATGGCTTCCCAGGGTCCTCTGGAAGTGAGCCACACTGGGGAATGGTGGAAGCATATGAAGTGAGGTGGCTCTGTCTTTCCTGCCAGTTGTTGCCTCCTCTCCTGTGAGATTGGCAACTGTCCCAAAGGAGCTGGAAATCACTATCTCTGAAGCAGAATATTTGAAAAAAGAAAGCAGTTTCAGATAGGCCAAACCTACCTGTGTTTGTATCATGTAGAAGGGTGCATAGAAGGGTGGCGCACATCCTCTGGTCCTGAGCTCCCACCAGGTGGAAGGAGGAACGTGGGGACATGTGATTCGCAGAGGAGTGTCAGTGCTGAGTTCCTCCAGATGAACACTTCCCAAGGGTTGGGTTAGGTATATGTGTGTCTGGGTGTCACTCGCCCACAGCCGACATCAGTGGAGATCACTGGCAGCTGGGAGGAAGGGAAGTAGGAGGGAGGAAAATAAATGAAAAGAAGGGAGTGGGAAGTCCACACAGTCTTTCAAAGAGGTGCACATATTAGCTAGAAGGGATTTGTTAGAAGAAAATTGTTCAGACTCCTTCCACATGCATTTCCTAGGGGCAGTATATTTGGGATCTTTGTCTGTCAGTGTTGATACCAACCCATATCTTAGACTGATGCCAAATGTTGCGGGTGTTCAGCTTCTTTCAGCTGTTTTCAGAGGGAAAATCCCAGGATCCCTACCTTCATGGGGAAATCAGATGAGAGTCACCCTAAGTCACCCCAGCATTGTACTTCACTGCTGTAAGTAATATCAGGAGCCTCAAAGCATGTGTGAGGCAGGGGCACCCTCAGAGACCCTGGAAGGTGTAAAGCAGCACTGGATGGCTAGCTCAAAGCAATTAAGTGGTGGGTTTTGAGATGGGTTTGTGTATTTCCCTGTAGAGTAAGGCTGTTGTTGATAAGTGAAAATTAAATGTCTTTTGCTAGTCCCCTCAGGGTGACAATACCTTTCAGATGTATCCATCTTGCACTCAAATCTCTTTCACTTCCTCCCACTCTTAAAGTAATAGTTATCTTCAACACCTCTGGGCTTGTATACTGTCACTGAGCTGGAACACACCTTAAACTGCTATCTACTGCAAGAAGGAAGGAAGGGAAGGAAGGGAAAGGAAGATCAAATAAAGAAAAGGAGGAACAAGAAGCCCACATAAAGTTTATTTGTTCTTATAACTTTTCTTGTTGGGGGAGCTGTTCTTCCATGTCACCATTCCTACTCCTGAAAAGCTTTTCCTGCTATCTGCATCTCATTTAAACATACTGCACAGACTGAATTCAGTATTCAGGTTGTGCCTTCAGTGCTATGTAGAGTAGGAATTTTCAAATGTCTTATAGACTATTTTTTCTATTTTGGCAACCTAGAATGATGTTTGCTTCCATACACAAAATTCACAACAATGTTCATGTGCATTTCTTCAGTACTCCAACCTAATCAGTCATTTCCAAATGGTTTTACAATCAGTTCCTCCTCAAGAGCTGTGGCTTGCATTCCTTTTAGTAGCACCTAGCTTCTTAGATCTCAATCTGCCCAAGGTCATTCTGTGATGTAGATCTTCTCTCCAGTCCCTTGCTTGGTGTCTCCCTACACTGAATGGCTGTGCTGTATTCTGGTCAGAACATAAGCAAAAGCACCAAATAGGAATGGTGACAAGGAAGACTATATAGCCTCCTCTGTTTGTCCTTACATTTTGACCAAATAGAAGGTTTCTGAACTCCTTTTTTTAACTTCTTCCTACACCATGCTTTTCTAGTTCACTTGTGAGAACCTGTGATATACTGGAAAAGCCTTTATAAGCTGAAATGCAGGACACCAATGCCTTTCCTCTATTTGCAAAGTCCCAAATCTGTTGTAGCAGGAAAATGAATGTTTGCCACAATTTGTCCCTGACAAATCTATGATATTTCTCACACTTTTTATTTTTTCTTACTGGGGCATGCAGGTTATCCTGCTGACTGGTTGCTGACCTTTTTCTTTTAACTGAATTTCTTTTAACTGAATTGTCAGGTCTGTAATCCTTGAGATCGTCCAGAATCTATGCTTTTCAAAAGAGATGAAATGTTTACCTTTCATCCACCTTCTGATACCTCTCCTATTTTTCACCAGATCTTAAAAAATAGTGGTTAATGCAAATAAAATTAGACAGGATCATAAATGGTGTAGGGTGAAGTACACTGGACCCCACAAGTTTGAAAACATTATCCTTATTTATATGCTGTAAGCCAATCTAGTCAAAACATCTAGTACATTTGGTGTCAGTTCATGCAAACTTGCATTTTCCTTGTCTTCACCTGAGGTTCATAGCATTAAGGACTGCCCCTAATCTAATTAGAGAAACAAGGACAGAGAAGAGAGGGTTTTCTGGTTTAAAGAGTATTTTATTTTTTCACTCCTTCAAGGAAGCCCCAGAGAACTGTCTCTGCCAAATCTTATAAATTCAAGCTGAGAACTCTGGTGCTCCCCTAATCCCTTAGCTGCCATGGTGTGGGTGCACCATCCTCCATGGAACTGTAGGACAGAATAATTGCCCTTCATTGTTGACAGCTTGCCATCACTATGTGAAGAAAGGCATATTTTGCACTCCTGAAGTTTCATGAAAGAATGCTGAACTAATAATAAGTTATGGTACCTGAAAAGGGGAGGTTAAAGCCTTCTCCATGACAGCAAAACTGAACCTCCAAAAAGAGGCTGAAAATGCCCTTTCTTTGCTGATCTGAGATTCGTTCACAGGTAATTTGCTGAGGTCACTGAAATTATTCCTTACAGGGATGCTCTGAGAACAAAATTCCAACACAGATTTTATTAGAAAACATCTAGGGAAAGCAAGAAATGGAGGTTTGAGCTTACAGCAAACAGCTGGCCTTGACTGCATTTCCCTGTGTAAAGATGTGCCTGAAGTACAGGTACAGCACAGAAAAAAAATCTATAAATGAGGAATTCATACAATTAGGGGTCAGTGGGGTTTCTTGATATAAAGCTAAGAATAATTTGAGCCGCAGTGAAGGTGCCTGGAGATATAGGTGGCAGTAATTAGCTTCATGCTGGGTTTAAAAGATAATGTATTAGATGTAATCATCAACAGCTCATGAGACAACAGAGGACAGGTTCAGATAACTGGTACATAGAGGGAGAAGGTACACCGAGTCAGCACTGTGTGAGACAGTCAGTTTTCCTTTTGTCGGGTTCTTAGCAGTGAAATATGATGTCCACAGATGTGCCCAAATTTGAAGAAAAATAACGTTTTACATCTTTATGTGGAATGCGGTCTTTCACGATAGGAAATATCGTGAAAAATAACCAGTGCAACATTTAAGTTTCAAGCCTGTTCCCTCTCCCAGCCTTTTGAAAGCCTTCTTTTATTAAGAGCCAGGTTTCCCATTTCTCTCATGTGTGGGGGGAGGTATCTCACTAGTGCTAAGGCTGCAGGTAGGTGCTTATGAGCAGTGGGTGGATCCACGTACCCACTTCACCCACTCTTCCTCTCTGCTCTCCGGATGCAAGGGTGCATGACACAACAGTGCCAGAGATGTTCACAGCCACTCCGGGACAGCGAGGGCCTCCTGTCTTCCAGCATTGCTCCTGGGAAAGCTCTGCCTGAGGCACACAAGAGTGAGGAAAAAGGCAGCTTGGTTCCAGCCAGAGATGGAAATTATTCTGGCAAGGTGTTCATGAACCAGAAGGTGAAAACCTGTTGGTATCAGCGGGAGAAAGGGACTAAAGAGGCAGATGGTGTCAGTTAAGCAAGCTGGGATCACAAGGCTGCTTCTTTTCTGAATGATTATCAGGTACGCTGATTGTGGGTTTTGGACTAGTTAAGGTAGTCATTTATTCGGGTTCACGTTATTCTACTCTTCTTACAGATGGCTTTGTAACATTTCTTACTCAGTAGGGTTAGAGACTGATGCCTGAAGAGATGCTGGGTGAATTATGTACACTTGAGAAAGCTCTTCACTCACATGGAATGAACACAAGGTGTGCCTTTTCTTTGCTAGGTAAAGGGAAGCTTTCAGCTTCCAGCAAGAAACCAAGCAGGAAGTTTTTTACGTGTGCAAAAGAGGTCATTTTATTTATGGTATATGGAGCTAAGCAGCAGTGGTTTCAGAAGTAATTGGTACCAGATGTGAATCTGTAGTATACATTAGCTCTATGCCATCTGTGGAGTCAGACGTGTCCCAGAATGAGAAACCCAAAAGCTGATTGGCTAGACAGGCATAGTCTTCATGAACCATTGACTTCCAGGCTGAACAGGGTAACTGCTATGCTGAGTTAGAGATTTCTTTCCCAGAAGTAAAGTATGAGCTTAAAGAAATGCAACTCAATTAATGGGCAGACTAAGTTCCTGGGGAAATAGGAATTATCTACTTCTTTTTTCTTTTGACATGCTCATTACCATTGGAGGTGCAGCAAAGATGAAGCTGAAGGTCACTGAAAAGAAAAAGATTGAATCTGAAGTACTTTATCACTGAAACTGCAGCATTTTCCCCTCACCAGTTTTTAAAACCTAAATATCCATTATATTTCATTGGTGCTTAGCTTATCTGTTCTGCTCCATTTTATTATTAGCAAGTGTGCTTATAGGGGTATAATTGCATGGCAGAATGAGAGCAGAATGACTTTGTTTCCTTGCTCAAGAGCTTCAGAAGAGTTCCAGCTGCTTTGAAATCATACAGTAGGGTTGCTAAGTACACCAAGTCAGAGGCAGAGTTGAAAAGCTCTGTTATCCATCATAGACTCATTTTTCAAACTGTTTTTTCTTCAGTTGTAAGAATACGATGTGTGCAATTTTGTATAATACAAAACATGTGAGCAAATGACATTTTGTCTGTTTCTATTATTGTTCTGGGACAACACTTTCCTTTTTCAGCTAAGTGTTCCCAAATTATTCCAATAGCTTCCTAAATTACCCTTATACAGCTACTAGCAAAAATATTTTTATAGGAATCAAGAAAGAACACAATATCGAGAAATAAAATACAAAACGTGAGAAAAGTAACAGGGAAGAATAGTAATGATCTTTTTATCTATACCCTGCAAATTTTATGATACATATATATGATATGATTTTATCATTTTATGTTATATATATATCCTAGTTTATCAGTGCCTCTGGGAAAATTGCCAATATACTAGCCTAACCAATTAATGGGAGAAAGCAAAGTCTACTCCTAGAATGTCATTGTCATAGCAAATTTCCCATTTAATGAAACATATAGAAGATGAGAAATCTCAAACAGTGGGATTCAGAAAGAGTAACTGATAAATCAGATGCTTGATTCATCAGTGTGCTGCCCTTGCTACACATTGGAGCATCTCTGTCAGCCTTGGATTTCTACAAACATAAAAGCTAGAGAGAGATGTTGTTGAGTCAAGTGAGAAAGACTGATGCAATCAATACTTTTTTGTTAGTGGCTTTTTCCCAGTTCATTCAAAGTCTTTTCAGATTGTTTTTTCTGCCTCAGGAAAATATTCATTTGGTACTTGATTCTTTCCAGAACATGTGTGGCTTCCATAAGAACAGGTTACAACAAAAGCAAAGCAGGGAGCCATGTATGAAATGCAGCAACCATGTATTAAGTAGGTGTACAGCAATCAAGTCACCCTAACTGGTAATGGGTATGAAGATTAAGGAGAAAAAGTAAAATTAGTGCCTGATCCAAACCCCACTGGAATTGGTGAGTCAGAGACAGTTCCACAGCAGAGGGACTCAATTCTTCTGCTGAGCTTGGGGGCTGGTGCCTCACAAGCAGCACAACCATGTTTGCATGCGAAGTCTCATCTCTGCACCCTCTGCTGTGCACCAAACAAAGGTTCCGGAGAAAAATGCTGCCAGTCAACACAGGAAGATGCTGGGTTATTTTAATCTAAGAAAATTGCCATTTAAAATCTGTGGCCAGCTTCAAATGAAAGGGACAGCCACAGTTCTAGAAAGAAAGTAGCCAACATAGTGCATAGAAAAAAAAGCCTGACAAGATTCACTGCATTCAGCTAGACCTTGGTAGAGATTTCTTTGAAACATCCTGGGATACTTGAAATCCCCTCCCTGAACAGACAGACATGCCACAGAAGAGCTCCTGGAGATGCGCACCTTCTGAGGCCATGTTAGAGGCCTGGCAGGATACCCGAGGTGATGCCAGTGGCACTGGAGGCACGTTTGGTGGTACCACTATGCCTACGCTATGCTGGGGGAACCAGATCATGCATATAGCATGTGGATACCTCAGATTTCAGACTGAATGCTTCAACTCAGGAGGTTTCCTGCACTTTCACTTGAGCACCAAGAAGTTTAGAGCCCTAATTCGGGTAGCTGGAATAGATGACAAACTGCAGATCTCCATACTTAGGAGATCAAGAACCTTACTTGTAACATGACTGAATCAACTTAAAAGACAGTTTATTGTAATTTTCTAATTCTGTGGAGCCATGTGATTCAGCTAGCATATATGGTATAAAGTATACTGCTAACTAAACATTTATGTGAACCCTATTGTGCAGTTAGAAAATCTCCAAGGAGTTGTCTTGATAAATGCCATAGGCAAGTGGAAATGTACTGTGGAAAAGAAGCACCTCTGGAATACTTGCCATGGAGGAGGTTTTGAAGAACAGAAGAGAGGAATGCCTAGCACAGAGCACAAAGAAATAATTGATCCCTCCGTGAACTAGGAAGATAGATTCAACAGCATCTTACAGGCCTTTGGTAACTTGATTAATTCCCACCTGAGCCCTCAGTATGCTGCAGAATTCTTCACATACCTGAAATTTCCTTGTCCTATGGCTTCTATATAAACTGTCATATTCAACTTTCCTTAATTCTTTCTGCAGAGTTGCTCTCATTTTAGAGTGCCAGTAATTTCTATAGACAACTGAAAGAAACATAGATTAGATCGTGATATCAAGTAATTAAAGCTGTTTAAAAAAAAAAAAAAAAAAAAAAAAGCAGAGTGGAAAACTAAATTATATGTTCTGGTTTGTTACTAATGTTTTATTTATGTTCATGAACAAGTGTGAAAGTGTGATGGAGCATACATTCAAAATACCTTGTAAATTAAGATATGTAGGATAAAAATCCATGAAAAATCCCAGCCATTTTCATTCCCTCATAGTCACACTTGTGCCTCAGCCCCTGTCTTTCTGCTGTTCAGACCTGCACAGAGTGTGAACTGCTTCTGGCTCCGATGTTAATCTCACTTGCACTAATTTAAATCCAAAATAGCTACTCTGAAGTCAGTTTAAAATGTTGTAGTTGAGAACAGGATTAAAGCTTTAAGGCCATTTTTTAAAGGGAATTAGGTACCCAGTCTCTCAAAATTCAATTGTAATCGGATTAAAATTTGGCTCTAGGGAGTTTATTACCCAGTCTCTCAAAATTCATTTGTAATCAGATTAAAATTTGGCTCTAGGGACTTGATCCTTGTGCCGATTACTTCTTATGGTGACCTCAGGGGTGTTCAGTGGGAACTGGGTGCCTGGGTGTTTTAAAGGTATAGGCTTCTCTATCTCAAGAAAAGCTCAGTTTCTCTTCATACAATTTTTAGTGTGCTAGTGTCAGTGTTTACAAAATAGATCTAGTCCCTTGCCTGGCATCAGAAACAAAATGTTGACTTTTGGCTGAGCCTCCTGTATTTTGAAGTCCCCATCAATCACAGCTGTGCTCCCCCTCTTTCTGACATGTAATCACATGTGATTTCTTAGAATATTCCTTTCCTTATTTCAAGGATATCTTAGGATTTTAGCATTTTTCTTTAGCTGATATTTGAGTAAACATGTATTTCCATCACGACATTTTTTTTTCTGTCTAATGAAATTTGTTGATTGTATAGAAATGCTCAGTTAGTAGAGGCAGTGAAATTACTCATTGCAAATGAATTAGCAGATAAGGTCAGCTTTCTCATCAATCTTTCAGTACAGAACTTACATCTGAAAAAAATCTTCCATTATTTCCGAATATTCTTAATGGTTTAATTTGTTTATTTCAGTCACTGATATTTTTGGAATTCTTTCATTAAATCACAAATTACTTATTATTTTCAGTGCACAGTGGTCACCCAGCATTATTTCTTCTCTCTAATTAGATGATTGTATTTATTTAAAGCAGGAATTAAATGAAGGCAGATGGGGATGCATACAAATTAGCAGACATCAGCAAAACTTTCATGATGAAGTTCAGCTTGATCACATATACATTGTTAATAAACCTCATATTAAGTCATTATTTTTAGACTTGTGCAGAATATTTGAAGTATCTCAACTGCTTCTTTGCACACAGGGAAGTTGGTACACAGTCTGTGTGTTTTGTATAGTTTGTGTCTTCACAGCTGATGGAAGTGGCTGACTGTGGCTGCTAAGGGGAGTGTGGTGACCGGTCCAGGGGGACCAAAGGGATGGGGATGCTGCACAGGCCTCAGCTGACATTGGGAACCATGGGACAGACCTCTTTGTTGAGTGGGTTTGCAATGCGAACTGGTGTGTTTGTGGTGGTGGATGTCACATCTTCCCTCTGATGTGACAAAAAACTACTCTGCTTTCTCCCTGCCTCACTGATATAGAAAGTTACTCAGACATACATGTCCACTCTTACAATACAGATGAGTCATACAAAACACTTGCTTTCTCTAACTGATTTACTGGGGGGTTAGCAGAACTTGGCAAAAGCTAACTGTAGCCCTCCATTAAAAGCTGGAGAAATTAGTTATTTCCCTTGTGTAATCCAATTTGTGTGCAACGTGTCACTTTGGTTCTACTACAGGCAGCTGACTTCCTTTAGAAACTGTCACTTTCACGCTGTTGGGATTTTTCTATATTTTTAATAATGAAAGTTTAGATAAGAGCCTTTTTTAGTATTACTTGTAGAATAAATTAAAAAAAAAAAAAAAGAAAGAAGATGACGAACAAGTCAAAGCTTCTGAATCATCAAAACTACTTCACTTAGTCTGAATTCACACAGATTTAAAGGTATACAGCTGTTGTCGGCAAAAATAATAGTTTCGAGTGAGGGAATTCCAATCAATTTAATTCATTGCCTATTAACATAAACCTCCAATTACTGATTCCAGTATTGAGAAAATAAGTAAATAAATAAATGAAAGCTTACAGAAAACATCTTGTCTTCCAGTAGACATTCCCTAGGCTCTGACTTAATTACCACTGGCTATAACAGCAGCTTGCAAGACTAGAGCATATACAAGGAACTGGTTGTGAATGTGGCTGTGAAATCCCAGCCTCATCATCTACACAGGCCTGTATGGATTTCATATAAGAAAACTAGCTACTCATGTGCCTAATTATGTTGAAAACTAAGATCAGTGTGACTCGGGGGCAGAAATCAGGAGGAACAGAGTAGAGAGAATCTGTGAAATGCAGCACACAGAAGAAGCAGGTACATGTGCCTGAAAACCACTTGTGAAAAGAAACAGGGACTCCATAGCCTAAATTAATCTAGAAGACAGTGTTGGTGGGCAGAACAATAAAGAACTACTCCAGAATCTAGCAGAAAAAATCTGAAAGTGTAGGATACAAAACCAGGCAGTGTTAAGATGATAGAAACGTGTCTCACTTGTAATACAAATTGTAAGATACACCTTGTAAAGTATGCAGTACAAAGGAATGGTGGAAAAAGAAGAAAAATGCCATGAGAGAACACAGTAATAATGCAAGAAATGCGACTGCAAATTTTGAAGAAAAAATATGGAAAAAATGGTGTAAGTCAACTTTAGTTTAAAGAACGACAGCTGAAGAATTTTTGGTAGGATTGTGCTACAGGTTGTCTGGTGGGTGCTTACACTTAGAAATGAACAGAGATTTTAGAACTGTCAGTTCTAACAGTTGTATTTTAATAGTAACAGAATAAGTACAACTTCAGCTCGGCCTTAGAATGTGTATGACTTACAGACATACATTGGTCCCAGACAGAAGTAGTATTATTGTTATGCTAGCCTGTCACATTGTTCTTGATTTCATTATGTCTAATCAGACTTGTAAGTGGCAGGTTACAAAATTCTCCAAGCATCTTTCTAAATGCATTACTATTATTTCAGAAAGGCAAATTCTGATGAATTAAAAGAAGTCATTGGTGAAGTGGATTAGATTTGTATCGGACTGCTGGTTAGCCTGGAAATCTGAACATCAGAGAAGCATACAATTTCTTCAATCAAAAGACAAAATCTATTTGGACCTTGCCCTCAAGTGATGGAAAGAAATCTCTAAGGAAGGGCTTTTTAAGGAGAGCTACAAGATACGAAGAAAAGGAAAGGGGAAGAAAAACAGCCTCCAGATAGTCAGAACTAAGAAATACTTTTAAAGAAATGCTTTAATAAAAGCTTTATCTTATATTACATTCTTTGCTAGTTTTTTAATGTCTTTGTTGCCAGCCTGCATGGATTAGATTAATTAAGAAAGAAAGAACCGAAGAACAAAGGGAGGCCACTTATGAGAAGCATTCTTGAGAGATCTCATCAGTCATATTTTCCTTTTGCCGCACTATATATCAGGAAGTAAACATGAAGAAATGACACAAAGAAATGAATTCGAGATGTTGGAGCAGGTCTAGAGGAGGGCCACGAAGATGATCAGAGGGCTGGAGAATCTCCCCTACGAAGACAGGCTTCCAGTACCTGAAGGGAGCCTACAGGAAAGCTGGGGAGGGACTTTTTATAAGGGCATGTGACTACAGGATAAGGGGAAATGGATTTGAATTGGAAGAGGGTAGATTTAGACTAGATATTAGGAAGAAATTCTTTGCTGTGAGGGTGGTAGACACTGCAACAGGTTGTGGATGCCTCCTCCCTGGGAGCATTCAAGGCAAGGCTGTGAGCAACATGGTCTAGAGGGAGGTGTCCCTGCCTATAGCAAGGGGGTTGGAACTGGGTTATCTTAAAGATCTCTTCCAACCCAAATTATTCTATGGTTCTATGACACCAGCACTCATTGCAAGAACCCTGCAAAGTGAATGTGACTTTTTCCTATAGCTGCCAGTGTAAGCATTTTTGTATCTTCCCCTGGACCCATCCTGTAGTATGAAAGACTCTAGCAGATGGAGGATGGAAGTAAGGAATATTTGTCCCATTCTCGCATGGCAGAAGAATGATGAAACTGATGGTGGAAACAGTTTGACACTCTTACATTTTTTCTGGTAGTTCATGGAAGTCTTCACTGAATCAGGCTTGCAAGGAGAATCCCAGATGTGTAAGATGAACTCAGGAAGACCCAAATTGCCCGAGTCCTGAATATATCTGCCCAGAGATCCACTGGACTGAGATCCTGCACTCCCCAGTGCCAGGCCATGCACTGACTTTTGTACCATCTATGTAGCCCGTGCTGCACAGATCCTCCATGATCACCAGCTCTATCTGAGGGAAAGGTGAAATGTATTGACATAGAAGCTGAAAAGTGCTTATTAGCACTTGCAGGCTGCTCTGTTTTGAGCAATTGGATTGTATGGGAAGCCTGGAGGGGCAGATGTTCTCTACTGTTTCTTATTTGCCCAACACTTGGCATTGAGGATGAAGAGCTCCTGTCTGGGACATCTGGGAAAAAAAGCAATGTGAATGAGGCTATTAACTCTCCTTCAAACAAATGCATCATCCCTTTAGTGGTTACTGGAGGCTGAAGTGTACTCCAAATGAAAAAAAAAACAAAACTACTTCCAAAAAGCAAGAAACTGATTTTGCTTTAACAAAGCTCCAGGGTAATTTGCTTCATTTGCCTAACAGAAATCTCTTGGCTATATTGTTGTTCCTTATCTTACTATGTGTTTTCCCCACTAGTTATTATTATTCCTTCTCAGGTTGTACTTTAATTATAAAATATCAATTACAATTTCTGCATGTTTATTGGCTGGAATAGCTACCCAATCCAACAATTATCTGGAGTGCTACACTGAATCCAAGCTCAAACTTGTCTTGAAAAGAGAAAAATAATGTGAAGATGTACTAATCCCCCTGACTGACCACAGGAGATAATTTCTTCATACCAACTTAAATAATAAACTATGAAAACTGATTTCTGAGTATCAATTAAGGTGTTTTCCAAAGCAGTTCTCCTGCTTTTTTAATTCATTTTTGATGGTTATTTTTATTGAAAGTATGGGGGACTACTAAAAGAGATAATTGCATAGCTTTCAGCACGAGAAGAAGATGAGATGGAGGATTTTTATTGCAAAGATTTGGATATGTTCAATTTGGCTGTTTCACATCTTCTTCAAATGCAGCATACAGGGCTCAAACACTGCCTCTGGGCTACACCGTCCAGGAAATGTCCAAATCCATATTGTGGGAATGAATAGCCAAAAGAGCTCTGGGGCAAGTTTGTATTTTTGAACAGCAGTCTGGCTTCATTATATAAAGCCATAGGGATATAGTATTGCTCACTTCAGAGGAGCTTTTTTTTGCATTTGCATTAACAAAGAATATCGTTTTTGTTGGCCAATTTATGCAGTGCTTGGGACGAATGTTGCACCTTAGCACTGCTGGCTGCAATGACCTCTTGCAGGAAAGCATTGCTCAGCATTAGTAAAGGTGGCAGGAGCTATTCCTGAACTGAATGGACAGAGGGCTGTAGCCCTCCATACAAACCCTGCGCATTTCCTTCCCCTACGGAGCCCAGATTTTCTGCCACAGCAGTGTTGAGTGCATGCAGTTCTAATTAAAATGCTAGCACTGCTTTTGTACAGTGTGAACGGCATGATTAGAAATCTGTCCAGTACAGGAAAAGAAATACACACCCTGCCAAAGCTGTTCTGGCCTGCAGATGGGTGGGGAAGTACCTCTGGTGAATTTTTCTGCACCAGCTGCTGGATGTGCCTTCCTCTTTCCTGTTCCTTAACTCCTGCAATGTATTTGCATAAATGCTTTGAATGCATCCTTTCCTATGCAGAGTGTGCCTATGTCTTCAGTGAGAACTTGCTTTCATGTTTTTCCTGCATTTCCTGCCTTCCTACACAGAAAGGCACCTCCCTGTTCAGCCCTCTTGCTTCTCACCTTGAGCTATTGCTGTCTCTCACCTGTGGTGCTCTAGGTTTGCAACCAGTCATGCTGGAGAGAACCAGAGCAACAAAATGAGCTAAGCTGTGCAGCCATCATGATCTATCCTAATGAAGTCTTTTATGCCATGCCATGATCCTTTCAGTCCTTCTTCTTCTTCCCCAGCTAGAGTCCTTAACATCTCATGACTTAGAACAGAGCCCTGGAGCACCTTCTATCAGTCTCCCTGTCTATCCCTATAGCCATTGCCCAAATAGGGCTCCTGACTCCTCCTATTGGGGCTGGCTCCTCAGCTGAAATCTTAAACCCCCACTCGCACTCCTGCTTCCTGCCTTGGGATTTGCCTTTGGCACTTCCTACACAATCCCTTAAGGTGTGCTGTTTCCTGCCAAGTGCTAGGTGCCAAAGAGAAAGGGGAAGAAACATGAGATCCTCTGGATGATGAGGGAGATCGTTGAATTAAATGGAGGTTTGGGGGAAGGAAATAATAAGTTGGACTGAGAGGTGCAACTTGTAGTAAGGTTGTCATTTTGACACTTACTGCTCAACTCTTCCAACCCAAACTGAGACTTCCACCCCAACTTGTTAGTCTTTGGCAGCTGAAAACAGACAAACACTCATTGGGTTTGTTCCACAAGATATTTGTAGTGGCTGCTTCAACCAAGTATCAGCTTCAATACACAAAGTGATAAGAGAATATTAGTATATGGCAAACTCAGTAAGTTGGGGCCATAGAGACATGGCAAGAGCAGTGCCTATGAGAGGCTGCATGGATATTGTCTTTAATGCTGCAGGCACTTGGGTGCTGCAAACCCAATGGTCGTATTGTGATGACAGGTGGATTACTCAGCAAATGGCTACGTATGGATGGTGACACTTCACCATGCAGTTTGATGCTGAGTATTTGTGGATAGGAGCCATCTTTCTGACTGTGTTTTCCACATCTCCCAGCAGTAAAACATTGGGGGTTTGTTTGTTTGTTTGTTTGTTTTTGTTTTGTTTTGTTTTGTTTTGTTTCTTTCTTCCCTGACTGGCAAAGTGCTGCTGTGCCACAAATGAGTAACAAAAAGCACAGCAGGAGGATCTGGTTGTAAGCTTTTCTATTAACTGCACGAAGGCATTTTGATGACAACTCTGCATTGTGGACTGTACCACTGCTTCTCCAGCGTCTTTATCATGGGTGCCAATTAACCCTTTTCAGTGCCCATGCTTGTCTGTAGGTGTTACATTGTGATAGAAGCACAAAGTTCTGTTTGTCACCGGCTGGTGCAATCCAAAGCCCACTTGTGCCATCCCAGGGGTTGGCACACTGCTGCTGCCTGAGCTGTACCTTGATGAATGGAGCCACAACAAATATTTCCATGATGTGAAGCTCATAAACACTAAGCTATATGGAACACATAGCTGGAATCCAGTACTGCTATTGCTGTGCCTCTCTCAAGTGACAGACGTGAGAACTCTCTGTGCCTTGGCAAGAAACTGGCATTCTCATGATTGTTTGCAACATGCTATTGATGATGAATAGATGAGTACGGGTGCAAACATGCTTCTGAGTTCGTGACTGGACTGCACCCTTTGCAAACATGTTTCTTCCTGAGCTAGGACACAGCAGTGACTGCGGCATCACTCTGTTGTTCCTGTCTATCACATTCACTGACTCTGTGTTTATGGGTCATGAGAATAGCTGGGTTAGTTACTATGCTCACTGGACTCAGAGTGCTCCAAGCTGCACGTTGTTTGCTGTTACAAGTCACCCTGTGACTTTGTTCAGAGACAATGGTGATTCGTAAGAGCACTCTATCAACATTTCTATCCTTGACATTTCTTTCCCTTTCTACCTCTTGTGCTGTTTCTCTTTGTTCCAGTCAAACCTAATTTAATCTGTTTGCTCTCATCTGCCCAGACACCTCAGCAGCCACAGATCTCAGAGTCTGAGCATGATTGTGCTTTGCTTTCTATTCTTGGGAATAGTATGATTGGTATCCAAATCCTTTCCTCCCCTGTAGTCTGACTTGCCTGACATCAGCTACTCTTTCAAACCACAGTCATAGAAATCATTGAGTCGTAAAAAATAGAACAGTAAGGGCCTCCAGACGTCCCTAGAATATTCCTTCTTCCTTGAATAACCGTGTTGAAAACATGCTTGCATTTCTCAGCCTGCAGAGGCTGCATTATCAATAAACTCTATGACCTTGCACATAAATGTGTCCACCTGTCATTTAGCTCATGTTTCCCACTGTCTTCATTGCTTATATGCCACTACCTTTTAGGGTTTTGCTGTCCTCATGGTATTTCCTCATCTAGGTTCTTCAGCTGCAGTTTGGAAAAACTGCAGGACATGATGCACCCAGCCCAGAGAAACTGGGCTATCAGTCTTTCTGATACTGTTCTACAAACATGATTGCAAAACTAACATTGGGGATTCATTTTTTATGGGAGAGAAAACAATTAAGAACATGAAAACAAGGAAGAAACACCAGAGGGTCAGAGCAAAGATCCTCTTACCCAGCACTCTGTTTATGATGGTGGAACTGGGAAGTGTTGGTCTGAAAGTTCATATGACAGTGATTATTTTCTGTAGTCCATTCCCCTAGCGCTTCATCAGAAGTCAGTCTCTATTAGAGTGGAAAAGAGTACTGGTGCAAGGATACCCATTTCCCACAGGGAAACACTGGGATCTGGGTTTTATCTATTTTATAGCAAATTATAAGTACTCGTTTGTGACTACTTCTAATGTAAGGACAAGAGTAACTTCCAACTAATCATACCTCCACTGGAAATAGAACTTGCACATGGGACACTTCGTTCTCATTCAGGAATAGATCCAACACTGTCTCGAAACTACTTAGGGTTTTTCCATTTCTGTGTTTCTGCTCTGCTGCTGAAGTATTTATTAGCCTCTCTCTGATTTCACTTCTAACTTTACAACGGGCGGTAGATGCTGACCTGTTCTTTTGTCACATGGGCTTGCCTTGCAGGTTGGTCTTTCCTAGCCCAGCACAGGAAACAGTCTTCCCCTTTCAGCTAACCAAGACAGGTTCTTGAAACTTTTGTCTTCTTCTATGGTTAATGTGAATTACTCTTTTCTGCCCTTTCCTCGAGGGTAATCAATACTATATTCTTGTCTGCAGTGTTTTCCAGATTAGACTGGTTTCAGTTATATCAGAATTTAAAGGCTGGATGCAGACGATGAATCCATTTCACATAGTCTGTACTTAAGGAGACTCCAGAGAAACACTTTGCAGGTGCTAATTACTTTGGCTAGATTTGAATTATTGAGCTGACTTTCTCTAGTAAACAACATCGGCCAGAATATTGGGTCACATCAAAATCAGCAACTGAAAGCTGGGAATCCATGGTTCAATAAATAAATAAATAAAGTTACCAAATAACAGAAAACCCAGACAGTCTAGTGAGAATTCCCGTACCTTGGGTGGAAGTCTTGTATAAACCACTGAGACTTTTCTGTTTTTTCAGTTTTTCTTAAGCTGCAGCTGCATCCAGCTCTGTACTGACAAACAACGTGACCTACTCCCCCGGGTCCATCCCTTCACATACCTCACCCTCTCCACTACTTCTGGATCCAATAGAGAGCTACAGCCATAGGGGTGGATTCAGTTTCACACAGTCATAACAAAACTGTGGAAAACAATTTATAAAAGCATTCAGTTTTTGAGGATCAGAATCGAGCTTCTTTAATACTGCAACAGAACCTACGGATGCAGATAGAAATTTAAGTTTACATTTGAGGAGTGAGTTCTCAATGCAAGGTCTTGGCTGTGTAGAACAGAAGAGGCACTGCAGATCTTGGAGATTTTTTTTTGTTTTAATCATTTTTTCTGTGAAACATTTTAGCATTGCAGAGTGTGAGGTTGCATTTTTAGGCACTTTGGAAACCTCAATACAACAAAGCTGTGAGAGAATGACCATAGAAGGAGAAAACAAGACAAAACAAATCAAGCCCAGAGGCAGTATTTTCTGAAGTAGAAATATCTCTTCTGAAAGAGTTTCTACACAAAAATCAGAAAGCTCATAAGCTGAAGCTCTGTTACATTCTATAAATGCACAAAGTTTACATAAAGATGAACAGCTTCAGAAAAGCTTTCCACAGTTAGCTTTTAAAGTGTGTGATAGTACAATGCAAAAGCAAAGAAGAACTAGCAAATATTTTAAACACAGATTGTCTGCTCCAGGAAGGTATCTCCTGATACTCCCTTGAGCTTCTATTTCTAAAGGAGCAAGAAAGTTCATCCCTTTTTTTTCAGCCTCTTTTCATTCATAACAAGAAAACTTAGCACTGCCTCCAAAATTGGGATACACAAAGTCTGGTTTTTGGCTGTGAGAAAACACAAGTAGTGTGTAGACAACAAGGTTATGCTAAGGAAATCTTTTTGTCAGAATTCAGCACACATTCTTTTTCTTCTGTGTGCATTCACCAGCACGGTACACCTCAGGCAACAGAACCATGAGTTAATCTTTAAGTCTTTTTCTTAAACACCAGTCATTAGTTTCATTTTATGTATACCTATTCACCTGAGAGCTTTCCAAGACCAATATAATCTGTCACCTGGGTATAACATTTCAAAATTAAAGCACACCTGCGTTTGCTGATTTCATCTGGAGAAAGTTAACTACTTATTAACACTCCACCCACCTCCATTTTGAGCATATTTATTCCCTTCCTCATTTTCTTGTGCAGTTCTTCCAAGTTTCAGGGTATTGCATAATTATTTTTGGATGTCAGGGGGAAGTTCTTTACAGAGAGAGTGGTGAGGTACTGGAACAGGCTGCCCAGAGAGGTTGTGGATGCCCCATCCCTGGAGGTGTTCAAGGCCAGATTGGATGGGGCCCTGGGCAGTCTGGTCTAGCATTAGGTGGGATGGTTGGTGGCCCTGCATGTGGCAGGGGGGTTGGAGATTCATGATCCTTGAGGTCCCTTCCAACCCTGGCCATTCTGTGATTCTGTGATTTTGGTCCTTTGAGAAAGACAAGTTGGCGGCTATTTAAGTTATAATACAAACTAAGAATCCTCAAAGCATCATAGGCCCAGACTGTTTTTAATGCCTATCTGGAGGAACTAACTGGGAGGTTGAAGTAGGGGATTTGCAGACTTATCGTTGACTGTCCATCATGGAAAAGAAGCCAAGAGTACGCAGAGAATGCAACAGGAGCTTAGCAGCTCCTCTGAAAGCCCTGGTTATACACTATACCCTATGTATACACACTATAGCCTATGTATAGCTATATATGTATAAGTATGTGTGGATATATATATGTCATTGATCTATGTATAGAGAGAGAGGGAGATTTTTAAGCGGGGAGGGGAAGGGGAGCTTCACTCCTCTAAAAGACCTGTGACCTTCAAAAGTCCCACAAAAAAGAACCTCCTGGGGCTTGTAGCCCTGATTCTGGGCTCTTCATGCCTAAGGAGATCAAAAATTCCCAAATATTTGATTTCTATTAAAAGGAGTAATTATCAGATTAATGACTATGTAAGGGATGCGGTATTTCTTCTTAATAGCAGTGGTGTGGCAATTCTAATTACTTCTCTAGATGTTACAGCATTTACTATTTTTGAAGAGAACAATTAGTTTAATTACGCGTGGTTTCCAAAGTGGCTGAGCACTCGTCTGGCTCTAAATGTGCACAGAGGTTAAAGTGCCTCAGCTGTTCCCTCTGAGCGGGAACACTGGGGCCAGTGCAGCTCATTAGTGATCTCATCAGCTGCTCCACCCCAAATACTGGCTGCAGAGCCTGAAAGCTGCTCGCTGTTTCCAAGCTGTCTGCATAGAACATGGAAAGGGAACACTGTGTGGGAGCGGATGAGATCAGTCCAGGGGCACTCTGTCTCACCACGATGGTGATGATGGATTTAAGTCCTCTCAGGAGCATAGCAGAAGTGCAGTGCCTCACGAGGATGGCAGGGACACTCTTGGGCACAAGCACGGGGAGAAAATAAAATCACGCTGTTTTCAGGGGGAGACACACTTGTTTCTGGGAATAGGCAGAGACTGGACAATGTGTCTTGTATTTTTTTAGTAGCAGTAGCTGTACCAAAGTTGAAGAAGGGAAGAAGGTTGGGTGACATTAGAGGCCACTCCATGGTTATGTTCCCTAAACAGAGAGATGTAAATGTCTGGGCTGATAGAAGGAGGTGTAGCTTATGGGGATGTGGAGCTAGATGATGTCTCCAGGAGCAAGGCTGTGTGAACAAAAAGCAAGATTTCCCATGAGCTTCATATACGAAACAAGGAAGAGTGTTTCTCTCTTGCTCCATCCTGCTTGTTTTTTACAGACGTTGTCCATACCTTTGCAGCCTGCAGATCTTAATCCAAGATTTTAATTCCCATCCGTCATGACTGTATATTGGTTTTCTTATTTTTTCTTTCTTTCTTTTTTTTTTTTTTTTTTTTTGGTTTATTTTGCCAGATCTGTGACAAATGTGGAAAATGTGACAACAAAATTGTGTAATTAGCCCTGAAGACTGCAGTCACCTCTGATTCCAGTTTATAAATCACTTACACCCTACTGTCTCATGCTGATGGAGATAGGAATTTGTGCATTGACCTTATGGGCTGCTTCTGCAACTGCTCAGCTTCATTGATCTCTCTGAAGGCTGCTAGGGTCTTGCTGGAAAAATCCAGCTACTGTAGACAGGCAAAGAGGATGAGGCACAGCTGTAAAGACCTTACATCCCCCATTCAGTATGAATGAGTGTTGTTTGAGGATGCCTGCAGACTTTCCCACAAACCTTCATTAAAGGAGCAATTTGCAGGAGAGTATCTAATCAGAAGATCTCAGAGAAAAGCTGGGTGTGGATATTCATTCATAACAGTGGCAACCACAAAAATGAAATAATGAAACACGACATGCAGTATGCCACAATGTGTGTTCACAGGTGCACTGCTAGACATGAGCACAGAGGGTGTGTTGCAGCCACCCAGCACTCTGCTGTGCCAAGCTGTCACTTCATTGCATGTCACCCCAAGGAGAGCAATCTGGAGAAATAACCCAGTGTTTCCACATCGGTATGCTCATAGGTCCTGTGGAGGTGTTTCCACCTGAAGATCCTGACACTGCTTCAAGTAACAAAGTTCTGATCCATATTAGTAGCATGATGTGAATCCTGTGCTGTGCACATCCCTCCCCTGTTCTGCACTGGGGCACCAGAGCAGTGAGCAGAGCCTTGCACTTGCTTTGCTGCTGATTGCTCCTGTTAGCAAACCACTGCAGGAGAAACCTGTTATGAGGCTTTATAACAAGGCTGCATTCCTGCCTTCTGGATTGTTAATACTTCAGTGAAGATCACTTGTAATATTTCTCACTTCTGTAACACATTCTGTCTAGGGAATCTTGGAACATTTTACAAACAATAATTAATTAGACTTGCAGCTCCAGTATTTACTAGCTAATCGTTCACATTGTTTTCATTGTTTAGACTGCTCTAGATGCTCTGTCTCCCATATCCAGAACAACCTATGTCAGGACACATGCAGGTGATGGATTCGCTATTGAAATACCCATGCTACCCAAACCCCATGTCTGCACTGTGCCATCAGATTATGAACTTTAAATACACAGGTTAGCCCTAGAACCGAGATATTTGGGTAATCAGGATGTTATTTGTATTGTACGAGCCTAAAAAACAAGAACTGAATGAGTTGATGGTTAAATTCAAATGATGCTTGTGTTGGATAAAAAGAATATTTGATATTTACAGACACTTTTTTTCTGTGGACTTGTGTTGCTTAAATTCAAACAATTTTTTTACTTCAATTGACTTCATTTGAAAACCAGTTTTCAGTTGAAAACCATTCTTAATGGTTTTCAGCAAAGAATGCAATTTGAAAAGATTGTATTCACTGCTCTCTGTTAGCTACGATAGACATCTTGTTTTTTTTCTGACAGATCCATTACTCTTGTTTGTATTTTCAGACTTTCTCTTTACACACTTCTTACACAGACAATTTCTGTGATTTCTGTGTCACAATTACAAATAACAGCCTCGTTTCCTTTATCTTTCAGTATGATCCTTTATTCATCCTCACCCTCCACATTCAACCAAAATCTCTAGAAAGATCTGAAGACTGACAGAAATCATTTTTATTTTAATTTATTACATTTGATTCTTGGCAGCTCACAGTGATACCTTAAAGGCTGCTCCTATTCCTGGTTTTTATTTTCTTCCCAATTCTTGTTGTGCATTTCTTTTTGTGCTGAATCAATACAATGCCAGACAATCTGCAAAAATAAAAAATAAAAGTAAAAATAAAAAAAAATCTATGGAATGACAATAAATCTGCCATAAATAATCTGAGACTTGGCTATAAAAAAAAACACATTACCAGAATGTGAAGCAGGGGGAGAAAAACACTGTTGTCAAAACTGTTTCTTGCTGTTTCTATTTACTTTAATTTGCCTTTATCTAGACTTTGCTGATCCCTCATTCCACAGTTTTTGTGTGTGGGAAAAAAGCCACTGTCATCTGTCTGTCCCTCACTGTTTCCCAGGAAAATATCAAGTCTCCTCCTCTCTTTGGTCTCACTCAAGACCCACTGCTTTTAAACAGCAAGTGCTGCAGAAATTGATTTGCTTTAAATGAGAAAATCTTGCTATAGGAGAAACCGACAGGCCACAGAAGGGCCACAAAGTTGAACTGCATTGAAATTCTGATTACTTTACTTTTTTTACATCCTTAGCTATGGTTGGGGCAGCAGTAAGAGAGTCAGTCCTCTTACCCATGCTCAGCAATACAATATCCCACAACAGCAGTAGGGTAATAGAAGTGCTGTGATGAATTGATGGGTTCATTAGTCTACAATCAATGGATAAAACTTCATAATAGAATAGACCTCACAGGAGCCAAATACCAGTGCTTTAATTGCAGCAGGTGCTCAGTGCCAGGGCTTGTATTAAAAAGAAAAATTAAATGTTTCCCTGGAACAAAAAAAAAGAAAAAAATCCCTAGAATGAAGTAGACCGCAAGAACAAAGACAAACTTGTCAAGAGAGAAAAGAAAGGAAAGGGAACACATGCTCATTTCCAGCTTTTCAATCTGGAGCTGTACTCCTGAAAGCTGAGTTTCTGTTGTCTATTTTCTGCCTCAATTGTGATTATGGAGAGAATTATTTTTGCTTTTGGGACAAATTTGGTTTTTAGTTACTCAATTTTGCATCTGCTGTGGCTGTGGGGTGCCTGAATGGTGGTGTGGTTTGACACAAATAGACTAACCTAGCCCTAGCTTTAAGTAGAGGCTACATAGTTTATATCTGTGTTAGTTGTCTCCCACTGCTCACAGTCAAGTTCCAGTTGAGATATATGATAAAACTCTGTTTAAAAAGTTTAAGGAAGCAAGCTAACAACAAGAGTCCTTGGAGATGTCCACTGTCAACAGAAAAGTGGCTGAGATTATATTTTTTATATCTAAGAGCAAACCTGTTTAAAAAGCAAGCAACCAACCAAACAAAACACAACTATGATAAATATGCATGTTATTATATGCATGTACATACATGTTATGTATGTATATATATATCTCTATGCTTATATATTTGTGTTGTCTGTGCATATTTGCAGGGGACTAACAAGTTTATAGAGAGGTATATATGTGAATATTTATATAGGAGTAAAATTACAGTGTAGATGTGTGTTTTCTTAAGTAAATTTGTATATGTCTATATATATATATGCACACATGATATATGAGGCTATGATACTTACGACGATGCTTGTTCCTATGGTCATTAAAATTTCTGTAGTGGAACTGCACACTCTTCATATTTTTACAAGATAAAAATTTTTCAAACTTCAGAGATAAGCATCTGTTCAGTTTACCATTAGCCAACAACTTGCCATAATAAAAATGAAAATGAGCTGCTTGTGATTGATCCCTGTTTCCTCATGCAGTATGTCTTGATGTCACATTCTTGCATCTTTTAGATATGCTCATGCCCAGTTCTCAATGAGCTCTTACACTCTGCTCAGGGATGTGCAGTTCTGCTCTCTTATTGCGGAGCTGTATTTTCTCCAGTGCATTCAACCTGCTGTCGTCACCAGCAGAATGGGCATTCTACATGAAACTGAGATTGTGAGCTTCCCAGTGACAGCCTAGCTTTGTGAAGCCCTGTCTCACTTGGTCTTGTCACCCTTTCTAGTGCTACTAGATCTGTTTTCATCTTTGGTTTCGTATGACAAAAGAACTGGAGAGCTGGGCTTTTCTCCAGGAGAACAAAGGTAATGATGATGGAGGCAATGACAAACTGTCTCCAGCATTTTCAAAATGCTGCTACTGGTTCTTGGTTCCAAATGTAGGACATTACCCATTTACTTGCATTTTAACATCTATCCTTGGCAACCTAGTCTGAATACTTTATCTTGAGCAAACAGTACTGCTTGTAATGTTAAGAAGGCTTAACATACATTTTCAAAGATGAGAAACAGTTTCAGTAAAATACTCTCTTCATGTGCAGAGAAACTGCTATCAGTTGCTACTGTATTACTTTATATGCACTGTGCATACATTGAATATTATCACTGCAAATTCCATTTTACTGTGGCTGCTGGAGGCGACTGTGTTTTGGGAGAGCACAGCTACTACTCACTATTGTTGCTTTTCCAGTGTTACCAGAGTTTGTTTTGTACTTTCTTTAACAGATAGCTTTACATGACCATCAGCCAGATACAGATAGGACGGCGTGGAAAAAAAATGCTTGGGATCAGCCTACTGCATTCTGTCAATTCCTCGTTAACAATAGCTGAAGGCAAGACCTAATGATATGCTGTTGTTAGGAAGCACAAGTCTGAATGTGTGAGGAAGTACATCATGAAAGAGATATAAAAATAGGGGCAGTAATATGAATGTTTTATCTACTAGGAGTTTGTTGAAAGATAATGGGTTGTTATTGAACAGCCTAATGAGAAAGAATAAAATATGTATGCCATATAAATAAAGGAATCAAATGCAAGATGTAGTAAGAGGGATTGGGGGCCTGAAACAGAGTGGAAAGCAGTATCTGCTAACTTTGTAAAAAAAAACATTTCTGCACAGCATGCTGTCTGCATGGCTGGTCAGAATTCTCTCCAGGGACCCAGCATTGCCAGCAAAGCCTCTGATAGAGGATGGATGGGGGCAAGGACACGGTTATTTGCAGGATAGTGTCTGGGGAGCTCATGAACTACCCAGTGTTAGGAGCAGGAAAAGAATGAAGAGATGTGATGTGCTCGGTACTGACAGCTGGAATGGAAAAGTGGGAAAATCTTGATCTTTATATTTTTGAGGACAGAAGTGATAAAAATTTTCGTTAGAACCCTACAGAACAAATTATATTTTACCAGCAGGACAGTGCTTTAGTAGTCTCAAGGCAGATGATAATAGGAGAATGAGCCCTGGAGACAAAAGAAAATCTTCCTACAGGAAATTAAACCCAAGCTTTGCAAATAAGAACAATAGCCCACAATCCAGGTAAAACTACAGGCACAAATGAATGAATACGAAATGAACATTAGCAGAGCCTGAAGCAGCAACACCTCAAAATACAAAAGAGAGGAGAGTGGCTTCACAACACCGACTGAAATGAATTTCTAACAATATGCATACTAATGAACCTGAAACGCCACTTAGTTTTTGCATCCATTATTCATTGTTCAGCTTTATAGGAAACACAGCGGTACAATGGAACGATTACAGAGCATCACTGGTAGCAGGATGATAACAGAGAGGACACGGGAGCAGCAGCTGTTCCTTCACCCGAGCCCTCTTGCATGAAAATTACCTTAGCACTGGAACCGAGAAGGGCTGCAAGGAGAGAAACCAGATGAGATGCACAAAATCTCTCAGAGCTTTCTGCTTTACCTCCTGGAGTCTATGGGATTGCTTATGGGATTGTCCTGACGAGGAGAGCCAGAAAATGAAAAGAAACACCCTACAAGGGCCTGTACTCTCCCTCAGCTGCCTGGACATGTTTCTGAGATCACAAACAGTCTGCTGATGATTAAAGAGCCTTATGTAAAAGAAACGAGATAGATATTGAGTGCATCCAACACTGTGGGAGCTCCTGGGAGCAGAGCTGAAGGAAGGCGTTCAGAGAAAACAAATGAGGCAGCAGTGATAGTTTGGGCATCCTGGGCTCTTTGTGAGTCCTGTGCCTCTCTGGCTGTGCAAGCCAAGGCTTTTCTGAGCCAAATGGTCACCTTCGGTGCTGAAGGAGAAGCCGAATCTGACCTGTTGTTGAATTTATACCATTAGCCAAGAGAGATAATTAGTACATTCTCTCTAATGATCTGGGACATTTCTAGCCCTGGGCAAATTCGATGAAGAATTTTTTTACTTATATGATACATATTTCAAGATTTCCAGTGTTTCTCCTAAGCCATGCACCCTTTCATATCTTATTTCCTAAGTTTCCAGAGCCACAACAAAACCACAGGGGCTGATGCAGAGCTGCTGGGATAGCTGTCTTTATGTGAGCCCCATGAGCTGATCTCGTTTCACTGCAAGCTGTGACATGACCAATGGGACCATGCTTATTAAACCAAGAGCTTCTTTTGTAGACATAATGTGAAAACTGTTCACAAAGGATGGGGCAAAGACTGCTTCAGGTATGAAGACCACAAGTTTCCAGGCACTGTATTCGTGCTTCCAAATATTCGGAATATAAGACATGTTTACAAATTTTTGATGTAGGATCTGTGGCTAAACTATAAAATTTAATAGGCAAAATATTTGCCTATTAAATTACAGAAAAAGAGTATAGAGCAAAGAGGTTCATTGAAACCATAGGAGCTTTTGCTCTTCTACATTCTGTATAGAACAGTATAAGGTGATATATCCTAAGTTTAGGAGCTACACTTTCTGCACATATATTCTGGGTGATATTATGATATTATGTTAGAGTTCAAAGTTGAGCTGAAATCTCTGGAAAAGTTTAAAATCATGTACCTGGGTTAAACTAGAATGGCTCGTGTGTGTTTCGCCAGAAGAATTGCTCCTATTGGCTTTGATATCATAAATTTCTGCTGAAAAGAAATTAAGGTAATTGTTTTTTACTATTTCGCATTTCAGAAAGTAATTGGGGGTGGGTGGGGAGGACGTGGCTTTTCTTCCCCCAAATCCCAATGGGCTTGATAGTTGGAACATGCATAATCTTTGTTTTCTGCCCTACAAAAGGATTGAAACCAATTAAATTCAACGTGAAAATTACATTGTCCTACAGCTAAATAGCACCTCAAGTTTCTGTGAGAAAGTTCAGAACAACTGGAGTGCTGAATTTATACGGGCTGTGCTGAGCCATGGTCATGAAGAAGTGCCTTCAAAACTGGCTTCAATCACTTGTGAGCAGTGAATTTCTGTTTCATCTGACTTTTTATAATAGGAAAAAACTAAGCAAATGTAGAATTCATGTAGGAAAAATAGACTGTTTTCTTTGCTTGAAGTCTGTCTGTGTGATAGTATTCTTATTCTCACATCTGCATCTCTATTTTAAATGAAAACCTAACCAAAAAAAATCTGGCATCCCAAATAAAATACCTTAGGAAAAAAGCATAAGATTCATGCTCAGACGTTTATTTTGTCAGCGGAAAACCATAGTGAAACCTAGATTCATAGCATACAGATGTGTTGGTCATTATCTCTTTATGTATATAATGAATAAATCATAAAGACCAAATAAAATTATAAATATTTATATTCATCCACTCATGCAGATGAGGTTGCAGTAAATCATCATTATCTGCCCTACCTCGTGCTGGTTCTTTTATTATCAAATGCATAGGAACTGAGGAATTGTGTAATTTCCTTTCTATCCTGTTGTACATAATGTTCAGATCTCCTGACACCTGCAACTTGCGTATTTTGCATTTGTGTTGGAAAAAAAAACACCCCCCCAAAAATAAAAAACAAATGGAAAACTCAGCTACTTTGTCAATGAAATCAAAACAGACCTTGATAAATTGGTGGTAAAACACTTTTTCAAAAATCCCATCAGTTTGAATTATAGTTACACTCAGAAAATGCTAAGGCTCTGTCACATCCCAGTGGGCTGTGGATCCTCACTGGGTTACATGTGCTTCACTGTAGCACCAGTTCTGCAACTGGTAGACCTTGAACCATGACATCTCCCTTCTCCACTCCCACTGCGATGGTGTTTTCTTGCATATCTTGGGGATTTAGTTGTAACTGGGTACTCTAGATCCTACAGTGATAACAATTGGTAACTCCAAATGGGTGTAGACTTGCTGGAAGATGCATTGTCAGTTCTGACAACAGGGCATATATTCCTGCATGTGGCACAAATGTAGGAGAGGACTTATACTGAATTACTCTTTAATATCAACTTGCTGCTTAAAAGCAACTTGCTTCTACCAATAACAAATACCTTTTAGAGAATACAACTAATTACTGAGTATCTTTCTTATAAAATGATCAAAAGTCCTTTTAGGACTTAGATGATCCTTTTAGAATCGTCTTTGTTGACTGATAGCAAAACAGACTAAAATGAAATGCTGCAGGTCATAGTATGACTGAGAGCAAACACTAAGAGGTTTGTCTGTCAAGTTCGTATTGTTATTCTGGCTTTCTTGAAGCAGATGGATGGTGGCTTAGGAATCTCCCTGAGCACAAACTTGTAAAAAAAGTATTCTGGACAATTTGTGGTTTGTGGTTAAACTATTACACGCAGCCTATGATTTAATTCCTCCTCTATACTCTTGTGCAGAAAGATGGTGATGTCTGTTCATCTGCTACAATAACTACATCTTCATATCTTGCTTGCTTCCAACATTGTGAATATGTAGATCAAGAAAGAGAAGCTGTTCCATTTATAACTGGCAATTCCTCTGATTCCATCCTAAGTAGTTTTTGGTCTCACGACTGAGCCTGGAGCAAGAGGTGGAGGAAAATAATAGAATCTTTTGTGGGTTCAGTGGTCTTCTCTCAGGGCAGCCACCCAGGTTCCTGCTTACCTCTAATAGAGACCCCAAGATGATTGGGTAACCCTTCAGTGAGATCAAAGATTAGTGGTAAAAAGGTTATAAGCATTGTTCTGACAAAACTGAGTTTTACTTCAGTTGACACAAGTTGTGCTGGGCTGGAGAAGCGGGACATACTTCACTGTCTTTGTCCTAGAGCTTTAGAAGAACTCACATCCTTATCCCAAAACCTGAAAGATGAGGGCCTTTTGGGAATTTAGTTCTATACCATATTGGGTTCAAGCATGTGGAGAAGGACTCACTGCATGAAAGCTAGATATGCTATTCAGTGCATTTGCCATGGTTTCTTTGAATGAATAATATTCCCACCTAGTTTCAGAAGCATATAAGAGATTAAAGAGTGCAAGCTAGCTGGTTTGAAAGCCTTTCAAGAACTGCTGCTTGGCAAAAGCAAGTACATTATTTTTCTATACCATTTACCAAATACACTTAGAGGGGAATAATTTAAGACTTCTCAGTTTTTTCTCTTTCCTCTCCTATTTCTGCCATTTTATTGTGCCTCATCCAAGGTTACCTTCTCATTTTCTTTCAATATGAACCTCTGCAAATCACACCCCATGGTCTACTCAAAGACATTGCAAACAAGTAGATGAGGCTGGGTGCATGTATTTGTAGCTTTGCTGCATGCAGGGAGGTGCATGCATTTCTGCTCTGGCATGCTGCTTTCCTCTGATCTACATGTTGGTAATTCCAGTTGGCATCCACATGTATTCTTTGCAAAGATCAGTATCTAGGAGCAGGAATGGATTTCATCCACCTTCTCTCTGATAACTCCCTGCCTTCTCAGAGGTCAGTGGGATCATGGTCCTTTTCTCCTTGTTCTTTGGGAGACAACTGAGCTCCTTACCACCCCTACGTACCTGACACCTAGTGCCCAGGATGTTATTTATCTACAGAACTACAAAAGCATGGAAGCTTGTAGTGAGCTTTAGATTGAAGCAAAGTGCAAAATTATCACTGTGTGGCTGAGGAGTTGGCTGGGAGAAGGATTGTTTTACACAGTTACGGCCCTGGGCCTAAGCTTCTGTTTCACATTAACTAAGCTCCCAACGGCCATATACAAACTGCCTCACTATAAGGATATTAAACATGTTGTTATCATCAGGAATAAAATGGATCCATTTCAGTGAGTCTGTGTTGAACATTGTTCTCCCTTCCATACTATCTGCCTCATACTAGATGATGACATGCTTATCTCTTTAAAAAAAACGTAAGCTTGGACAGGGCATATGAAATATTCTAAGGTAGAAATAGGATAGGGAAGGAAAAAAAAAAAAAAGGATTACCTGAAATGTACATTTTCACACACAGTTCTGCTGTTATATGGCATCAAATGAAGCTAATCCTTCATTTCACGTTTATTCACTTGGCTTCATTTCTTAGGTCTATATTCTCCCATCTGATTTATAGTGTAGATCTTAGATAAGTTAGAGGAATGAAGGATGTTCTCAGGCTGCAAAGTTCATCTGCTGCATGCTTTTAGACTGCAGGTAATGCTTTCCTCTGGGTGCTTTACTATCACTGCTCTGGGGTAGGCAGATATTTTTAGTTCCACACCAGCTGAAATTTTGGCTGTTTCAAGCACAAAATGCCTGAGGTGTAATAACTGCCGTGCAGCATTCCACTCAGATGTAGTGCCAGGGCCCACATCAATGGCTGCGCTGGACTACACTGCATTGTTGCTGCCCCTTTAAAGCCACAGCTGTGCCACCCACCAGCACTGGCCCCTTGTGAAGAGCACCCTCCAGACCCCGCTGCCACTGCTGTGGGAAGGCATTAGCTGAATCAGCTACATTTTCTCACTTGTCCTCAAGGAATTCCTCCTCTAAGCCACAGTCTCATGCTGCCGGGTGAAACCTTCCTCTGAATAACAGAACTCAGCACACTGAGAGCAATAGTAAATGGCTGGTGATGGATGACTCAAGCTGGATTGGGTTTGGTTTTGCTTGTAGATTTCATAGACAACAGGAGCTAATTCTGAAGAGAGTGAAACTCAGCATTTTTAAAGCTGCAGTTGTTTAAAGCAAGGATTTGATTAAAAAAAAAAAACAAAACAGGACTATTTCCGTGTTTTTGTAAAAGTATTTTAAAGGCATGGATTTTTATTTTTTAAGATGTTCTGCGGGTAAATATATTCCTTCCTATTGATAAAATCCGTAGGTTCCACATCTTGAATAACTTTGAATCAAAGCATATGTATGCCTTTGATGCCAACTCAGCATAAAAGGCATGCAAAGTTAGTAAAACATGATGTGACTAAAGAATTGCTGCTACAACTGACAGACTTACTGGGGAAAACTAAGTTTTGTTCCAGGAAAACAGCAGTCTGTGGATGCCTCCGGGGACCTGGTGGTGATGAGCCTTCCGTTCTGCAGGATGTGAGGGCCTGCAGCCTTCTCCCCTACCACAACTTGTGGTGAGCTCCTGAATGGCAGCAGTGTGATGGCTGTCTCAGGAGGCTCCCTGCCTTCTTGGTCTGCTCTCTCAGACTTCCAAGTGGTAGGGGGTGGTTTGACATGGGTCACAAGCAGTATTACAGAGCAGAAGCTAGTTAGCATCAGGTAAACATCCTCCTCACACAGCTGTTCGGTGAGACTCTAAGCCCAGATCTGGCAGCACAAGGCTTGTAGCTATCAGTCACATCTGCTTTCTTTTGATTCACATCACGGAGGAGGTTCTGAGTGCATGAGGTGGGATCCCTTGTGGGTGAAATGAAACTAGCACACATCTCAGTTGCTAACAGGAGTTAATCTCCACTGCAGAGTGGTCACTGTCTTAACACTAACCCTACCACTCACAGGTTCTCTTCCTATGGCCCCCAAATGCATATCAGTACCGTTCTGAAGCACTGCAGGTATCACTCACTGAGATCAGTACAACTCTGCAGTCAACTCTTTCGTCACTCCCAGTTTCTAACAAAAATGATGGAAGACACATGATCTAGAAAAACAGCATGGCAGCACAGGAAATAGAGCCCGGGCAGCCTTCATCCGGGACCTGCTCTTATTGCCATCACCTTACTGTAGTGATTCAAGGCAAGGGAGCACCTCAGATTCACTGTGGTAGGCCCCATCCATCAACAATATATATCGAGACCATGAGAACCCCAGGGTGCTGGTCCTGTTACCTGCCCACTGCTCTGCTATACCCTGCGCAGGTGGAGAGGGAACAGGGCAGCCGTGGGATCAGTGCCAACAGGGGAACAAAAGGTGAGAGAAAGACCATGCAAAAATAGTCACCCAAATGCTGTCATGAAAGTCTCACTTAATTGGCTGTATTCTTACTAATAGGCATAGAAGTCAAGGAAAAGGCTCAAAGAATAACCATGTGCACACTTTCCAATGGCTCCAGAGAAGAAATCAGTTGACAGCAGGCCTTTAAGAGCATGAGCAGCTGTATGTGTGGTTTCTAGCCAGGCAACAATGTTGCATCTGTCTCAGTAAGAAGTGCAGGACAAAAATATGGAATATCTGTTTTTGAGCCCTTCTCAGTAAACAGAAGCTTTAATGTGCTGCTTTTCTTCACAAGGACATTACTCTAGCAAATACATTTTTTGTTGATTTTCAAGCCACACAACCATACAGATTAACAATTATAAATAAACTCCCCGCTCAGAATGAATGAACAGTGCACTGATAATCCCCTTCAGACAGTGACTGCACGCAGTGCTGCTCAGCACCAGAGGACAGAAGGTACAGAATATACAGCTCAGCTTTTTCTTTCCTACAATCTCCATCCCAAGTTTCCAGTGGAAATTCTCCAGTTCATTCTTTTTCTGATTCCTGATGGAGGTCCATGGAAAGAGAGGGGCCATTGTAATGACAGCTTTCTACTTAGCCTCATACATCACTGTCTCTAGCTATTCTTAGTGATGCTTGGGAGGCAGGAAGAGCAACCTGTGAAGCTGGCCAGTGATGCTGACAGCATCTTACCAGAATTATGATGATGTATACAGTGCTAGCTAATAAGGCTGAGGAAAAATACCAGAGCAAGAGAACACACTCTGATTTGCTTCCCCCTCCCCCTGCAGAGGTGTCAGCATGAAGGATTTCAGGGAAGGGAGGGACAGAGGGAGTTAGGAAGGACACTGAAAAGGACGCACAAAAAAATGTCGGAAATAGAAAACCTCTCTTCAGGCTCTCTTCTTCACTTTAGATTAATTTGATTGTCAATAAATCTGACTCAAAGAAATGAGGATTACTGAGCTGGATTTCAGAAAGCTTCAAATTCAGTGTGGCTTCAGAACAAGAAGAGCAAGAAAATTAACCTTGTTAAACAATGGACTGAAGTTCTTAGGGATGTATCCTTCACCAATATACATGAGAGAAAACTTTATGTTGGGCAATGAAACACTGCTGATTTATGCCAATTTAGGCATTAACGCATGGGAAGAGCAAGCTATTATTCCTTACACTGCAGAGGTTTTCATAGCCTTACTCCTCTCATGATGTCCATTACAAACTCTCACTATCAAAAGATTATGCTAAAACCCAGTCATTACAAAGCAAATAAGCCACTGGCACGAGAAGAATGCAGGGGAGACATTCATGAAAACAGAGAAATGGAGAGTTCTGTTTAATCATTGAATGCTTACTCAAGGAGCTGCAAAAGCAACATTGCTTGCTTCTTCAGGCTTTGTGGGGCCAAACACATGTATTGCAGGGAGGAATAATCCTGCCTGTGTGCCATGAGAATGAGGACATCCAATTTGTTGCACTGCTAACTTCTGCAGTGTGCAGAACAAGGCAGCTGGGAGAAGAATCAGTCAGCATGAGTACTGTTGAAGGCAGCAAGAAAATAAGTAAAGCACAAAGCAGTTTTCCATCCAAGGCAGTAACACCTTACTAAGATTAAAATGTGGGATTTTTAGAGTGGTTTATAACTACTGGGGGAGCAAAAGGGGCTGTCCAGCAGCAGCTCTGCCTAGGGCCTGTGTCCAGTCTTCCCACAAAGCATGAACTTGCATCAAACTCACTCTCCTGTCCTACTGCTGCCTCATGGATACAGGAGCATATTAGTACTCTGTCTGTACTACAGTGAGAGTCAAGCATCTTCACAGAAGCCAAATACTAGCAGCAAGCACTTCTCCAGTGCACATTACAATTTTTTGCTGAACTGCAAACAACAGGAGCTAAACAGAGAACTGCAGTTTGTAGAAATACAGTTGAGCCCTGATCTCACCCAACTGTAAGGATGTATTCAGCCCAAGATCTGGGATCCAACTGGAGCTACATACACAAATTAAACATGGCTAGAAACTCTGATACATAAATTCTTGTCCAGCCATCCATGGAAGAGGCAACAACATCAGTCTACTGATCTAACAACGCTCTCTGGCCTCACTATGAGCACTGGTAGTGGGGTTCAGTGACCCAAAGACAGAACTTTGTGAGCTAAAAATGAGGAGTTTAACACAATCAGGGTAGCCAGCCTCCTTCTCTGAGGCACAGAGGCAGATGAGTAAATTCAAAGGACTTGTCCGTGAGCCTTAAGCATCTGTTGTGCTGATCTAAAGCCATTTCCAGAGGTGGCATTATACTGACAGTTGCAGGGCCTGAACTACTGTTTCAGGTCTGACTTTTACATAGCTAACATCAGATGAAATTAATTCTCTCTCCTTCTCATGTTTCCTGTTTTCCAGGAACGAATGAAAAGCTCATTGGAACTGGGCTAAATCTCATAAATTTTGAGCAAAGCTCAGTATGGGGAGGACACAGACAATGTTAGAAGAAACTTCACTAACCAGACAAGTAAGACAAGTGACTACATAGGGGCAGCAGCAATGAAAGCTATATAAACATGAGCATTACTGTAAAAGACCCATTTGTAGAAAGGAATTCATTCACTGCTAACCATATCAAATACCTGAGCACCATTAAGAGCCCTTCTACTAGATATGGTCAGGAAACACATCGTCCCTGGCTTGCCTGGAAATCACATTTAGGTTTGTTTTAAATGTTTTAGCTCCCCAGAGACTATAAAATTGGTAAAAATATAAGGGGTAGCCAAATGGTGCCCCTGATAGCTACAGTACAGATCTGAACAACAGCCTTGTCAGTGTTTCTTGTACTGGTTCAACCATCTAAAGTAAGTCTGGCATTACATCCTGCTTTTCCTTCTCATGAGCACAGCCTGCCACCTTGGTTTTCTGAGTTTTTCTGCTCTGGATGAATGCAATTTTCCTACAGCTGCAAAGGACTGGCTTAGCAAATAGCACATGCCTAAGTAAACAAAAAAAAAACAAAAAAAAAAGTGAAGATTCATTCAATTCTACTGTGGAAGCAGCTTAAAACCAGCTGCTCTATGAGAAGGCAGGCTAGGATAAGGAGAAATGAGAGGACCTTGCAGGTGTTTGCAGGGAGCTCTCCCCTGTGAGAAGAAGCACGTGAGAAAGCATGCACCCTGTAGCCACACAACCAAGGAGACCTTGAGAATCACATCACCAGCTCTGCTTCATTCCCACAGACTGCTGTGGCTCTCCATGCACTATCTAACACTGTTCAAGGCAGGCTGATGAGAGTTAAATACAGCACTGTGCCTTAACATGAAGCTTCCCAGATTTTGTGGTGGGTTTAAACCTCTCCTGCTGGCTTTTATGTTGAGTACATAAAGGGTTTTTTTCTTTTTTTTTTTCTTTTTTTTTCTTTTTTTTCTTTCTTTTTTAAAGTCTAATGCAGTTTCAGAGTGTCTTTGCTCCTCATCAGCTTTACACACACACACACCATTGCAGCTCACCCTCCAACAAGAAAATTTATTCTATTATTCCCTGGAATAGGAATAGAAGCAGAACTCCAGTGCAATCCCATGAAGTATTCAAAGCAGAAGGCAAGAGTCCTCTACTGCAGCAGCATGGAGGGTGCAGCCTCGCCCAGGTAAACCAGCACGTGCTGGCCATTTCTGTTGGGTTTCTTTCCCTTTACACTCTCCTTTTCTGAGTGCTTCCCAAAACAGATAGAGCCAACTCAGAGTAATTCCCAGAAAAATGCAGGATCTATTACAACCAGCAGGCAACATTGGAAAGGAAGAGTTGATTTCTAGAGAAACTGTAACAAATCACTACTTGCAGGGAGCATGAAAACAAAGGATGTATCAGGCACCACTCTGTGAAGATAAGGCAGCGATCTCCCTCATTAATGTTCTGTCTTGTTTTAAAGTTCAAGAGATACTGCAGCTTGGCTTGCCTCCCTTGACTGGAATTCATCACTGCTAATAGAACAGAACCACAGGGTGAGCTGTTAGACGTACAGTGGCAAGAGCAAACTGTTACTGCATGAAAATGAGCCTGTATTAACACCCCTGAAGATCTATACTCTGGATGAAGGATGAGCTTCCCTGCTATGCCTGAGGGGGACCCATTGCAATGGTTTCTATTTGGCTACCTGGCTTAAGGATTGGCTGATCCAGTTTTCCTGACTGTTCAGTCCTAGAGTCTGCACTCTGCTCAGCTGCCCCCATAGAGGAGTAATGCAAATGAGAAGTCACAACATACCTCAAAATTCACAGGCAGGGCAATTTATATGTGTTTGTATGTGCATCTTTAGAAGGTAGAATGTCTTCCTATCAGAGAATAGAACAGTTGTGAAGTGATTTTTGCAAGTTTTACTTTTTTGACACATCTCATTAGATATACTATTATGACATACACCAGGTGAGAAACTTTTCCTGTGATTCTGAGATGAGTAGTAGCTTCATACTGGGATGCCTTTTGTTTCCTGTGTTTTCCTAAGATCTCCACCATACTACACATAAATAATCCATTTTGTCTTCAGAAATTCTGGAGCATCATACAACGCAGACACAACATTCTCTCTCATTGAGCCTTAACTTTTTTTCTTTCCACTTCTTTCTTTCTTCCAAAGAAGTCATAAATCAGTAAATAATGCTGCTCACTTGCTCACAGAAACTTCCCCTCCATTAATCACCTGTCCCACAGAAGCCAGCTGGCAGTGCTGCAGGCAGCAGGCCTGAGCATTTCATGACTGTTGGAGTCCAACAGCAAGAACTGAGTGTTCTGCTTGTTAATGTTCAGCAGCTTCCTTTCCTCCCCTACCTGAAGTCCTCTATGGCTTCTATAGCAAGATCCAGAGTTCTGACAGTATTTCTCCCCTCCAGAAACTGAAACACCTTCAGAATAACCAATTATGCATTTCTTAACCATTTCTATTCCTCTCCCCACTAAAAATCCATGATAAACATCAACACAAATACTAGACATAAAGGCACTACTTGAAGACCAACCTTGTAATGCTATAATATGATGGAAAACACAGCAATGACAGAAGGGTAGCAGAGTCTCAAGCTTCAGCAAGTGAAGATAATTTCAAAAACAGCAGATGTGTTCTGTGGATGCAGAAAGAAAGAAACAAAAAAGCAGCTTACCCCCCAAAAGCCTTAGGCATCTCCAACAAGATACCCTTACCTCCACAGCCAACTCTTAAATGAGTTGGGAAGGGATGGATCCTAGCTTCACCCCTTCTGGTCACTCAGGTGCACTTCATGCACCTGAGCTCCCCTGGGTTGGCTCCGCCTTCCCACCAGGTGCTCAATTATGGTTCAGGCCATGACTTAGCATTTCCACTACAAACCTCATTTCCTACAACCTGGAAGTGTTTCCATCCCTGTGTTCAAGAATGCTGTGGATATAGCACCGAAGGAATGTTGGTAGTTGGCATGGTGTGGATGGGCTGACAGTTGGTCTAGATGATCTTAGAGGTCTTTTCCAACCTTAATGATTCTATAACTTGATGTTGCAATGTGGACTCTTTGAATGTAGATATTTTTAAAGCAAAGAAAAAGTAAATTGGGAAATCAAAGAATACCTGTAAGAAACCTGAGTTGTGCATTCCTGAAAGGCTATAACTCTGATAACATATTCACCTAAACAGTATATCCAAGGCAATTTATACCAAGATTGATTATAAGGCTTTTCCTCTTGCAAAAACAGCATGTTATATGCAAGCCTACTTTTCTTTCATTTCAAATAAATGAAGTAATTATTTTATCTTAGCATGATAAATTATTTTGAGGCCTGGCTGTTAAACTGCAGGCTAACAATGTTTTTGCCCAGCATACAGCTTCAAGTAAGGAAAACAATACAAGCAACTACAGTAAGAAAAACCAGGAATCCCCCAGGAATCTGCCACAGAAGTGACATCATAAGAGATAATTAAGGCAAAGGCTTAAAGATATTAACTTTTACGTTTTTGAATAATGAGACATCTGTGAATACATCTTCAATTCTTCCCAAGCAGAAGACTGGGTGGTGTAGTAGAGTGTTTTAAAGCTCTAACACATGAGTTGCTCAATGCTGGTAGGACTATGCATGACTGAACAAAGTTGTCTGAATTGCCTGGGGAAAGCAAAAAGTACAAATCAGTGACATTTCTGTGGGCCTGAGTGCCTAAGACTCTGAGACATTATCACAAATCACAGTCCTTCTTTCTCTCTGTATTAGATTCAACCTCCAGCTTTGGGGAGGATGATGCAGAAGGACAAGCAGAAGATTGTAACTACTGCAAGAGACAGTTTTTGCCTGTCTGGGCAGAAAACAACAATAAAAAAGAAAGGACCTAAAGACAGAAACAAAAACAGAGAAGGATTGGTGTCACTAAGTAATTCAACCTCCAGTCATTTGTTCCACCAAGGGAGATGAGATTGTTTTGTTTTTGTCATGCCATGATATGCAAATTGACCTAACTAGCTGCAACACACACTTCCATGGCATGCAAAAGATTTCTTTTTGTAAAATTGAAAAGTAATATTCAGAGAAAAACTCACAATGACAGCAGATTGTTTTTCCATCTTACTGAAGTTGTGACTTGCCATTCATTTACAGATACAAATGATGGCTCTTTTACATAATATTTTGGTAAGAAATAATTGATAATATGCTCTGAAACAAGAAAATATGCTAAAATGCACATTATTTTTCAACACTTGAGAGCTTTAGAGCATTTTCTGCAATGGAAGGCCTATTTTTTGTAATGATTTATTTCTGTGCTAGTATTATCAAGCGCTTCTGCATTTGCCAACAACAATTGACTGTTGATTGCAAGCAGAGCTTTGTTACCTGCTTCAGTTGTTTTCAAAAACAACTCCCTCTTTTGCTGACCATGTGACAGTTTGTGAGAGGATCTTCAAGCTGAGCTATGCCTCTGCAGGTGTCAGAGAAACAGATTTCTGCAGCGTCAAACATGCAGTGATTTCTGGAGTGATGTAGTGATGACCTAGAGACATTGCTCATGTTTTGCACTAAATTGAGAAAGCAGAATTGTGACCTAATGTTTATTTTCAGCCACATAATCATCATCAACTCCATAGGAATTATCAGGTTCTAAAAGAAGAATGAAAAACTGAGATTATATTTTGTATTTATAATTAAGCTTGACAAAAGATATTAAGGGTGCCAATATGTTTAGTTTTGTTCCCTTTACTGTCCATGTACAGATGCTCAAAATTCATATCTACCTATTCCCATCAATTATACCACACATCACTCTTTAGTGAGATTTATTACCTCGCTGTATTGCTGGGACTTGGATAGTAAAGACTTACAAATTTACAAGCTATTGTGGAGTGTTTTCCACTATCCAGGGAAAGTCATTTCAATAAAAACAATTATTTCTTGTGGGTTTCTGGAGGCATTCAACTCTTAACTAGAGATTGGCCTCATGCTTATATGGGAATAGCTCAGATGTGGAATCAGAGGGATGTGGGCAGGATGAGTACTACATCGCAGCATTCAGATCTTCCCATCTGTGTGAAGAACAGTTTCAGAACAGCTGTTCTCATCTGGGCCTTTCTCTACATTGTCAAAACAACAGCAGAATGAAAGAGCCCAAATATTCAATGAGGTTGTAAGGCTTTTGAGTCTTCAGAGGAAAAATTGCAAGTTTAGTGGTTTTATAGACTTTTTTTGGATAAATGCATATTGCATTTGTCAGAATAGAGCTGCCTAGGAAATAAAAAAAAGTGGACTAAGCTTTTTGATTGTTGGAACTGCCAGCTGACAAGGTCAAAATGTTCCATAAAAGGTGAGCTTTAGAAGCAACTCTGGCAGGGTGCAGGACTGGCCAAACCTTGTCATGTTTCCCACCAGCTTCTCAGCCCAAGGCTGCTCTAGCTCTCTGGATGGGTACTCTGCTCTCTTCCCAGAGGAGCAGCAGCCTCGGGATTTCACTCCAAATCCACCCAAAACCTGCTTTGGAAATACTGAAATCTCCTGACAATGGGATTAACCTGTCAACTCAGCTTCCACCGTTTGATCTGTGCTAGCAAAGAGTGCTTAGGTAAAAGCTTTTAATTATGTATCAGAACCCAAGCTGCTTTGTTCAGTTCCTTGGCTTAGGGGAGTGCTTTGTGCTCATCATCACTGATGGAGCGAGGAAAGAAATGCACTCCCTGACACAGGCAGCCAGGGTGGAAATGGAAGGTATCTAAGGACATTCCTGAGCCTTGTGTCCTTGCTGGGCAGATGGCTTTTGGGTTGTCTATTGCAACATATTTTCCAGCCAGCTACCGAGGGAAAGCCACACAGGAACAGGGGCAGACAAGTTCAGATAGTCTTGTGTCTAAGATGGATACTGCTAAGCAGGCACTCTGCTTTGGACCTCATCCAGTTCCAAAGATACTTTTGTCAAAGAAGACCTAAGGATCTCCGTGGGCTGAACTTCTACCACTTGTCACCTTGGAGGACAGTGATGCTTTTTATCTATAATTTTCACAAGGGAATTTGGCATCATTTACCTCATTTTACAGTTAAAAGAAATCGAGCTCCAAGGACTGAGGTGAGATTTTCTCCAAGTGCCAAGACTGCCAAGACAGTGGAAGAGGCAGAAGAGACTCAGTCCTTTGTATCTCAGGGTGATGCTCCATGCATGAGGCATCTCCACACTAAACTGAATCGGTGCAGACATCCAAGCACTGTTCAATGTCTGTGTGGCAAAGGGCAGAAGACAAACAGCAGGTCTGCAAATGCTGGTTTTCTGTCTTGAGGTGTGATTTGTGCCTGAGTCAGCTTTATTAAAGTGACCATAATCTAATAGGAAGGAGCAAAAAAGCTGATCTGACTGCTGCAGGAAAAAATCATCCAGCAACAATTAGGTATCTATCCATCCTTCCATCTTAAAAGCATGAATAGCACATGTGGGGAACATGCCCTCAGATGGGTGGATAAATGGATTTTCTATTTTTATGGATCTTTTATTTAAATCCTCTAAGTAGTAAGAAAGCAATTTTAACAAAAAATATACTATGCATGGAAGAATTGCTGCTTTTCATCTGCAAAGTTGCAAAGTGAAGAGTTTCCTTTATTTTTACTAATTTTCAATTTGATGCAGATGTGATTCCAATGCTAATTATGCCCCCCACCGTCTCTATCCTCCAGTGAAATGTGACTCCCTGATGTTTCTCATTGTCTTTTGTTTATAATTGTAAGAAGTTGATAGAAATCATCTGGTTTTTGCTTCTGTATTGCAGTAGGATTTGTAGAGCGGGAACCTGTCAAACTCATGACCTCTGGCACAAGGAACTGCGGCCAGCTTAGGAATCTTGGTATTGAGTTATTTCTCTCTCATCCCCTGTATATCTGTGATGAAACTGTTCTTGAATCATGGAAGGATGATCTCAGAGTTAAGGGTAAGCAGCAGGGTCTTCATAAGTGAATTCTGATACCCAGATTTTCTATACACGTTCTTGCTCAAGATTCCTCTTTCTGCGACTATTTTTTTTTCTTTCAGGAAAGAATTAGTAATGCAGATGTGCTGTGAGCATTATTTCACGAATGTTTCCAATGGTTTGGGACATTCTGGAGACTGGAAGGCTGTCTCAGCACCTACACACTGTCTTCAGATCCAGGATCCATTAAATGAAAATGCCTTTTTTATAATTTGCTAATGACCTGCTCATGACATTCCTCAGACTGGACAGTCTGTGAATGTATTTCCATTTGCTAGAATGATATTGATATATGAGGCACCTGGACGTATGAGGCACGAGGATCAACCACGTGTGTCAGGGATAAGCAAAGTTTACGTTCTCAGGAGATAAGTAATGGAGTTCATCTTTAATTATATATAATGTACCTCAGCATCTTGTACATACACATGCAACAGAAGTGAAATCATTACCAGGAAAAACCATCTGGATTTAAGTGTTGTATAGAAACCATCAGACAAATCAACTTGCTATCTTACAAGACAATTCAATTCATTCTATTACTTTAAAGTGGAACATATGGTAAAATTAACAACTGCACAGATTGCATTTTGCACAGAGGTGCAAGAGAAGACTTCTCCCCTGATTCCTAGATATTTTTGTCCTAGTTTTTCTTAAATTTCACCTTTTTTTTATATTCCTTAGTCCATTCTCTGTTCCCATTTTTTCCCTTCTTTGAACCTGGGCTGTTGGTGCAAGGACATGTGCACAGTGGTGGTAGTGGTGCTGCTGATGTTCATCCTGCAGATGCCATCTGCTTCTCTAGAGGGATGGGAGTATCTTTTTCAGCTCTGTGATGAGACTGGCCTTGATTTGCCTTGCTCTTGCACTCTCCCACCGATTTTCACAGTGAATTTGGATATTTAATGTTTCAGAGCTCACTTGCCTGTTTCCTTATGAAACCAAGCCAGAGCTGAGGTGCTTTTCATAAACACTGTTCAAACACATGCATGTCAGGTAATGAATACTTAGTTCCAAGAAGGAGCTTAAAAACCTTTCACTGCGAAGCTGATCCCCACAGATGCTAGCAGATACTCCTGGTGGATGTGATGGCAATGAACTCATGATTTGTTCCAGGAAGCAGAGAGCAGTGCTGCACAGAGATACACTGCCATATTTACATGGCAGCTGCAAGTAGGTATTAGGTGATCCACGTGTTCTTATGGTTTTCCCTGAGTTAGCTCCCCAAGATTTCCTATTAGCATGTTGATACTTGCCAGAGATAATCTTCTCAGATATGTGCCTCCGTGTTGCCAGTTCAAGTCTATGGATGTAGTGGGGACAGAAGGAAGCTTAGCCTTTGCACCGTGAAAATGTTGCTTCCTGCACCCAGAGCACTGTGCTGTAGGCTGCCATGAGCCATAGAACTCGCAGCTCATTGAACTAGCTGGTGTGCTAGCTGTATATCTTGTGATGAAAACATATTTGTATGAAGTCCAACAAGAGGTAAGATTAAGGGCTGGGAACTGGGATTTCCTAGTGTCTCTGCTCAGTATACTTGGTAAGGCCTGACTGATCACCACTGTTTTCTGCAAAATTTAAGTATTAACAGCATCTAATAATAGCAACAGTAATGTTTCTAGCTGTGTTTCCTAAGTTCAGTTGGGAAAACAGATAAGCAGTGTGGGTATCACAATCAGAACTAGAAAAAACTTGCTTGGGTTTCTGATTTACTGGAAAAATGTGAGAGTCAGCTTTGGAAAATACAGAGATATTCACATGACAGTCTGTTTTGGCATGCTGTTCCTTCAGAAGAACACAGAGATTGAGCCAACGTGATGAATGAATCACTGCAAATCACTAGAGGGCAAAGCTGAAAAGATTGCAACTTCATGTTGCAACCTGCAATCATCCACACTTTTCCACTGCTAAACCATGCGAGATGCCTTAAATTCACTGCAGCTTCATATTGTTAGTATAACTTCAACATCAATGGATATTTGAGACTTAATCTACTGTAAATGAGAGGAGAACGTCACAAATATAACATCTTAAATATACTGATGTACAAGTATGCTAATCTGTCCATAAAAAAAATCACATACAGTGAGCATGAAATAACCTGGCTGTGCATTTCTGACAAATCCACATTTCTGTGCTGCACTCCTAATGTCACAACCAGTCAGCAGTTAGTGCATGACCTGTGCTGCAACAGCCAACCAGGCAGCCTCCTCTTTGCATGCACCAAGTAAGGCACTGATCCCCAGCTGATTGTTCTTCTCACTTTAAAGCTGCCAGACAGAGGAGGGTGTACAAGTGTCCTTGAATACATCGTACTTCAGTCACCCACTGAACCTTCAGGAACGCTGTCCTACTTGCCCATCTCCACAGCGTACTTGGCCAGATCTCACACTCAGCCCCACAGACACAGATTTGAAGCATCTTCTGCCTTGGAAAGAGCACAGCAAAGTCCTCAGTAGTGCGCAGGGAGGGAAGAAGAGAAAAGTAGTTTTGTTAAAACATGCTGCTAGTAACAACACCAAATTGGTGACAGTGGAGGAAAAAGTGAGTTCCTGTAGCAAAAGCACTCACAACCCCTGCTGCTGTGCCCACCTGCTGCTGTCTTCCTCCCAGCCCTCTCACCTGCTAGGACTGGATGCTGCCCATGGTACTTTTCTGACAAGCTGATGTGACTCCCTCCTGCTCTGTTTGCCTTCCCTTTTAGATACACCTCTTTTCTTAGGGCACAACTTAGAAGCTGATCATGTTAGGGAAGCAGCACCTATTCCAGCTCTGAAGCCCTACCAACACCTTCAGGTTGAACCTGTCTGGTTTTCAGCATCTCTTGTGTTGCTGACACAGGCACACAGTCACCCAGGTAGAGCCCTCTGCTGTAGCCTGGGTAAGGCTCTCAAAATCAATTAAAAGGCAAGAGGAGACAAAGCTCGACCTAATCTCTTTCACAAACCCACATGAAGTGCTGGGCACAGTCTACCTCTTCCACTGGAAGCGCTGTGGGTGTTTGTGTGAAATATTGCAGGCTGTTCCCAGCCAGCACCAGGTAAGGAAGATGGTGCAGAACGAATGTAGTTTTAATCCATGGGTAATGTATTTTTACTGAAATTCAGAATATCTGGGGACATCCAGGAACTGACAGTATCTCATTTCGTGGTTTCAGGCAGCACTTCTCTGTGTCTTCATTAGTTCATTTGCAAAAATGCAGTGCTCATACAGATATTTGGAACCCATGTAATTCAGAGCATTTTAGTCTAAACACCACAGACTTCACTAGGTCAGTGAGTAAAAAAAGGCCCAGAGACTTGAAATGAATCGCCCAGAGTCTAATAGCAGCCTCAGGATGCATCTGGTATTCCAGATCTCCAAAATCATGCAATAATCTTTTATTCACTAGATAGTATTGCTTCCCCGAAGCTGATCTAATGATATTCACTAATGAGGTTGCTAGGTTTAATTAAAGCTGGTAGAGTGCATTACGTAGAAGGAATGAAATTACTGTTTCATTATTGTATATTATAATAATTACAGAATAGCTAGACTTCTGCATTAACCACAGAGAGATACTACTTAAATTCTGTATCCTTATAATTGGTTAGACACATTGCACAGGAATTGCAATGGACAAAAGGACTGATGGGCTCAACATCAAGTGTTAGTACTTACTTGAAACCTTCTGGGCTTTTAGTTACTGCATTTTTTATTACGTTTAAAATAAAATTAGTTGAGAATGAGATATTAATTGTGGAATGGCAGATTCTTTGAATCCCCAACTTGTTACTGAAGGTCTCTTGTAAGATACAGAGATATATGCCAAAATACTTGGGGGAGGGGAGACTTATTGAAGTTTGAAATATGGTGTTGTTGTAACAGTTTAAGGAAAATACTCTGCATTGTTTCCAATCCAAACTGACTCCTAGCTGAAAAATTGAATTTAAGGCAAAGCTGAAGATAAAACAGCTAAAATTGGAATGGAAAAATTCTAAATTGCTCCATTTGGGTTTGTTTACCCCTTCATTATAAATTTACAATTGCATTACTACAGGGTGACAAGTGTTCTTTTACCAGATGGATTTCCCTGAGGACCAGATGTTGATCCTGTAAGTGTACCCTCAGAGAAGATAAATATAAGCTGCATAGGAAGATCTGCAGTCTTGGCACACACTAAATAGCACCTTGTTTCACAGAAATCCACTCTGAGTCTTCTTGTGCTATATTATGAAAGTAAGGGCATCAGAATCAAATCCATAATTTGCTTCCCTGATACTTTTGCACACATTTATTCCCTGAAATGCTATCAGCAGCAGCATGCAATATAGTTGAAGCGCATCTTCTGTGAGGACACAAGCATTTTGGGAGCCACTGCTCACCTGAGCACTCCCCAGCGCAGGGGTGAGTTAGGGTGAACACCTCGACCTTGGTGAGCAGAAACCATTCCAGAGGTCCCACTTTGGTCCCCATGGTGATGAGACATTCATGCTGCTCAAACCATCTTCAAATCCAGTAGAATTGGCATGGAAGGAAACAGACAAATAATTTTATAGCTAGCAGCCTGAGCAGTATATAAATAGCACCAGTCTTTTTTGTTGTTGTTTCCTATTCCTTGCAAGCAATCGAGAAAACCAGGAACAAGCACAACAGCCATAACAAGTATTGCACAAGTCTCATTTTTCTTGTTGTAATTAACAACACATACAATTAGAAACTGCAGAGAAGATTCCTGCCCTGTGCAGACTGAATGTTCAGATCAATAAGATGCAGCCCATAATGCCTAAAAATATTTCCTATTTTCGGTAACACTTTTGTCTCCTTTCCTCCCTTCTACACTGCAAATAGGGCAAGACTTCCTATTTCTGTCTGACTGCTCAAGCTCTTTGTGGTTCACAGCAGAGCCACAGATTTTGGGGGTTTGTCTTAAGCACTTCATTCTTAGCAGATTCTCCAAGCACGCTGGATCATTTCAGTCTTAGACTGACTGCAGTCACACATCATGCAGACAGAAGCATGCACAGACACTCAGATAAAGAAGTTCATATTCCTGGTTACACAGAATAACTAACTGCTCACAGTAGATAAGGAGGTGTGCATGTCTGTGTCCAACTGCTCGGTTTGCTCTTCTGAGCACATCTTCAGTTGTGCAATTTACTACCAGCCACAAACAGCATCAGCAAACTTTCTACTGACTGCCAGTAGCTTTAAGTTAGGCAAAGGTAGCTTTTCTAATAACCCTTTTCAAAAGAACTTCAGCTTAAGACTTTGTTGTCAACTCCATTATTTATGAAAACTTGTATATATTTGATATAGTTCAGCATGTGGGACATAAAGACTCCACAACAAATATCTCAAAGCATTATACAGAAAAAGTGGAATGCCAGGAAATATACTTCCAGCCCCTGGAAAGAGGCAGAAAAGAAGGCATGGATTCTTTGCCTTCAACAGAAGGATCATATGACCATACTGCAACACTCAGGTGTACTTTTGCAAAGTTGGAGCCTAGGAGCCCAAGCAGGGCTCACATGTATCACATGCATCCCAATGCCAGAGACTCAAAACTTGCCTGATCTCTCAGTTCTGGCCAGTTTTGCAAGCTAATATTCCATCACAATTGTTTTGGCAATAAATATGCCTTCAGAAGGTCAAAACTCTCATGCAGTGGTGAGAAGTCTCCTTTACACAGTCACCCCTTTGGCCACACAGGACTAGGGCCTTGGACAAGTGCAAACCTAACTTCCAGAACAGTGCCTGGCCACCAGTGAGTACAGCGTCCTGAGTTACATGGCCCTGAAGTCTTATTCGCAGCTCTGTCACTTTTCCCATTGTTCTCAAGGGATCTACTAGGGACATGGGAGGGGCTACGCCTGTGTACGAGGTCCAGGGTAAGATAGCGCAGTTTCAGTAAGAGATCCTGAAGAAATCTCATGCTTAGGAGTGCTGAAGTCAGAAGAAGAGTACTAAGAGTACCCATGGATCCCAATGAGATGTATTCCAGAGTCCTGAAGGAACTGGCTGATGTACTTGCCACCAACTCTCAATGATATTTGAAAAGTCATGATGATCAGGTGAAGACCCTGGTGACTGGAAAAAAGGCAAAATCACAACCATTTTTAAGAAGGATGGAAAGGCTGACTTAGGGAACTGCCAACCTGTTAGCCTCTCCTCTGTGCTGGGAAAGGTCATGGAGCAGATCCTCCTGAAATCTATGCTAAGGGACATGGAGGGGAGGTAGATGATATGGAATAACCAGCATGTTTTCACCAAGGACAGGTCCTACTCAACCAACCCTGTGGCCTTCTATGATGGTATAAGTGCATCAGTGGATAAGGGAAGAGACACTGGTGTCAAAAGGCCTTTGACATGGTCCCCCACAACATCTTTTTCTCCAAATTGGAAAGATATGGATCTGATGAGTAGCAGGTTATGACATTGTACCCAGAGAGTGGTGGTCAATGGCTCAATGTCTGGATGGAGATAGGTGATGAATGGTGTCCCTCAGGAGTCAGTACTGTGACAAATGCTCTTTAATATCTTCACTGATGACACTGACAGTGGGATCAAGTGCACCTTAAGCACATCTGTGGATAACACCAAGCTGTGTGGTGTGGTCAACACATCCAAGGGATGGGACTCCATCCAAGGAAGCCTAGGCAGGCTCAAGAAGTGGGCCCAGGAGAACCTCATGAGGTTCAACCAAACCAAGTACAAGGTCTTGCACCTGGGTTGTGGCAATCCCTGCTATCAGGGCATGCTGGGGGATGTAAGCATAACTCTGCTGAAAAGGACTTGAGGATACTGGTGGATGGCAAGATGGACATGAGCCAGCAATGTGCCCTTGCAGCTCAGAAAGCCTACTGTATCCAGGACTGCACCAAAAGAAGTGTGGTCAGCAGGTTGAGGGAAATTATCTTGCCCCTCTACTCTGCACTAGAGAGACCTCACCTGGAGTACTGCATCCAAATGTGGAGCCCTCTGTACAGGAAGAATGTGGACCTTTTAGAATGCATCCAGAGGAGGGCCACAAATGTGATCCAAAGGATGGAACTCCTCCCTACGAGGAGGCTGAGAGAGCAGGGGCTGTTCAGCCTGATAAAGAAAAGGCTCCAGGGAGACCTGGGAACAGCCTTTCAGTATCCAAAGTAGAAAGAAGGGGACACACTTTTTTACAGGATCTGTTATGATAGGACAAGAGGAAATTGTTCCAAACTAAAAGAGAGGAAAGTTAGATTAGATTTAAGGGATATATTTTTTCCAGTAAGTGTAGAGAGGCACTAGAATAGGCTGCCCAGAGAGGTGGTGGATGCTCCATCCTTGGAGAAATTCTGAGCACCCTGATCTAACTGTAGGGGAGTTGGACTAGATCTTTGAGAGTTGCTTCTGACTCCAATGATTCTATGATTCTATGAAGAGTAAATCCATGATGCTGGGAGGATTTGAAAGAATGAATTCATTTCTGGAAAGAGTGTTCCACGTGGAGAGAAACACCACCATTTTCTGCACGGAAGGGCTGATCTAGCTCAAGGGCTCAGCCAGTGAATATGTTAAATGCTAGATCCACCCCCCCTTTCCTCAGCATTTCCTACCAGCTATTTTAGGCAGCACCTGATGGCATGCTGCCTGCTTTACCCCACAAGCTAGGGCCTCTCACCCATGCTCTCCTCCAGGCAAGAGGCTGTGCTGCGGGTATGGGGTGAGGGCCAGCCCATAGTGTCAGGCTGCAGAAGGGGGCAAGATATAACCCCAGATAAATTTGCAAGGGCGGTGAGGCTGAGGCATGTGCTGGCCATCCAGATCCATGCATCTGAGCCATGCCTTTCAGGTCACAACTCCAAGTCCTTCTGCCCTCTCCAACTAGACCTTCCTTTCTGCAGAGACAGCCATCAGCCACAAGGCAGCCCATCTGGTGGGCTAAACATTAATTCCATCAGTTTAATGCAGAGAATTGAGCAATCTGCCACATCCAGCCAGGAATTGGGGAGCTTCAGCAATTTGCATTCGTGCAGGAAATGCTTCTGTGCCAGTGGCAAATCCACAACAACCAAACATTAGCTTCCAAGAGTGCCGAAGATAACATCTTCTTAAGCAGCAAATATAGAGACTTAATTTAATGAGTTGTAACATAGCAGCTCTTCAAAATGTCTGAGAAACTCTCCTAGAAAAGAAATACAGTTCACATGAAAATAAAAGCAAAACTATATGCATAAGAGGGGGGAAAATTTAAGCATCCATTCTTTTCTTACTCTCCCTCTGCTCATGTTTCCCCTTACTTGTTATCCTCTTACTTTCATCTTTTCCTGAAGCTCATTGCATCATTATGGCGATCAAAGGGAGAGACGGAGAACACTGAAGAAGAGAGAAAATGCCCATAGCTGCATGTTATCAGCAAGGTCTGCTTAGCTTCAAATTAAGACTGGTCTTGGTGAAAGCACTGATCTGAGACCTGGAGGGAAGCCTGGAAGCAAAAAAGGCTAAAGCAGGCAAAGAAACAGCAAAATAGTTTAATTGAGAGAGTGTAAGGAATGGATGGATATCAAAATGTCCCAGTGTCAAAATCTGGGACATTGATTTTAATGACTTATCTACCTGGGTTACAGGTGGAAAGCTCATGTAAACAGATGCTTTTGTATGTTTCCAAGGCTTCTTGGCTTCTGTCAGGGGATTTGCAAAAAATAATCTTCTTACAGTTTTTCCGGGTAATTTTCATAGCTGGAACCACAAGCAAGTAGTCATGTAAAGATGCATGTATACAAGTGGCCATTTTCTAAGCTCAAAAACATCTTGAGCTTCATTCTGGCTCTAAGCAAACATCCATAGTGGTTATTATGCTATCTGAAGGGTTCACCCTTCTGCAATTATTTGCTCTATCTTAAGACTAAAAACAAATGCTTCCCGTCAGATTTACATCTAAGATATTCAACATCTTGTTCTTCAGTGCTTGGTGCTTATCAAAGAAGCAAAATATTGTAGTGAAATAGACTGTGGTAAGGATCCAAGAGGGAACTTAAATTCATGACAGCTGTGATACAAGAAATGCATTTTATTTTCAAAACTCTTTTTTTTTTTTTTCTACTGACAAAAAAAAAAAAAAAAAAGTAGAGTAAAATGCATAGAAAAATGTTTTGCTAGAACTGGACCACCACTTATCATTTCTTCCAAGCTAAGCCTTCTCCTACAGAGACCATTCGGAAGCACAGAAGAAGCTTTTTGTTACACTGCACAATACCTCCAACAAATCAATTTCTAGCAATTGGGTCACTTTGCACATAAGATGAGATTCTTAAATCCATGAGATAAATTCTAATTTGAATATTCTGTTCTTCTTTTCTATAATGGGGAGGTAAATGATGACAATAACGAAGCAGAACATGAGAATATTATAACTGGCACTTCAAATGGCTCTTTTTTTTTTCTTTCCCCCAATGTGAACATGCATTATTTTCAGTCTAGCTTCCAGTAGATGGCTACATACATGTGAAATGTCACCAGGCTAATGCTATTGTACTAATTGGCCAAATAATGAACAATTGCTGAGCCTACTCTAAGCACGCCTGGAGGGTGACTCTTCCAAAGCAGAGCTACAACACACTGCCAGTGCACCAGCTGCACAGGAAAAGGCCTGCAAGGCTGTGCCTATTCAATATCCAAAGGGAAGAGTGCAAACACACCAAGCAATTCAGCACACCCTCTGTCAGAATCTCATAATCTATTAAAAAAAAATAAAAAATTTTAGAAGGGTCTCTCAATGAACTGCTATGTCTAGGTGTAATTTAACTTGGTTTAGAATCTGATCCAAATTTCTTCCCATCCTTATTATTTTACATTTTCACACAAGACTTCATGATTATTGGTTTGGAACATTAAAATGCAAATGATAGAGGAAGCAATACATATTTAAATGTACAGTGTCAGCTTGGTATAAAAGCCCTTCTGGAACAGAATGACACTATTTTCTTCTGTAACTTCTAAAAGTGGCAAAATAAAAATGAGAGGGAAAAAAAAAAGACCTGGGTCTATTTGTATTCATGCTTTATTGGTCATGCTGAAAGAAAAAGCTTAGTAAATAAGTCTGGGAGGGGTAGCAGGGGGAGAAAAACAGTCATTAGTGTAAATGCAACCCACAGCTAACTGTGACTTCCCAGTCAGTGCAGGGAGGAGGAGAGAACACCAGGAGCATTAGATTTGATACAAGGGTAACCTCCTCTCTACAGAATAACAAAGAGGAGTTTTGACTTATCTTGTCTTTGTCATTTCTGCAATCAATATATTCTCCAAGTAAACACAAAGGAGAAAGAGAAAAGAAAGGACGAAGCAGGGCAGAATGCAGAAAGGCTCTCTGCCTCCCATCCCATCCTTGTGGGATGCCCTGTTATTTTGCTAATCTAACTTCTGCCTAAGAACTGACAGAAGGTCACTTATTCTCTTTGTGTGTTTTCAAAGCTTGTATGGTTTCCAGGGTAATTCACATTGCTTCCCACTTTACCTTTTTATTAACACTTTCCCACTCCCACATTCAGTTTCCTGAAAAGATAAACCAATATTTTAAAAACGTGCAAGGTATTTTTCATAGTCTAAAGCTGTAACTCATCTCTGGGTACCTGTGCATTCCTTGTTTTTACTGATTTTCTGCACCTTTTACTTATGCTGCCATGAAATGTCCATACTAGCTCTTCTTGCTCCATTGGATGTGGCACTGCATCCCATGGAGCGAATAACATAGCTGGGATCTGTTTTAGCAAATGTGAATATTTATTAGAGATATCTCCCAAAAGTAAATCTGGACTTAGTCTCTAAAATCCATGAAATTAAGGTGTGTCAGAACACAGGCCTGGGTCAGTTCATTTATGGAACAGCATGTCTTGGTGAATTGACAAAGGCAACAGAAAACCTAATTCAAGGACCCCTGTGTGCATGCAATTGCACACTGGTACAAACAGTCCCTCTCAGGTAGAGATTAAATCAGTCCCCAGAATTTAGTCTGAATGTGTTGTCAAAAAACACTTTTTGCTGGAGAAGTTGTTTCTTTATTAGCTTTTTGCAGGATGGGTGGTGGTAAAGATGGGAGAATAACAGTCCTGGCTGACATAGCTATTGACTTGGCAAAGCTGAAGAGTGCGCCAGCCCCAGTGAGGGCAGAATTAGGAGCTTTGAAACTTGTCTCCTTTGCAAGTATTTACATTTCAATTATCACATGATTCGAATTCCAGAAGGTTGCAGCAAAACAAATTTGAAAAAAAAAATATTAGGAAAAAGCTCTCTTTAGAAAACCTGGAATTGTTACCCTTTAAGTTATAACTCTGGCAATGCTCTAAAGAGAACATACATTATTCACAGGGATGCTGTCTTGAAAAGGGACAGCATTAAGCTCACAAATTCTGAGCTGCATTTCTATTTGTAGACAATCAAGCCATAAGTGAATTAGCATGTTAGAGTTCACTGCTGGCATTTCCCTTCACCACCAGATCAGGCATCCTGTGCACACTCTACGATCACCACATCAGGGCTGCAGCCAGCAGGATGAGTGCCTGGGTGGTGGCTGCTCTTTTTCTGCTGCTCTTTCCCTTTGGCACACGGAAAGCTGCTGAGCCATGAGTACACTTCAGAATCATAGAATCATTAAAGCTGGAAAAGACCTCTAAGATTGTCTAGTTCAACTGTCCACCCATCACCAATGTTGCACATTAACTGTGTTCCTATGCACCACATCTACACATTTCATGAATGCTCGAGAAACGGTGATTATACCACCTCTCTGGGCAGCCTGTTCCAGTGCCTCACCACTCTTTCTGAGAAGAATTTACTTCTAATATCCAACCTGATTTTCCCCTGATGCAGCTTATGGTCATTCCCTCTCATCCTATCACTGTTACTCGGGAGAAGAGACCTCCCCCCAGCTCAGCACAATCTCCTTTCAGGCAGTTGTAAAGAGGGATGAAGTCTCCTCTGAGCCTCCTCTTCTCCAGACAAAACAGTCCCAGTTCCCTCTCTCACTCTTCAAAAAGATGTCTACCATAATACTGATTTATGGTTATAAATAGAAATTAATTCCAAATAGTGTCACCCGCGCCTCTGTTGATACCCACAAAGGCATTATTCAAATGAAAGGCTGCCTGTTCCCCAGAGTGGATCCAACTTGAACCAGGCAAATCTTGCTCTGGGGCTCCAGCTTCCTGTGCTAGTCAGTGAATCACACTGGAAATTATGATGAATGTGAATTAAAATATTCTGTGAAATCACTCTAAAAAGCTCTTCTTCATCAGCTGAATGTCAGCAACAGGGCAATGATCATGATAGTAAATCTGATTCTATGCTCCAGAGGATCCAGTCAGTTTGCTAATGCCTTTCTGGAAAAGCTGCTGTCCCCAAAGCAAGACAGTTATTTATCTGTGCTCCATTTGGCAAGGGTCAGACTGGCCAGGCATGCTAACTGTTTCCTCCTAAACTAATCACCTCTTTCAAAACAGGCTTTGATTTGCCCTGTTCTGAGTGTCTTTATGGCTCCCTATTGATAGCTGAGAGAGTAAAAGATTTCCTTCCCAGACTTCCATCACAAACAGCCTTGTCTGGAGTGTGTTCTGGCACTAACAAAGGAAGTTTGTCCTTGTTGTCTTCATTCTAGAGCACTTCCACAGATCAGGAAGTATGATGTTATTATCTCTCATTACAATGATGATCTTTTTGCTTCATAAACTGACACTAGTGTACGAAGTCCATAGGTCAACTCAGCTTTTCCCCAGACATTCCTGAGGTGAGTATCCACTCACCTCAGTGTTTTCTTCAGCATCCCCTTCCTATGACTGAATCCTCTTCCTTGGATTCACATCTCCTGGCCTTTGCAATCACTTCATTTTTCTTCTCCATTATTTCCACTATAACTTATGAAGATCTATTTTATTTCGTTTCCTACCTGCCGCTATTCTTTTCACTCAGTAACTTGTCTCTAAAGAGCAATAAGAATGGAAAATAAAACGTACCTTGTATTTTCCTAAGAAGTCTCCAAAGGTGCAATGAGCAGCTACCTTAGTAAAACTGAGCAAACTACTGCTACTTTGAGCCACTGTGCAGTCCCATGCTACCCCACTTCAATGGGAACTAAGAGGTCAGTGAGACTCAGAGACAGCCATGAAGTACAATTGAGGCACACATTCCAGAGAAATACAAAATATGGTAACAACTCTGTTAGATGTTTTTGCTCCAAAAGTATATCTATTTTCATAATGATCTGTTCTGTTTTCAGCTGAGGGCAGTGCTAACAGCATACTGGTGTTTTGGTTGTTGATGGGTATGCAGCCAGGGCTGGGTCAAGCCTTAGGAAAGAAGAGCCACCGCCGAGAAAGCACAGGGGACGGGGTGGAGCCAAGACAGGCAGCCTGAATTAAGCCAGGAGTTATTCCATACCACCTGACACCATGTAGAAGACCATAAAGCTGTGGGGAGTTAAACCACAACATTACCCTTGCAGTTTCTCACAAGGTAGTAAAATATGGATAAGCTGTGGTAAATCTCATCCTCAAGGTATAGATTTGGTAGAAAGGTAATAATTAAAGATAATCAGATGACAAATTGCATGTTTCTGTTTAGCTATCCAGGACGAGCAGGATATATGAGGCTGCTGAACAAAGCACTAGTTTTGCAGCATTCATAGTTTGCTGATAGAGATCTGGTCATGCCATACCACTGAGGCCTTGATTTTTAGAACAGGGTTTAGACATGTATGTGGATAACCACTAATCACTAGCAGTTACATTAGATATATTTTTGTTTTGTTTTGCTTTAAGCACGGATACACAGCTTCTGTGGGCAAGGTAAACATGAGCAAAGGTAGGAAGAAATTTCAGAGTAGTTTCAGTTCTGTCGCAGAGCACAAGTACTGACTCTGTGCTTGAAATCAATAAGGTAAGTGTGATGGCACCCTTCATCACCGAGGACCTTCAGGTTTTGACAGGGTGGGGAGTGCTTGCCTGCATTCACATGTGATGCTGTACTTCTGTCTGCAGCCTGATGTGGCTTCTGCTCCAGTGTAACTTGTGCTTCCTCTAGGAACTGCTCTTAAGCCTATTTTGCTTTTCAGTCAGGATTCAGCTCTGTTCCTCAGATATGCAGATGGCTTGACACATCACAAGGTGATAAGTCAGGCTACACATCTGGTAGCTTGGCTGGCTGACTCAGCTCCCTCTGCCCCTCTCACAGCCTCCCAGGCTGGAGCAATCCATGGGCTGTGCCCAAGCTCTGGGGAGGCCAGCACAAAGGCCTGACCTCACCCAAATGGGCCTGGCCAGAAGCTGGACATCTCCTCCTAGCTGCTGTCTGCACAGCCTCTGTGGCTGGTGGTAACAGGACAGGCAACACTGCCTGATTCATCCCATTTAATCCAGGAATAGTGGTTAGTGGGATGAATCACCGTCTGGCACTGCCTCCATTGACTGCAGAATGAATTAGGCAATGAACTTAGGTGAGATGTTTCATCTCTAAGTGACTAAAATTAGCTTCAATTAATCCCACCTTGTGTTGCAGTGTGATGAGGAAGGCTAATGATGACACATTATTTGAAGAGAGATACTTTTCCTCACCTCAGTAAAATAAAATCACTTTGTCATTTGTTTTCCAGCTGTGCTATTTGTTCTGATGTGTGGATTGCTGTTTTCTAATACTGCAGGTAAAATGAGAGGAGACATCTAAATCACTGATGCAATATTGCCAATTGTTTGTATCTTATTTCTGGCCTCTAACAGTATGTGCTATTTCTTGAAGCCTTAGGTGTTGAAAACAAATGAGAATATCACCTTTCTTTTTTATTATAAACCAGAAGTTTATACTTCTAGTCATCTGGAAAACAAGTGTGAAAAAAGCAAGACTTGAGAGTTCTATGCAAGCCAAATAAAAAACAGCAAAAACCCACAACAAAGGCAAGTAAAGACTACCCTGGAAATACTGAAAAAGAACAACTGTCCTTCATTTTAATCTATCTTTCAAGACTAGTACATGATTTTCTCACTTTTGTTTCTAGTAGTTATGCTCATGACATATACATCTACAAAAAAAGCAGAATGGTCCCTGAGATTACTGTAAATACAAACAGTTTTTTAAAAAAAGGTCTTGAGCTGTAGTATCCATTATGGCATGGTCAATGAATGGCACCAAAAACATTAGCTTTGCACCTGCTCATTTATGAGCCAGACACTCCAGGATTTCCATTCTATTTTCTTCCACACACAAGGCCCACAGGCAAAACTAGGAGTCCATCTCTGACTGCTGCTTTTTAATTGGGCTGTTGTGTGAAAGCAGGAGAGAGTTCAAAAGGGTCCCCTGGCCTTCTGTGCTTCCCTGCAGTGCAGCAGATGGGGTGCTAGGTCACACAGAAGAGTCATGCAGTACTGGGCAAGACAAAATAACCCTGCTTTGACTTGTTGCCACTGTAGTTACCCATTCCTTCAGGCTTCAAGGCTCTATCAGCTGCAGGTGAAAGCCTTCACCTCTTCCACCACAAAAAATCCCCCCAGAAGATAATCTACTTAATTTCATCATGTGACTTACTGTTCACTCCAACTCTTGAGGAAGCCAGTAAAAGTAAGACCTGAATAACAAAGAAGATGAATCTAACAATGTATCTTTTATTTTAAAGGATGAATTAGGATGCCACAACCACCTTTGAAGCAAGTAGCACATAGCAGTGCAGTTCTCAGAAGCAAAGTGCTATAAGCATGAGGACAGTGGAGTGAGAATTCAAAAGATTTCCCTTACATTTTACTGACTTCTAAATAGAGGTGCAGGTACTTATCATTATCTTAAAATGAAACTGGGGAACTACTTGGTGCAGAAGAATTGTGCATACCATAGAATCATAAAATCTTTTGAGTTGGAAGAGACCCTTAAAGACCAGCTAGTCCCACTCCCCTGCAATGAACAGGGGCACCTACAGCTAGATCAGGATGCTCAGAGCATTGTCCAGCTTGACATTGAAGGTATCCAGGGATGTGACATCCACCACCTCTCTGGGCAACCTTCCAGTGCCTTACCACCCTTACTGTAAAAAACTTCCTGCAGCCTAAATATCTCCTCTCCTAGTAGCTGGAGATCCATGAGCAGGACTCATGTCTTGACAGTTGATTTCTGTCTTATTTGGGCAAGCCACTGCTCTTCTAGACTTAGTTAAGTAGCAGTATTTGAAATGGACCCATTCTGCTTCATCTTTTGTGGATGACAGATAGCTTAAATCATCGTCTTAGAAACATTCTGAAATTCTGCAAAGTTAGGAATTATACATGGCACGAACTATGACTAATATTTTTCTGAGTCATTGACTGTGTTACCAAGGATAGTTTTAGTAAAATGAATATGCAGAAAATAAGGCTGATTCTGCAAAACCCACAGATCTTCCACTGTGTATGCCCTGATATGAGCACACCGAATGGGATTTTGGGATATTTTCCCAAGCACCCCACCACTATCTGCTCCAGCCTGCTTCAGAGTGATGCAAAATGCCCATGGCAGGCCATGGTTGAGGGCTTTGGATGTCTTGCTGTGTCTTCTTGTTATGTATGAAAAAGCAGAAGGGCCTGAAAGTGAAAAGAAAAAGGAATCTTGCTCACAAGCAGAGGAAATATTGAGCCGTGATGCTCCGGCTGGCCATGCTGCACTCAGAAGCACTGATGGATGTCGACCCAGTGAGCTGGCCATCTGGTACCCACAGCGTGCTGCAGCAGGAAGAAAGGAGAGCAGTTCTCCAGCAGCGCTGTGGCCAAGCAGCCAGCAGCAGTGACAACCAGGGAGATGTCCTTATTCTTTTGGCAAAAGCCTCTCTGTGCACCCGTATGTCTGTTCCCTCACCCACCCCCTGTCTGAATGAGAAATCAGAGCCTTCCTGACATGAGGCAGCACGTGCCAGATGCTGAGCAGTCAGCAAGACAGATGCTGCCAGGGGGACAAAAGAGATAATCATATAAATACTTAAAAGCTCTTTTTAATCAAAGTGCTCATTGTCCTTTTTAAAAGGAAGGTACTTTTTAATAGACATTTAATTCATTTTGAAGGCGAGGAAAGGGCGGAGGAAATATTTCTTTATGAGCATGAGACATTATTTTCCTTTCATAAAACATAATAACTTAGTTGAAACTTTTTATTTTCACAGTGATTTTTCCCTGAGGGAGCTTATAAGGAGAAAAAACTTGGTGCTGACTGTCTCCAACATTTGCTTTTATTATTCATTTCTGTATTTATTTCTAATATTTCTATTGAAGGGCGTATAGATTATACATCCTTCTTTACTCTGTACGCAGCAAGGCTGAAGGGGAAACGCCTGCCTCTCCAAGAAGAGGAACAGCTGCCTTTGGGAGCAGCAGTACCAGCTTTGCCCTTGTCTGCTGCATGGAGGAAAGGTAGAGGGACAGCAGCAGGATGTGACATCCCAGGTTGAAGTGCACGCATGCTCCATCCCAGCCCCTCTGCCCTCTCTGCTCCCTGTGAGGATACTGGCACAGATCAGATGCCCACCATGGTCCCAGGGGCTGGTACCATCTGCACTGAGACTGATGAGCTGGGCTCTGCATGCCAGTGGTGGGCAGCACAGGCAGTGCCTGGCCCACTCAGCTGATGTGGAGGTAATGACAGAGGAAGAAACCTTGTTTTGTCATTGTGTCTCTTCCTGAGCACATCCCAACAAATGCTTCCCTACCTCCACTCATTTGTGAATGCAGCGCTCATGATGGCCCCTACAGCAAATCCACTGCTGTGCACGGCTCTGCTCTGAGCCCTCCATCTGTATCTGACAGGGCCCAGCCACGCTCTGCTAAAGCATCTTATTTCTGGTATGTAAATAGCATGAGATCAGTGTCGTCTCTCATATCACACAGCCTACACACTAAGCACCTCTTTACCGTGGCACAAGCAATTCAGAAAGGTGAAGCCGGCTTAATAGGCACAGACAGGCCCAGTTTTGGATCTCTTACTCAGATTTTTTTCCTCTCACTCAGAAAGCAAGGCCAGAATTTCACCTGGTGATGGATTTTGCCCAGTTCAAAGGAAAGCATTTAACATGGCCCTGAATGATTACTCAGGAACATGTCCCAGATGTGTCACAGTTCTGTGACTGATGGCTGCCAGATGGTGCCTCTGGAGAGGGCAGAAACAGATAATATTTTAGAATATTTTTGTCTTTGGGGGAAGGCAGACATGAGGCATGCAAGAGGCAGTGTCCCTGGAGACGACAGGTTAAACACAGCAATGTCCTGTTTTGGCTTGGACCTTCAGCGCACACTCAGTGCACACTTACTAGCCATTGCCTCAGGATCATTGAAGTTGGTCCCCTATCCACACAAAGTGAAGAAAAACAAAGCAAATCAGGAAGAGGAGAAAAGCCAGGCTGTCCCCATCCTGGTGAGAGCTGAAGCACACAAAAACTGACAAAATCCTCTGTAGGAATCACAACAAGAACTTGTAGCAGACGCTATGCATTCATGCTATTCATTCTAGTTTGAATGGGCACTTGATCCCCTCCTGGCAGGCAGTGGATGTTGGGTGGTGTGGTGAGGTCACCGCCAGGTCCCTGGGGCTCCCACCATGTGAGAGAGCTGTGCACTTGAATCAGCCTCCAGGCTTTCAGATATCACAGTTCAGGTTTCTTCACGATTCCCTTCTGTGTATAGGAGGTGCCATCCAGCATACAGCCACAGTGCACGAAAGTATCAGAAAAACACCAGCTGATAAGGATAGTTAGCATATTGAACAATTGCTGCTTGATTTCACGCACAACACACTTGCTTCTGAGGTATTGCCCCTCCCAAATTGCTTAAAATCCATGTGAAAAACAATTTGCAGAAAGTTTACAAAAAACCCTGTGTTTCATTTCTCTTCAGAGCTAGCAACACCAACAATCAAAAGCTGTTTGTCTTTCTGTGCAAATCTCAGGTCCAGAGATCAGCTCCTTTCATTAGAGACCATGAAATAATGTGCATCAAACTTTCATGTGGCAGAATACTGGTAACTTCTGTGTAAGTATGAAAAGAAACCTCCTACCTTCAGTGGACAGCCTGGTTTGAAAAGGCAACTAGAAGCTGCAAGGTGCCAGGAATTGAAATAGAATCCTATTGAACATAAGCAGACAGCAGTTCTCACCAAAACTTTCACAGTGGCGGTCCTTTCATGCCACTCACTCGTGCTTTTATTTCCACACCTGTGGGAGGAAAGTGAGAGCACTCCCTCAGGGGAAGATCTCTTGGTGGCTTCCTGCAGGGTCAGAAATTCACGTCAATGTGAATGCTCAGGGATGGATCTTGGCTTATTTATCGCTACTGATCTGTACAATCAATGCAACTTTTTTTCTCATTCATGAAGCCTCCACAAAGAGGAGAAGTCTTTTATGAGCATTTTCTTTCCTCTTCTTATGTTTGCATTAGTCCATGGTTTGTTTTAGCTCTAAAAGCTCAGAGCATTAGAAGACTGTTTGCTATAAACCTGTGACCAAAGCTATCATCAACTTCTACTTTGGCTGGGACAACCAAAGAATTACAAACAGGACTGGTGTTTTCTCTCATTTACTACTTACTGTCAAAGATTTGCAGAAAATCTAGCATGAATTTTATGAAATATTTAAAAATAGACAGGGTACTGCTGCATAGGCCCAGCTTCTTACATTGTTGGTATTTATGATGTTTTGGTTTCTATCAGTAATTCCACAAGTCAGAACCCATCCATGCCTGTAAAAGGCAATGGAAAGGACTAGAGGTGCAGCAACATGAATCAGCAGCTTTTATTTTCACAGGCAATTGTGAATACTTATTTGTTGTATTAACAAAAGGTCTTTTTTCTTGCCAACTAAACAGAAGATGGCAAGATGTAAGGTCTCAAAGCTTGCCCTCCTTGCTCTCTTGATGGTTAAGCACACACAGCCCACGTGTATGGTGAGGGCAAATGCATACAGCATCATCAGTCCACCTGATAATCCACAGTTCCTACTTCCCCAAACAGCACCAAAGAAATGTCACTGACTCTTAACAGCCTGACACAGACCTCACAATCTCTCCATCAAAGTCCCATTAAATTCACTGGGAGCTCAAATAAATCAGACTGTTCCCTGCTGTTGGCATCCCTTCATAGTTCTGAAATACATCTCTTATGGCTTGTTTTCAGGTGCTGATGTTCAAGCCAGTGCAAACACAAAGACTAAGGATTCTACGTATCTGTAGCAGCATATCTGATATTCATCTGTTCCTTCCAGTAGAAGCCAGCTGATTCATGCTTCATTAACCTGCATAAAATTTGCAGTCTTCCCTCTGTCCCTAAGCAATAATTAACAGCTGAGTGCTGTAATGACTTCATGTTTTACTAAGACTTCATTTTTTACTAAACACAAAACAGCACGTTTACTAGCACATTATGGAATATTACCATCAATAATTAAAAACTGAACTACAACTGTCCAAATAAGTGAAAAGAACATATTTTATAATGCTTCTTGCTCTTATATTGCACTTAGTCACTTCCTAATTTGCAGCAGCTAGTGATTCACCACAAATTAACATTATTCTAATGCACATATGTTTTAGGAATGAATCTTTAAACATCTGTTCTTCCCCTTTCTTTGCTAAAGGTACCTGGGAGTGCAAGTGGGAGGAAAAGTGATCAGTCAGCAGAAAAGAATGAAATATAAAGAGACACACAGGAGCCACACAAAACAAGCAGGGAAAGTCCTGCTTCACCTGTCAATAACTATCAGGAGGCAACAGAAGATCTTTTGATTTGCAGGGTTTCCAATTGGGACCAAAAGGGTCATCAATGTTGTGCTTATAAGCCAAAGGATTGTTGAGGGACTCTACACTTGCTTAGGACAGGATCTGATTTAGCCCAGTTATTTAGACAGCAACATATAGATTAACACATTGTGTTGAGAGACAAAGGGTGAGACAGAAAAGGAGATTGATAATCATAATTAAAAATCTATGAAACACTCATAAATGATGTTTTGTTATCGAGGTAGGTTGTACTGTCTCTGTGCCGGTGGAACTTAATAGCAGTCATTAGCCATCAAATCACTAATGCTGATTTTAAATCAAATAATGTCTCTTTAAGATTTATCTGTGTGAACTTGAGTGTCTGAAAAATAATGTGCTACTTAATCATTAGACCAATTAGGGGCTACAGGTTAAATATGCTGGGTAAAGGAGAGACAATTTTCTGCAAGACAATAGGCCTGGCTCTGATTTCCTTTACCCAGACAACCTTCACTACATCTGGTATCTGATGTCAGACCAGTTAGATCAGAATTTGGCCTAACCTTTCAGATTATCATTTTTTCATCCAGTGTATAAGAAAAAGAAAACCTAATTAGATGTGATTGGCTGCTCTGACATACTATTTTAAATGTGAGTTTTTCAAGGTGCAAGAAAGTGAGAAAACCAAAGCAGATTAAATTAAAAACTCACGGCTTTCTTTTTTGCCTTGTAGTGTATTTATATATATACACATCTTCCTGTTTATATTGCAAAAATAGATAAATCTGATGAAAATCAAACCAGTTCCTGGCTAGCACTTTGAAGGCAAGTTTGAGCCTGGAGGAAGTTTCACAGCTGAGGGAAATGGAAGGCTGTGTAACAGCAGTGCTGCTGATGCAACCTTTAGAGCCAGAGTGCTGGCAGTGTGGTCTTTTAGCCTGAAAAGTGGTAAAAAAAAAAAAGAAAAATTGAAGGCAGTTTGTTTTCAAAAGCATTACTTTGCATCTTATCATGGGTAAGTTACAGATATAGGGATATGTTTTTGTGATCCATGATCTCTCTTGTCCCTTTTAGCACTTTCTAACCAGAATACAGATCAGAAGAGGGCATAGTTATATGTAGTTATATAGGAAAGCATGATGGGTGGCAGGGGCACAAGAGAAAACTCACATGAATTTAAAGTGAGACCTTTGAGGAGCCCAACTGGGTCTCCATGGTGAAGCATTACACTGCTACAGTGTGCACTGAGGTGACGCTAACAACCACTCCCACATCACTGCTCAGCAGCTCTTGTGAACCACAGCAACATCAGCCACACAAATCCCCACTGCCCACTGGGCTTACTGCTGTAGTGCTTCGTGGTCATTTCCCACCATTATTTGCTTGTATCTGAAGCACATTCATGAAAAGCATAAGGAAGAAAATGAACCCGACCCACAGCAATACATGGCACATATATTTAATATATTCCCTTTAATGTCACACAAGGGACATTCATCCAAATGACTTGCCATACATCAGCCAGAGGCAATGTTCCAAGTCTTATTCTTGTAGGAAATCTTAAGGGGTGAATAGAGAGCTGAGCTTTCTTAAATTATAACTGTGCACTGCCAAACCCACACTATTTTTCATGATGTGGGCTGTGGGCCTCTTACTCTGCTGTTTGTAATCTAGAAAGTAGAAATTACACATCCTCTTCACCTGCCATTTAGCTTCCCATTTCTTTTTTTCTCCACCGTTAACCATTTTTCTGCTGTTTATCCATTTCAGCTTATTTCAGTGGGGAAATGCTTATCTTTTGCACTAGAGCTTCACAGATGCCAGAGTAGAGCCTTGGGGGTACATCTGCAGTGTCAGTTGGCCCAATCTCTGTGGAGAGCCATGGAGCAGTGAAAGTCTGAATGGAAATGCCCTTCCCCCTGCCTAGGGGTTACAGTCCTGTCTGCTGCACAAGCTACTGACATCCAAGTCTGCACCACATGCCTGCAAGGAAAGGCAGGTAGCTCTGCTGGAGCCACAGCCCCATGCCTTTCACTGCAGATGGCATGTGGGAGCCCTACTGCCTCTTTCACCTCTTGGCTCCATCCCTTCAAGGAGGAACGGCAGACCTCAAGCTGTGAGGAAGGCTCAAGGATGTGGTTTGTCCTTACCTTAACTGGAAGATGCTGGAAGCAAACAGCCAGCTGGCTGGCTTCTTTAATGAGTTCCTAGCATGGTCTTTGAAGCCAGGTAGCAACACTGGGTCACTGGTTTGGGAAGGAAGGAACTACTCACCAAGTATTTGTGATTTCAGCTTCTTGTGACTCCAGGAATATCAGAAGTCTTTGCTGCGGGTTAAAAATCAGCCCACCAGAAGGATGACTTCTACCCAGTGAACTAAGTTTATTTTAGAGATTAGGATTTTGGAAAGACATGAAGATTCATACTGCAGATTTCTGTTCAGTATTTTTGTCCGTCCACGAGAATCCAGGAGCTACTAAATCTGTCAGATATGTTTTAATAACTCAGCAAAAACCTAAATTACTAATCTGTTAATACAGAAAAGGTTTATTGTTGTGGGAAAGCAAGTCCACTCGGTGCAAGCAGATATTTTGCTGAATGTGGGAGGATTATGGACACAGATAATCTCCCACTTTTACTGCTGGTTTATATTGTCTGTTAGCTGTCCTCTATTCCAAAAGCTCATCTCTCGCCACTTGTCAGCTTTTAGGTGGAATTTGCAAGGTATGTATAATTGCAGAGAGACACGCACACATACAGAGCTACATGTACAGTGCACATACGTGCTGTTTTCTACATTGCAGAAAGTGCTGTACAGGCATTTCCATTTAAATAAATAAATCAATCAAATCTTATTCATTGATGAATACTTTTTCAGTTGTTAACATTTCTGGCTGATTTTGACAGATCTGAATAAGCTGATTCATCTCTCTGGGGCTGGAAGATGAGGACAGCAGACTTACATATGCAGCTCTTTAAAGTTTCTCCCATCCTATAAGAAGGAAGGAGACCTCTGGGACAAGAATAGAGGGCAAAACTTAGGGCAAGTTCAAGGTTGCATCAGAAATTCCTGATGGGTGATATAGGAGTTTCGTCAGGCTCTGAATGAGACATTAGGTAAGGCAGCTTCTGATAAGGATACAAAGAGAAACCAGAGCAGGTACTCAGTTACTGCACAGCTGCACAGTGCCCTTACTTCCAGAGGAAAACATAAAGGTCCTGGCAAAACCATTATGTGTGGTTGCAGTGAAAGTCTGCTTTGTCCTGCACAGCATACAGTGTTGCAGATGTGAGAACTCCAAGGGCAACTTTATCACAGCAGTTTCCCTGCAGCTGGCTTTGCAGCTGGAAGAACCTAAATGCTCTTCTAATGTTTAACTTTCCATATGGAGCTTTATGACTTCATTTGTCATATAGTTTTATCTTAGGAGGTGCTGTCTTTATTTGTGCTTGAAACCAGAAGGTGTGTGGAGAAAGGGCAATAACTTGCCTGTAATAGGGGGCAGAAAGAACAATTTCCTTGCCTCTTTTTGCATGAAGCAGAGGCAAAATATTCAGTGTAAGAGAGTTTTGATGATACCTTATCTTTCAAGTCTTTCTCATATTTCCCAGTAATGGTGCTATTATGTATCTTTGATTCTTTTTATGATTACAGCCTGTGACATCCTAGCGTAATGCATGAATTTAGCCATTTGCAATGATATGGAAGCTTTCATTTCCACTTCACTGCTTCCCTTATCTGCCAGCTGCCCATCACTCTCTGCCTCCTTGGCGCCTTCTCTTTTTCCTCACTCCTCATACCCCCTTGGTCCCCAAAGAGAGAAATCGACTTTTGATTGAAAAATAATCTTTTTATGATAACTTTCTGACCCTGGGTGGAAATAATAGCTACAAATGGGACCTGCCGGCCTCATGTTGATCAAGGGGGAGGGAAGTTAAGATGGCACCAATGGTGGAGAACACACAAAAGTGCCTCAGCACTCTCTGTGCAGGACTGCAAGGCTGGCAGAAGTACGTGCCTTTGCTCACGTATGTGCTTTGATCACAGTGGCCAAAACTATGGTGGTTTTCTTTATGGACAGGTGAGGACAGAGGAGGCCTGGAAAGATGATTACTTTGGTGACAGGATATACAGGAACAACAGTAATTAATAGATTAGAGAGATCTGATGTGACCTACATAATCACAGACACTTAAAGCTGATCTGCTTTAAGGGAAGGGAAGGGAAGGGAAGGGAAGGGAAGGGAAGGGAAGGGAAGGGAAGGGAAGGGAAGGGAAGGGAAGGGAAGGGAAGGGAAGGGAAGGGAAGGGAAGGGAAGGGAAGGGAAGGGAAGGGAAGGGAAGGGAAGGGAAGGGAAGGGAAGGGAAGGGAAGGGAAGGGAAGGGAAGGGGAGTTCCATTCCATCATGACTGACTGGGGGACAGGGGACAGATTGACTGCTATGTTTCTCTGGTTTCCACCTAGTGCAGTGCAACATAATTGCAACCGCAGTGCCCTGGCCTTGGAGCTCCTCAGATTCACCACTTGCCAATAACTGCTTATTCATTTAGCAACCCGTAGACCACAGCCTCTCTTTCTGAAGAAGGCTGCTTCATTGATTTCAGTGAGTACTTCAACTCTCTCCCCACATAATTTAACCACAGATGTGGTTAAAATTATCTTCATGTACAATCTTGGAGTTAGACATGACCTTCCTGGTAGCAAACCTGGTTCACTGAGTCTTATATTTTATATACTTCCATATGCAAAATATAGCTTCAAAAAGGTGTATTTATCACATTCTCAGTAAAAACAAAGAGAAGAGCTGCATTTCCTTCTGCTAAAATAAACCTGCTCAGTTTTCAAAAATGTTCTGTATGAAAATTAAACAATCAGCTTCCTCTTCCCTTTCCAAGAATAATATTAGTTTCTTCTTCCGCAAAGCTCATAGATCAGCCTCAGCAGGAAGCCAGGTAGAGCACATTAGAGAAGAAATGATACAGGGGATTAGGGTTTATGAAGAGAAGAGGCAGTGCCTGCTTGGTCTAACTACGAAGCATTGTCTGGCTGAGGTATGTTTAATCTTCTGCTACACAGACACCTACTAAGCAACTTATCTTCTTATGGGATATTTTTAATAGCCTTTTTGGAAGCACTGAATAAAGCTTTTCTCAGTGCCATGCAGTGATCCTGTTTACTGCAAACCTTTCTGGACACTAGGGGTGCACAGACATCAGGAATTTCACATTTAAAATAAATATTTGCTCACTGTGATTTGGTGCGAAGCAGTGATCCAAACCAACACTTTTTCAATGAAATGTAGGTCTCATTTAAACAGAAGGAAAAGGAAACAAAGTCTGAATCCTTACTCATATCAAAAGCATTCTGTAAAATACACAGGGACATCCACAAGTGATGGGGTGGAAGTACCCAGCTAGTAAGCTGGTTTCCTCCATGGAGCAGATCTATTTAATTACAGATGTAAAGCATCCTGATGTTAGTTCTGCTTGCAGGGGAGATTCAAGCTGGACATTAGGAAGTTAGGAAGTATTGCTTTTCAGAAAGGCACTGGAATGGACTGCCCAGGGAGGTGGTGGAGTCACCGACCCTGGGGATGTTCAAGGAAAGACTGGATGTGGTGTTGAGGGACATGGTTTAGTGGGAGCTATTGGTAATAGGTGAACGGTTGGACTGGATGATCTTTTAGGTCTTTTCCAATCTTGGTGATTCTATGATTCTATGATCCTTGGCCACCTCATACACAGGAGTCATGACCAAGCCTGGGACAGCACCTTCCTCATCAAAACAGAAAGGGGTTTTATGTAGTCAGCTTTTTTTCATCTTGCATCTGCTCTGGGGCCAAAAAGCAGCCAAAAAATCACTGGATTCAACTGAGCAGGTTGCCTTCAGCTCACTTTATGCCCTGTGGAGTGCAAGAGCTGTGTTAGGTTGGTCAAGTTTCCTCTGCTCCCTTTTGACACCTTTGAAGCCAACCCTTGGTGACGGTCTACTGCTTTAATTTCCACATCCAAAATGGGAAAACACTGTTGTGTGTCTCCACCTCCCAAAGCTTATGCAAGATTTAATTCATCCATTTATCTGTTCGCTCCTGTTGTAAATGGCTTTGGGATTCCTGGAGGGGGTGAGTGGGTATGTGTAAGACCAGGTTAGCTTACCCACCTATCATTGTGGTGCAGATATATGTCATCCTCTTGTAGAGAAAATCTTGCACTCAATCCAGTGCTAAACTCTCAGACCCTTCAGTGGGAGTGAAAAATTTTGCAGCACTTAAAAAATACATTTCTCTTTTGGCATTCTCTAATATGCTCATTCCTCATAAGCATTCATGATGTTAGTTCTGCTTGCCTTGCGATCTCAGCCATGAGTAAAATGTTGCAGGAGCTAAAATAAAAGACCTCTCTGCACAGATCTGAGTTTGCATTTTTAGTGCTGCAGTCCATGTGTGCTAAGGCTTCCCCTGAAAGCTGATTTACTGTGAGGAGTGTTTTTTTTCCCCTGCTGTGTCTTCATCTTTAACACTTGTCATGCTCCTCAATGCTAGCTCAGGAACTGCCTGGATGCCAGCAGGATGCTGGTGGAATTGTGCTCTGACACCTACTGAGAGCCTGGGGTTTCCAGCAGTGCCTGGAGGAAGTGCTTGTGTGAGGGAGCATCTGCAATGGTTGCTTTTTGGCTGCAGTAGTGGTAATAGCACAGGCAGTTGGTGTAACCAGCAGCTGACTGGGATGTGCTGAACCAGGTTTTCATATTGGCTTGTCTACAGGTCTGCTGAGGTGACAGAATCCTTTGTGGGGTCTTCTTAGATCTCTGTGCTTGGTGCAGTTTCTTTCTTCCATCCCAGCACTTAAAAAGAAGGAAAGTGTAGTGTTTTCAATTAAGGTAATTCTGCATCAGTGCTGAGTTTTATAATCATCCTTCTTGTTAGCTTCTCCCGATAATGCTACCAAGTTGAATCCTTCACCATGCATATGTGCACATGCATAGTCTCCACCATCTCCACTCAGGCCCTTGGTTGTCCATGACCTGGGTATAAGGTTCAAACTACGTTTTAGGAAAAATTTCTTCTCCAAAAAAGTGATGAGGCATTAGAAAAGCTGTCCAGTTGGAGGCATCATTACTGGAGGTGTTCAAGAAAATTGTAGATGTCTCACTCAGTCACATGGTCCAGAGCAGCCATAGGCATGAGTAGTTGGTTGAACTGGATTATCTTAGTGCTCTTTCCAACCTTAATTATTCTATGATTCTAAGGTAAGTGCTCCCAGAAGCACAGCAAGGATGTGGTAACAAGGTTTAATTCAGTTTTATTTCCAGGAGAAGAAAAGTTTGTGGCTGCTATTGGAAAACATGTTAACCCAGTGTTGCTTTTGAGGGTATTGGACTGCAGAGAGGAAAAAGCAAAGACTGGCATGGAGCCACCACACAGAAGGGTTGTGTGGTGTGGTTGGGGATGGGAATGAGGATGGGGATGGAGATGATCTATGCATATGTCAGCTTCCTGTGTGTGACGGACAGCGCCCAATTCTCTGTGAAAGGAGGGCTGTGCCTCTTGGGCACCACACATCTACAGGGATGGGCTGTGGCTTCTGGCAAAGCTCCCAGAATTTGGCTTGTTCCCATACAGCAAAGTCAGGGAGCACTGCTAACACACTGAGTTGTCTCAGGAACAACTGTAAAACAAAAAATCTTCAGCTGAAATTAGTGCTAGGAAACTTTTGCTCCCAAGCAGTATATGTTTAAATGTATCTATAAGATACGACTGAAAAGAAATGCACTGACACAAGGAAAACGTCCAAGGAAATTTTGATGCACACTAACAATGTTCCAATTAATTAATAGCAAGTGACATAGGAAGGCCACTTGCGATGCGGGACCATCTGCTTGGCACTGTGGCAGTGTTGTGGCATGGGGCAAGGGAACTGTGCGTAATCGAGGGCTCCCCGCTGCACTTTGACGCAGGTGGCTCTGGAGCTGTGAAAGGAGATTTTTGAAGGGCACAGGAGTTTACTAATTAAAAAGATAAATCTTGTAAATTGCACTCCCATAATTATATTGTCATTGCAGCAAGCACAGCTAAATTAACTTACAGGAGCATGGCTTTTGCCTTGCCTCCCAGTGTTTATATACAAATCCCTTCGTGTAGCAGCCCCTTGGCCGCTTTGCTGGCTTGTTCAGTACCGTATGTTTCACCCTGTACACTTCAGTGGGCAAATCCAGTCATCTTGATAATCCCAGTAACTACATCTTGCAGTCCAGAACATTGATTTTGGTCATATGGTTCCCTGTCTCCCCAGTGGCAGGGGATTCTGACTCACTGCCGGAGCTCAGATTGACTGTCGGGACTCATCTTTTCTCCTTAAATAATTGCATTTGTTATTTTTCTGCTGCAGCAACACCCTCAGACCTTTATTTCTTTCGAAGCTCAGCCCTGCCTGCCCACTTTTCATCTCTGTGGCTGGGGATTTGTGCACACAGTTCTCTGAGGCTGTTTGACCAAACTTGGCAATATGTTGCTCTATAAAGAACAGTTCTGCCAGAGGAAAACTGGAAAATTCCCCCTTATGAAACACAGAGGAAAGGAGGAACATGACATGACAGGTCCAGTCTTTCTGGGAACACCCCATTCCAGGGTTCAGTGGAGCAGCCCCAGCTGCTTGCCACCACCATCAGCAGAAAATGATGGGAATGGGCCTGCCTCCTGCCTCCCTACCTCCCATAAACAACCTCCCATTGGAGCAGAGAGGGAGCTGCTGTTTAAAATTCACATTAAACTATCCAGGGTCACTGTCTGTAACAACATGAGAGGTTAAGAGTCACACAAATTTCCATTCATAAGGCTTTTAAGGGTCTGTTGATAGGGAGGAGCCCTTCATTTTATGTCACTTCACAAAATAGAATGTCAGCAGCTTGGTGCTCTCTGTATATCTTTGCAATTCTTTCCTCTCTGAAATGAAACAAAACCAAAGCAAGGTGACTCCCACTGTTTGCTGGGCTCAGCACCCAGCTGCATGCCATTCTTTAGACTTTTTTCCTAAGGCACTCAGTGAGCAGGATCATTATAAAGAAGAACAATGTGATCACCACCTTCCCATTTAACTGCTGGGAAAGTCTCTGTATCACATGCTTCACTGCCCTTCATTTCCCATAACCCCACAGACCCACATCAGGACAGAGCTGCAGAAGTAACTGCTGTGCCTGAAGAACCACACAGTGACCAAATCCAGCCCTGCGACAGACTGAGGTGAGGGAATTTTTTTCTAAGGCAAGTGTCCACATGCAGAGGGATCTGTGTGCTCCTGTCAGCACTCTGGTAATACAGTTACCATCATCCCCAAAGAATGGTAAAAAAGAAGGAGGAAGAACCATCCTCAAGCTTTTCTATGCCCAGTAACATCTTTTGAAACCATGCATTTAAATACTGCTTCAAGCCGAAGTGTTCTCAGACCAGATTTCTTGTTTGGAGCATTGCTTCTCCGCTTTCACTCCATTCATTTTCTGTACAGTAACCCTGTCAAAGGAAAGAGTGACAAGGTTACATGCCTGTCTGCTTCAGGGGCCTCCTAGAGAGAACATCTTACTCAAAGCTTTACTTTTTAGCATATCATTCTTCTGCTTCTTGAAAAAGAAGATTTGTGGATATTTTTTTTCCTGAAGCAGGAGTGTGACCTCGTTGCTGTCATGGAGTAAACTTCCCTATGGGAGATCCAGGGGATGTTGGATGTCAGCAGGACAAAAGCACAATCACCATCTCCCTCTCCCTGGGAGGAGGCAACACCATGGGCTGTGAGTTCAGGGAGAGGAGGAGTCCTGCCATGCTGCAGGGCTTCCAGCTGTCTCCCAGAACCTCCTAGGGATGCTCATGGTATGGAGATACAACAGAGCTGCTGGAGCACTACGTGGTACATCGTGGTGGTCTTTGTGAAGCCCCAAGAAAGGGTTTCAAGTACGCACAAAGCTCTTCCTTGATAATGACTGTGGCTTTTATTTGTCAGATCACACAATGAGTCTGGCTCTTCTGAGGTCTATTCAGTTTGCAGCCTGCACAGTTACAGCTCCCAAGCATCTAGATACGTTGTTGTGCCTCTTCTCATAAAGCTTTTTTAAAGACAGAGTACAAAAGAGTCTGGAATGTGCTGGAGATCTGTGCCAGAGCTGGCATTCTGAGGAGAGAAAGGCTGGAAACAGAACTGGTAGTTTCACTGTCTTGATTTTGTAAACACAAAACCACACATGCCTTTGCTTCACTTAACCAGCAGCAGAATGCTGGAAAACTCTTTTTTGCATCTAATATATTTGCTGCAGGTGTGCAGAGCTCAATAATTAAGAACAATGCTGTATTCAAGACACATACAACAAATCTTGATTACTATAGATGCTTCTCTTCAATTTAAATCCAGCTGAATCTGTACTTAACAGGTTTCTGTGTTATTGCTATTGCAATATGAAGGTTTTATGCAGCTGTGAGGACCAAGGACTGGTGGCTGACAGGATGCCTTTTCTTTCACATTGTTTCCTCCTAGCTTCTGCCAGAAGCCCACACATTTCTCTCAGAGGTGAAGTGCAAGGGCTGCTCCGAAAGTAATGCCTCCTATTTTATGACGTTGGCCCATGATATCAGAAGCAGATATTGATGCTATGGCAGTAGAGACTGAACATTCCCACCAATATTCTGTTACATTTTGTTACCTCGTGACAGATGTCAGCAGAGGGGCAGTGTGAAAAAATGACATCTGATGTGGAAACGCATATAAAACAAAGATGTGGCATTGAATTCCTCTGTGCATAAAACACTGCACTCACTGACATTTATGACAATTGCTGAACATTTCTGGAGACCAAACAGTGGATGTAAGCACAGTAAGTTGGTGGGTAGTGCATTTCAGTGGTAACAATGATTGGAAGGATAAACCATGTATTGGATGGCCATGCACAGCTGTCACACACAAAGTGAAGAGCATCTTGATCAGCTCATCCACAGATTAGGACCAGGGAACTGTGTACAGAGTTGAATATAATCTTCAATGCAATGGAAACAATGATGGCAACATTAGAATATCACAAACTTCATGCCAAGTGGGTCCCATGAATGCTCACCCATGAACGGGAAGAATGCTATGAAGTTTATCAGTATCTACTGAATCAATATAAGACTGAAGGTGACAATTTTCTGGATTGCATCATTACTAGTGACAAGACTTGATGTCACCACCGTGTGCCAGAGTCAAAACAGTGGTCCACAGAGTGGCAACATCTGAATTCCCCAACAAAGAAAAAATTCTAGATGAAGCCCTAAGTGGGTAAAGTGATGTGCACCATCTTTTGGGACAGGAAAGGGAAGATCTTTCTGGATTTCCTGGAAACCAGAAATACCATCAACTCTTACCACTACGTCACAGAGGTGACTAAGCTCCAACTTCCAGTGTCAAGCCAGAGAAGAAGACAAACTTTTTTTTGCAAAGCAGGAGAAACATTTGTTGTACACTGCAAGTGGTCCTATCCCTGAGCCTCAGATGTAGGGAGATGTCCCCGGGTTCCCCAGCTAAAACTTCAGTGGTCTGCAGGTAGTGTGAGTGTGGAATGGCCCAGCATGACTCCAAGGGAAATGTGCAAGGAGATTTGACTGGAAGAAGGAACAGGGCAGGAGGGAAACCTGAAAGTTTACATGCATATATCCCAACATGAAGAAAAAAGAGGATTTAGAGCACAAAGTCCAGGTACTCAAACTCTAGAAAATGCTCGTGTAAACCCAGCTTCTCCCTTTTCTTCACACATTCATAGCATACAATTTCTAGGCACATTTATTTGGTCCCAGTAGCACATAGGATGTGAAAATTTGTGGATAAATCACGACTAAGTAGAGCAGAAGTCTCTTCAGGTGAATATTAATAATGAAGGAGAAGGGAAGGGACTTCTGGAGAAGAAAGAGCAGTTTCCTGGGAACTATCTGAACACTGCACAGCAACACAAGATGTGAGACCAGCTTTTGCCACTAGATCCCTGTGTAAAGCCAGGTGAGTCACTTACCCAATTTCTTGTTTTCTGCATACTTAACATGAAATTTGGGTTAGTTTTGAGGCATAGGCAAGCCCTTACAGCCATGAGGCTTTCCTTCCTTCTTGTCCTTTCTCAGTTACAGAGGAAAGAAATTAATTGATGTCTGAGGTCCTCCCATACTGGTGTGATAAGTCTCTTACAAAAGCCTGATGGAAACAAATAGCTCCTGCTTGACAACAGGGCTTACACAGCAAACTGCAAACAAGGCAAGGGGCCACGTACCCAAGAAAATAGCAGCCAGCCACTGCTGGAGCCAGCTTTGTCTTTTCTGTACATGTGAGCAGACAAGAGTGAGTAAAAGCACTGCAAAACCTCCCTTCCTTGCAATGTCTGCAGTAAATCTGACTGTGGCAAGGAGCCTGGAGCTCTAGGCTCCTAACTTGCTTTGTTGATGGGCCCTTTCTTCTCCCACTCCCTTATTTGTGTACCTAGATCCATCATGTCTGCTTTGTCCACCACTCTGGGGCAGGCAAGGGGCAGGGTATGGCTTACATTGATGTAGATATGAGTGCAACAGCCAAAGCAAGTTTTAGGAGCTATTCAAATGCATATACTAAATGACTGAAATAATGTAAACACGTACACAAACTTTGTTCCAGTCTTCTCTCTTCCTTGTCCAGCTTCCCCTTTGCCTACCCTTTTCCCTCTCTGCTTTAACGAGGCTGCAGCTCTGCAATACTTTAACTCAGCTTATCTCAGTGCTCTGGCTTTTAGCCAGCCCCAAAATGCCTTCTGATGGGAGAACTGGCAGGGCGTGGGCCTGCAGTGAGGGAGTGGTCATGGTAGCTCACTCTATTTCTTCCAGGCAGCTAGCGGTGATCTCCTCACATAACACCTTGCAACGCTCTTTCCTCCCATGCTCCTAAATCCCCAGAGCCCCCTCCAAACAAAACTTCAGACAAGCAGCCAGGGAGGCTTTTCAAGGGCTGTGCGTGCTCTGAAGTGGAAACGGCAATTTGTCTGTGTTTCCCAGGGGATCAGGGCGTGAGAGATTTCACATTAAAGAGGAGGGCAAGCTAAGGCACATTAACAAGAAACCACCTTTGCCTTCCAGATTATCAGCAATAAACTGTCCCCTCATAGTCCCTTGCTGCCCACCTGCTTGGACATGCTTCTCTGAGTGCAGTTGACTATGCTGCCTTTGGGAAGCAGTATTGCTGAAAAGCCTTGTGCTGTGTCCGGGCACCACTGAGAGCTGTGATGGTGTACAGTGGCTCTACTCTTATCCAGCCCCTAACTCTGGAACGGATTCTCAAAAGTACCTATTGGCTGTGATTTAAGAACAAGAAGCCTAGGTTTTCTTTAAAATTTCCCTTGGCATCTGTTGTAAATCCTCAAGTTTTTAAATACTGACCCAGAGGTGTTTAAACAACAACACCTCGTACCCTACGTAGCTTCCACACATTTTGCAGTGACCCTTGCCAGCTCCCAAAAGCACTGCAATGCTTTGCCCAGGCTCAGATTTTTAAGGAAATAAAACAGCAGCTGAGAACATCAGTTACAGCAAGGATTGTTTTGGCAACACACAAAACTCTGGATTAGGTCATGTGCAAATGGCACATGTGCAATTACTGCTTTAGTTACAGGCTGAAATGTGAGTATCTCACACAAAAAGGACTTTTTATTTTTGGACTAAGTATTTAAGAGGTTTTTCAGTTGAAACGGGAGAAGAGGGAGACAGTGAGAAGGAGTTATCATCACATAATGAAGTGGTCATCCTGTCATGACATATGTCCCTTGTGAGAGTCTGGTGAGGAGCAGGAGAACAGGGTAAGGAATTTCCCCACATCCCCAGACACAGGCAGTGTGCACACTAGCCTGTGCCTCAGGCAACAGCAGGACCCATCTGTGTGTGCTGTTCCTCCCAGGGGTGCTATTAAAACAGCCTCTCTTACTAGGAAAACCCTGTGGCTTTAAGCCAGCAGAGAAGCTGGTGGTAATGTGAGTCAGGAGAGAGGAGTGGGATCTCTTTGCATGAGCAAGGAAGGACTTTTGCTTTCTTCTCCCTGAACAGGAAGGTTGACCTTGCACAATGTGTTGCAATGAGGTTTTGCACTGCTTTCCTTTTTTTTTTTTTTTTTCAGATTTTCTCATACAATGGCAAGGTCCAGATCACACAAAGTTTACAGGAAGATTCCTCATATAGATAGTCGCACAGTCAGGATGATTGACTCACTACTCCTCCTCTTGTGAGTGATGCCTACGTGCTGTAAAGGTCCTTGCCTCAATTTCTGTGGCTGGCCAAAGCCCTGCCAGGAGCGATGGGCTGTGGAACCTGCAAGGTGGGTAGGTCTTCCCCCCACTGCCCTCAAGGTGTTCATTATGGGGAGGCTGCAGCTGGGGCAGGCCTCGAGCTGGCCTCTAGCCATCACCACAGCCTCAGTGAAATCATTGCCTCAGCAGGATGGAAATAGAGTGGCCTCTGGTGAAGCACAGAAAACTGGGAGATTTGATTCCAAGAATAATTTCCTTTTATTCATTTTTCCCTCTTTTTAGCAGAAGTATATTAATGGCAAATATCCATGAAGCTATTGCAGCAGGTATGAGCCAAATATACACCAGAAATCTGCGTCACAAAACTATTTCTAGCAAGCGTTGCTTCTGTCTTTCATTAAAGGTATCCACCAATGTCCCTGCCTGCCTTTGAGCCATTCATGTGGGGACTCTGTCCTTCAACCCAGAGCACAGTGATGCAGAATGGGGCACAAGATCAGGCCCCTAGGAAGTGCTGGGTTACAGGAAGAGAGCAGGGAATAAGGCTATAGTTTCAAATCCTGTGGGGGCTGCTGCATGGAAAATGCGTCTCACTCAGTCCTGTTGGGAAAGGGACAAAGGAATTAAGGTGTTACATAGAAAAGTGAAAGAGAGAGAAGTTGTAAGTGAAATCAGGACTATGTCACAGCATCTCCTTAGGATGAACTTACCATTTCATTATTTGGTTATCTGTTTTTTGGCCACACAGGTTGCAATGATGCATGGCCACAGCAGTGTCACTACCTCTCTTGCTGAGGGGAGCTGGCCTCCATCCCACAGGCTTACAACCCTGCCCACCTGGGAGCTACTTGCCTCAGTGGTCCTGTGCAGGCCCAGGATTCTTGGGAAGCACAGCTGACCTCCAGGGATATCACACAGACAGCAAGTCCCACTGTGGGGACCCCATGTAGAAGAGACCTGAACAAGTATAGGGTCAAGCGACTCAGGGAGAAGAGCAGCTCAGCAAGTGTCTACCTTGGTAAGGAGACACAAATCTATTGGGATAATGAAGGCTCTTTTTTCCTTATGGCTTCACACAAAATACCACTGAAACTTCACAAAATCAAACTACAGTCTAGCTTTTCACAGCTCCTGCTCTGAGCAACACCCTGCCATGCACAGTCTTCTCTCCTGCTGGTCATCACACACTACCTGTATCCACCCACTTCTGATCAAGATTCCCCTCAGCTGCTCTCTGAAAGCTGTGCCTGGCTGCAGACCAGTTCAGGATCATTAGGAGGACATGATACTGCAGCACAGGCCAACCATCTCTGAGCAAGGAATTAGAAGCATGCAGCCAACTGATTCCTGCCAGAAAAACAGCCCCAAGATCTGGAAGGCTCTCAAGCATCAGGCTTCTGGCCTGAAACTACTGTGTTTGTGTGACTAAATGAGGACACAGGGATGAGGAACATGCCAGTTCCCACCAGCTTTGCTTATTTCAATTTTTCCCCACACCTTGGAGTCATACAGCCACCTCTCCCCAAGCCACAAATAACACTGGAGTATGAGCACTGGGGTTTGGAACTCACCTCTCTTCTTTTAGATGTCTGAGATTTAGTCATGCCAGCCTTAACTACTCCACATGGGCTCCCTGAACAGCCAGGAAAGAATGGTAGGCATTGGCTTCTGGAAATCAGTATATGTCACCATTTTGACAGCCTGGTGACCCTGAGTGAGTTGGTAAAAGAAAGCTTGAAAGTCAGGACAAGACAGGGTTTCTGCAGGTAGAGGCAAATCAAATGTGGACTGTGTCTCTGAGGCCCTCACTCAGTTTCTCATAAGCAGCATCATGCAAACATAAGTAAACAGTGACGTACTAAGTCCTACATATTGTACTCTCTTCTCTATGTCCTCCAAAAGAAGCAAGAACAATAAAATGTCTGCAAATTCAATTGGTAAAGAAAAGAGGCTCCCTGTTGTTCTGCACTCTAGAAATCCCAAGGACACTTGCTGGGTTAGTGACAGCCTCAAATGCTTTTTGTTCACACTGGGAAAATGGCATCACACAGCAGACAAGAGAGCAACCTTTGTGAGTACAGCTCTGCAATTGCAGCTACACTGGCATGCATGGGAGAAAAAAAGTCATCAGTAAGTCTACTTAGGAGCAGAAAAGAAAATCCAGGCCAATTAGCTTCTAAAGTAACTCAGAAAACCTGGCAGCTACCCCAGAGAAGTCAGGAGAAACACCAGACTATGAGGGATCAGCTTCAAGAAACACAAGCCAGTATGAAAATCTTCTCAATCCTTCTCTAAATAAGAACTTAGGAACAGAGTTAATCTGAATAATATGGATCTAATGTAATAATATTGAAACTCCTGTCTATAGCCAGAGTGGATTGGCTGTGCAGGTGCCTCGGGAAGAGCTGCCACAAGCCTGCAGCCACAAGGCAGAGCACGGACTGGCTCCCAGCCTGCTCAGCACCAAGCTGCCCCTGGGAAGATCTGGCTCAGGAAGTGGAGATAAGAAAATAAAGGTTTTGAGTACACAGGTGGAACAATTTCTTGTCAAACAGCAGGTAGCAAGGCTGCAAAATCTGCCACTTAATGCTCTTCTTTGTCTTTGGACTCAAGACTTACTATATAGTCAAATCTGACCCTATCAAGTTCTGCTCTCCCTGTACTGCCATTAAGTAAAGGGAACTGAAAAGACTTTCCTGGTAGTGATACAGTCTTCCCTCCTCTTTGCCACACATCTCCCACTGGAAGCTTCCCTCTCCTGCACCCTCCCTGAGCCCTGAGGTCCGGTGGCATGGGGTACCTGAGGGTCTCAGTGCAATAGCAGGAGCAGGAGGTGGCAGGTCTCATGGGGCTGCATGGGAGTACCCTGTATTCCAGACACTTGTCCTTCAAGCTCTTCCACGAGGAGCCCAAGTGCAGCACAGCTATAAGTTGACTTTCCAGGGAAAAAATGGTTTTTACTCAGAAAAGTTGGAAGAAGGGAAACCAAGAGAGGAAGAGCTGATGGGTGGACAAAGGCAATGAAAAAGAACAGCAAGAGGTTTGCAAAACAGATGCAAAACCTTAATTCTGTGCTGCCATACCCTGACATAAGTCACAGATACCTGAAGGCTGCTGTAATTTACTGCAGGTTGCCAAAGATTCCATGAACAACTGCAGCAGCTACTACTACAAAATAAAAGAAAACTTTGTGAGCAGTATCCCCACTGTAAGGCAGAACTAGGTGGGAGAGCAATGTCTTCTGCCTGGCATTTTGGGAACCAGTGTGGTATTTTGCCATGACTGCGCTGCTAATGATGGACTCTGCCTGGAAAATACTGGCTGGCTTCAGTTCCTGGCTGTTACATCACTGTGATAGCTCTCACACTCTCAGGATGCTGTAGCATCCAGCCAGGCAGAGCGGCACTTCACACCACTCACTCCAGCACGTCAGCACAATTGGCATAAGGAGATATGACTCAGAGTGAAATTGAGGTGTTTGCCTTGGGGAATCTGCAAAGAAAAAGAAAATTAGAATGCTTTTAACACTGTAAATGAAAGGTGAGCTTACCACAACAGAGCTGAGGGTACAGGTTGGGTGTAGGAGTTTCCCAGGAGGAAGAATGGTGGGATAAGCACGGCATTTGCAGGGACAGGTGCAGCATCTCCACACCAGCCCCACAGAAGGCAGAGGCACTGGGCTGCCTCTGACTTGCAGTGTGCCTCTCCTGTCCAAGAACAAAAGGGCAAACAGCACCAATAGCTTCTGGGAAAGAGTGGTCAATTACAAATGGCTTCAGAGAGAGTGACTTGGCAAAGCTGTACAATTTTTCAGGATGACAGGATACTAAGGATCTCAGAGCTGAAGCCTCACTTGCTGTGAAGATATTCACCTCTGGCCTTGCTGGTCAATGCCTCCAGCTCTGGGTCTCATCAGCTCCTTCAAATATGGCAGGCATCCCCTGCAGAGTCCCTGACAGTCACATTCTCCTCCTTGCTGGTGCAGAGGTTAAACGCAGAGAGCTGTCCCTCCTGCCTGCTGAACGAGTGCTTTGTGCCTTCCATTCCCCAAGGACTTTCTCTGCTGATATTAGAAGCACTGTTCCCATATGAACACAAAGATCTGCTGTGCTTTCCAAGGAAGAGTGACAAGAGATGCCTAGTAGGTCCCTGGGTCAGGAGACTTGCTTCAGGAGAGAGACAGGCAAGTAAAGAATGAGTGACAGCCTGGCCATCGGGTCCAAGGAGGAGAGGTCCCTTTAGACCTTACTTCTAAGAAACAGCTCAGAAAACACCAGAGGGGAGAGGGAGAAGTAACCTTGAAGGTGCCTGGTGCCTCTGCAGAGGAAGGAAGGAAAGGGAAGAAAGACTTAGGGAGAACTTGGGATGAGCTGAGCATATTTCACACTGGTATCTCTGCATCTTTACAATTGAAATGTTTACATCTTTGTGAGCTGTTAATGAGCTCCATACCTTTCAGGTGAGCTAATTAATGCAGCTTTTTTATGGCTGAAAAAATGTGGTTGTGAATAGGTTGCTTGTAGATAGTGGGGAAGGTGATTAGCAGAGCTACCCACATTGGTTCCCAGAGTAAGGAGATAGCAGCACTTGTGTGGTGACACCGCACTGGAGCAGCAAGTGCCGCTGCTATGCAACCCCTCTGAGTTTCAGTGCTCCCCAGCTCTAGGGTTGCTGGCTGCAGAGGGATGCTGATGGTATATCTCTGCACACTTTGCATATTTTTGTTCAGTTTCATCTCATAAAGGGTAACTTTGAGGTGCGTTTGGCAGCTGAAAAAAAGCTGAGGGTTCATACAGATTCTGAGAGAGGAGGAAAAAACACTAGGCTGAAGAAGGACAGGTGATTGAAATTTTGAAGAAAAACAATAACAGTTTTACTGCAGCTGACATTCTGTTTGGAAAGATAGTAGGAGTATTCGTTATCTTCTGTTCCAGAATGGTCAGTTCCTGGTTTATTGATGTTATCTTGAAATGACAGAAAAAAATGTATTAATCTACTTGAAATGAGAATCTGGGCTTTAAGAACAGCAGTTGACACCTTCTAAGGGACAGAGTGATAAGAATTGACCATGTTTCATAACTCATAGAAGTCAGTTTCTGTAAGAAACTCAGAGACCCAGCTGCCCCATTGCTACCACCTCCTTCAGTTTCTCCCCATCTGTTGTATATTCCAGCCCTCTAACTGTCTGCTGAGCTTGTCCAGAGGGCCACAAAGATGACTGGGGGCCTGGATCATCTCCTTAGGAGAAAAGGCTGAACGAGCTGAGGCTGTTAACCCTGGAGAGGAGAAGATTAAAGGGGGATCTTCTCAACACAAATAAAAAATCCTGGCTGTTGATGAATATACTAAACAGTATCTACTCCAATATTAAATCTTGCAGGCAACCACTCATTACAAAAGGTGCCATTTGGTCTTTGAGCAGTTGACCCTTTCACCCTGATGATCCAACCTGAAGAAGCTCTCCAGATGCTCTTCGTTCCTCTCTTTCACTTTCTGTTTTCCTCCCTGTGTACTCTTTTCTCTGATAAGTATTGCATGCGAAGATGGGGTAAATGCATGACAGAATGTGCATATGTATCCCAGCATCACACATTTTCCTTTAAACTAACATCTCTGTTCATACGTCTGGCAGCATTGTCTGTGTAATTCCCTCCTGGTTGATTAAAACTATCAGCAGGAGATAGTAAAGTTTCCTGAGAAATAAAGTATGACAGTTGTCTCAGCAGGCACCAGACTTCCACGCAATGCACATACACTATTGTGAAAGCCAAAAAGAGCTGATTATTAGTTCTTATCAACTTATTTACATTAATACATACAGAGATCCTACACAAGAGATTCAAAGAATGGCATTGTTGAATATCAGTGGTCTAAAGGCAGCAGAAAAACAGCTTCCCTCAGGTCTGACTCTCAGGGACTGTCTAAAGCTCTCAGCTCTGCAGCACGCTGGTTCCCACACACTCATTGGTGACATTAATGCTTCACTACCATGATGATGTGGGGCAGAGCTGAGCAGAGAGAATACAAGAGCAAAGGTGCCAGTTGGTGCCAAGTGGGATGCAAGCACTCACCCAATGGTATAGAGGGACTGGCTTTTCCCCTGCTTGTCTGCTGTAAGTGTCAATGCATGCTGTCTGTTTGCACAAGGCCTGAGAATACTGATGGAACTGATGGCCATCCAGCCTGCCAGCTGTCGGACATGCAGCTGCAGCTTATGCTGATGCTGTACCTCTGACTCCTGTCAGCAAAAAGTAACAAAGATGGCATGTAAAATCCAAAGGTATAACAGGGAGAAAGAAACACCACCAGGTATATCCTATATGTTTGTGTACACAAGCTCTTTACCATATACAGCTACTGTGCTCATGCTTATGAACTGTAAAGCATTGAGGTAGTAAGCACAACCATTTTACTCTGCTTTCTACAAACTTCTCACCTGATTTACACCAGATTGAAATTAAAGCTTAAAGAAACATTTTCAGTTCACACTGGGCTCTGAACCAATTTTGAGCCAGTGAAGATCCCTTATTTCTGCTCTATTACCCAGTGCACACAAAGAGAGATGCAAGAGAACAGGGGTGAAAGCCTCCCCAACATGGGCCAGTGAATTCTTTACAGTCAGAGGGGCCAAGTACAGCTGTACCCTCAGCTGTCTGAGATAGCCCACTGGGAAGTCCAAGTGCTCATATCTGCAGAAGGTACATGAGGGTATACGAGGAAATCAATGTAGGCATCAGCATGTTGTGCAGCTGCCACAGTTCCAACCTCAGCTAGCTCAGAAATACAAGCCATCCCACTGCACACACACAGCCTGAGAGCTTCCCTGAGAGAGAGGCATATAATTAATGAATTAGTCAATAAAAGTAGGCACTTGCTTATTGTTTGTTGGTCACCAGTCATCATAGAGAGGTATATTTACTTAACACTGCTAGAAACATATTGCTGGAAAGACCTATCCCCAGCCTCTCTCTGTTTGCCATTGGGTTGACTGCTGGCCTCAGCAGAGACAACATCAGGCCCAAGGATTACTGTATACCTGCAGGGCCAGCTGCTTTGTCTTTTGGATATTGCTGAACCATCCAGACCTTTGCTTTGTGGAAATGCTTCATTTGCACATAGATCTGTTTTTCCTGAGTCAGGCTGGATGACTTGCAAGCTCTCTAGAGCACAAAGTAGTGTCCAGTCCTTTTTTTTTCTTGCTGCCATTGGTAAAGGGATGCCAGATCTCCATCTCTTTCTACAATCAGGAGCTTAGCAAAGTGGAGCTGATAGTTCCTCTGTCCAACACTCCCATTCCCTCCTGCAGACCTTTGTGTCTGAGGGCTTCTTAGAAGACAATAAAAACCTTGTTACTTCTGCATCTAGGTGCCTCACAACTGAGGTTGCAGAAGTTAAATAATTGAGTCTTTCCCATGGACTTTGCCTTCAAGGACGTTGTAATGTTCCTTAAGAAGTTTTAATTTGGATAGGAACAACATGCTCCTGAATGCAATTCTTTTCATGCTCTATTGCTTTCATCCAAATATAATACTAAGAAAAGTGAGTAATATTGGCAAAATAAAGCACTAATTCACTGTGTTTAGTGTAAGAGGGATCTAAATTGAGTTTTTGAACTTATTCTTCACTAAATACAGCTAGGACCAAATGGAAGTTGCTGGCTCGCTCCCAAGAAGCCAGGCCAGAATCTGGGCTTCTGAGTTTTGCATTCCCTTTATCAAACCCTTGAGTGCACAGGAATTTATTGGCTCTTTCCAGAGCAAAAATGGCAATTGTCTGCACTCAGTGTTTTCCAATGAGTTTATTGTGCCCACTGTAGCATTTTTAATATGTGACTTGATTTTTTTTTTTCATGACATTTTTTGTGCATCATCAAGCAGAGTTAATTACATTATTTATGTTTTAAACCAGCCTGAGTTTTCAGTGTGTATTACATGGACGTGGTACACATGATTTCTCCAGTAATTAAAGAATGTGAATGGGGCATGCCTGCAATTGTAATGCTTGGAGTACCTCTGCTCTCTTTGCCTGCCCTGTAGCACATAAATGTGTCTCATCATACCACACATTAAGAATCCTTCCATTCACAGAATCACAGAATATTCTGAGTTGGAAGGGAACTCAACTCCTGGCTCCACACAGCACCACTCAAAATTCAAGATTTATGTCTCAGAGTGTTGTTGAAACACTTCTTGAACTCCAACAGCTTGGGGCCATGACCATTGCCCTGGGGAGCTTAACTGAAGGTGCCCATACAAATTTGGAAAAGGAACATCAATTTTCCATATTATTGAGGCTGTATGTACATACACCAAATCAATTGGTCATTGAGCATGACGCAAGAAAAATTATTTGGCCCTGTTTGACACTGGAGGCATGGTGTTTGCTGTACTCCTGTCAGGCTTGGTCATTTATGAACCAGTTGTTGTTCCCTAAGGAGAGCCAGCTCTGGCCAGTCTGCTTTGTATGGTAACACAGGTGGCTTAGAGGAGATGACCTGCTCCTGCTGAGAATGCAGCTATCCTTATGGAGATAGAGGCAGTGCAGTATGAAGGAAATCCCAAGTTCACCATCGGTTAAAGAGAGATGGCAGAACTTACAATGTATCTGTAATGGAGTGTCTGGTGTTTCTGAATTCCATAAGCTTAAATACCTACTTCCTGTGCCTGGAACTCTCTTTTCAGCATCACCCCATTTCCTATGACTCCCCACCTACCCCCCTCTAACGAAGAGATGATTGAGAAGAGCCCGTACAAGCAAACAGGTGAAGTTTCCTAGGTGAGTAATCCTGACACACAGGGAAAGACCTAGGCCCTGGGGCTTGGCCAGCATGTGAAGCAATGCAGTGTACAAGCAGTGCAGTGTACAAGGGTGAAGGATGAAGACCCCAACATGTACTAAGCTGCATGATAAATTGTACCTGCAAGGGATTCACAGTGATTACAGATATTATCCCACTGGTATCACTTCAAGTATTGCGTAGGAAGCAATACTTACTTGGGAAGAGAAACTATTATTTTTTGAGGTTATTTTTGTTGTTTCATCTACCTTATCATACTTCATGCCATTAAGAAATGTTGAAGGAAATTCTTAATGTTGTACCACATAAAATCATAGAATCCTTAGAATCAGAAAAGACCTTAAAGATCATCTAGTCCAATTCCCCTGCAATGAACAGGGACATGCACAGCTAGATCAGGTTGCCCAGGGCCTGATCCAGCTTGAAAGTCTTCAGGGACAGGGCATCCACCACATCTCTGGGCAACCTGTTCTAGTGCCTCACCACCCTCACTGTAAAATACTTTTTCCTTATATCCAAACTAAATCTACTCACTTTAAGCTGGAAACCATTTTCCCCTGTTCTATCACCAAAGACCCTGCTAAAGAGTCAATTCCCTTCTTTCCTGTAGTTCCCATTTAGATAATGAAAGGCTGCTATCATGTCACCTCAGAGCCTTCTCTTCTGCAGGCTGAACAGCCCCAGCTCTCTCAGCCTGTCCTCGTAGGAGAGGTGCTCCATCCCTTGGATCATACTTGTGGCCTTTCTTCAGATGCACTCCAGCATGTCTTGAGGACTCCACATCTGGACACAGTATGCCAGGTGAGGTTTCACTGATGCAGAGCAGAGGGCAGGATCACCTCCCTTTCCCTGCTGGCCATGCTTCTTTTGATGCAGCCCGGGATACGGTTGGCTTTCTGGGCTTCAAGAGCACATTGCTGGCCCATGTTCACCTTCCCATCCACTAGTATCCCCACATCTTTTTCAGCAGGGCTGCACTCAATCAACACTCAATTTTTACTAACTAAGAAGTCAGTAAAAATTAAAACAAAATACAGGGTCTGTCTTTAGCTGTGTTAGTTGTGCACTTCTACCTGGTCACCCCTGCACTTTGGAAGACAAATGTCCATGTGAAACCAGACACCAATATGCCCATATCTCCAATAGGGAAGAACAAAATTCTAAGATGCTCATACTATGGTCTAGTTGCCTGGAAGGCATGGGGATGCTGGTGGGCTCAGCTTTCCCTCAGTTTTTCATCATTTTTATACCTGCACCTCACAATGTCCTCTTTTAGGTATTATTTTGGATGTTGGCCTTGTAGAAGGCTAATGAAGGCAAATAATACCACCGTTTATAAATAAAACCACCCACTTTATGAGTTGGCTAATTCTAAAACAGATTTTATGTAGGTGAAGACAAGGTATGTCTTCACATCAAGATCTCTCCATATGCCAAATTCTGCTAATGGCAATACTAGGGGAAAAAAAAAAAAAAAAGTAAAAAAAATCTCTTGTACTGGAAAGCATGCAGCAGGTTAAGTGTATAGGAAGAAAGCAGCAACACCCAGGCTCCCTACTCTTTAAAAAGCAAACTTAGGAACGGGGAAAGCATCACACAAAGCACTTGCTTTAATTTGGTTTTTGTGTGTCCAGCATTAGGTAGAAATATGGTATTAAAATCTGTCCATGAAAAGTTACTTGGATATTTATTTTTAAATAAATGTAAGTCAAACTAGCAAATATGTTGTCTTTGCTGGAACACAGACTTTATTCCAGGGCATTATTGCGGGGACTTGAATCTTTTATTGCAGCCCCCCGTCTCTTTCCTATAGTCTCATTTTTAGTTACCTCCATAGCTGTTGCTGAGTTCCAAGTCACACACACCGCAAGAATATGCAGGACTCCCACATGGGTTGTGGCGAAACCATCATATGCTCTATAAGACTTCTGTCATCACCACAGTGTTGGCTGAGGACAGAATTCACAGCGCTGAACTAGAAAACTAGAATGAAGATAAGAAAAAAAATCAACCCAAACTACTTCTTGCGATCCATACATACTTTTAGTGAGGATTCCTACAGTGTTTCTGTGACAGATGCACCTTTCTGCAAATCTTCTCCCAGCAGACATATACACACACTTCAGGATACTCAACAGCATGCTGTATTTTCCGTAGTTGCCAGATTGCTTTGACGATTACAGCAAGAAACTTTACTAATATATTATTAATGCCGTTATTCAAGCCATTCCTTCATTAGAAGTTATGAAATATGGATTATGAATAGAATCTGAATAAGAACATATTTCCTTTGTTGTGTTAATGGCCTGGCTGAGGTCCACAAAAACAGGCTTGTGTATACAGCTGATTGTTTTGTTTCAAACCTCTGGATACTTTATCTATGCAGGCTAGAAAGAGGGCACTCTGCACAGATTTGTTTAGTTGTGCTAACTAAAACAGGACAATAGCATCATTTGAAATTTTTTTAATTGAGATATTCTTATAAAAACAATTTCATAATTGGCATTTGGAAGAAATTTCTTTTAGTAATAGACAATATGAGATATGTCTTTTTTTTCTTTAGGATAAGAGAATAATGGCTTCAAATTGTGCCAGGAATGGGGAGAAAGGGTTCAAGTGTGATATTAGGAAGAAGTTCTCAGAAGAAGATGTTGGACACTGGCACAGGCTGTCCAGGGAGGTGGTGGAGTCACTGTCCCTGGAGGTGTTCAAGAAATTTGTGGATATGGTACTAGGGAACATGGTTTAGTGGGGAACATTGGTGGTAGGTGCATGACAGGACTAGATGATTTTAGAGGTCTTTTTCAACCTTGGTGATTCTATAAGACAGAGTATTTCTTATGTTTATCAAAGCTTACTTCAGTATCAAGAGACGATTCCGTAAAGTTACAATTTCACATAAATTAACCAGATACTCTAATACTTTCTAGTTTCTGTGATGTCGATACTTGCCCAAGCAATGAAACCAGTTAAACCATGAGCTAAAGAGATAGGTAAATAATCTAAAGGCTGACCACTAAATCTCATCAAGACATACATACTACCTCTCTTCAGGAAAACTGCTGGAAATGATTTTTTTTTTCTGATTCACAGCATTTTGGCCTGATTTGAATAGCACAGCAGTGTGAATATTTTCAGTTTTTCCACCTCTGATTGTAGCGACCTTGCATTTTAGCTTCTTAGCTGATCAGCATTCAGGAATGTAATTGCATTTTTTCACACTCCAAGCTCTTAGCATTCTGAAAAAAGACCATCACAAACCACTTTTCCCCAGTAGGCAGATGGGCAAACTATATAGCTGAGTCTGAAGAAATACTCAGCCACCTGAAAACAGTGAGCACATAAGGTGGCCAAAATAACTGCCCTTCAGACTTCAAAAATTTCCAGGAGGCACTGCGATAGTTTCCTGAAATCAGGCCTCTGCACCCACCAGTTACTTCAATGAACCTTGGGTATTTGCTTTAGTCCTGGCAATTTGCTTCAGAATAACTTCTTGCGAGCTGATTACATTCAGATGGATTAGTAAATTAAGCTTCCGCCATGACCTCTTCTAAAACATCTGATGTTCACCTCTATTCATGCACTTACTGCAAACCATCACAAGCATTTGATCAGAGCCTTCAGTTTCCCAATACTATGCAGATTTAGGCTGGTATTCACCATCAGCTTTCACTTCTGTTTTGTTTCACTGACATGGATTTGGAGCTTGTGGGAGACTTCCCTCTGACAGCTCTAGCACAGAAGCACTGTGTGCAGTCACACCTGGAGCCAGAGCGTGCCATGCCATGGTTATATTTCATGTCTGGACTGGACTGAGCATATTGGGGTTGAGGATCCTGTCTTTAACTTGCCTTTTACCACTCTTTCAAGACTGACAACAAAGTGTCCACGAGCATCAGCTGTGATATTAATACCTTTTAGAGATGCTTCTAAGTACCTAATTGAAGTATGACAGCATACTGCTGCACCACATCAAAGCTACCCAAAACCTGCTGCTCTCTTCACTTCACGCAGGCCAGGGAGGAGCGTAGGGAGTGGGGTGGGAAGGAGGAGGCAGGACTGCTATTGTAAGCATGTGAGGTACAACCAAACCTCTGAATCCTCTTTCCCTCTCCTTTACTTTATTCCTAAGCCAGAAGTAGTTACTGTCATTCTGAGAATAACATTAAGTCATCAAAGGTGTTGTGCCTGCCAAATGACTCACCAGAGATGAGGTTCTTTCGAGTGGTGCTGCTCCAGAGCCATTGCCTCCTCAAAGCACAATGCTGACACCACACCAGGTAACCAAACAGGAGAACTAGTTCCCAAGGAATTGCAGACTGTGGGATCTGGCATCTCGCTCTGCTTTTGCATGGCGTTTCAGTCAGTCATAATGCATGCCTATGAGTGACCTTACACCCGGCTCACCCAGGATGGAGACATTCCACCTTGGCTCCTTAGAGGAGCAGACACAAACCCTTGGGCTATAAAAGTGCAAACCATTTGATGAATTCTCCCATACAGAGTTTTCAAAAGACGTAAATACAGCTCTACAATTTAATTTGGGGTCTGGCCAGAACCCATACCCATCAAGGAAGGCACTAGAAGTAAGGTAACAAGAGAGAGGAGGCTGGTAGGAGCAAACCTGGGTTAGACCTTTCACCCAACACAAATGTGATTTGCTGTGTCAAGAATGCTGCTTCACCTGTCTCACCCTGTCTGCTGCCTGCCCTGCTCTTCTTACAGGATCCTGGGCTGGAGCTAGCACAGGCAAGTGAAACTGCCCAGGCCCTACTGTGGATGAGAAGCTTTCTTCAAGGGGGGAATCCTGCCCAGGGAATCTGGTAGCTCTGTAAATCACAGGACTAACGTTCCTTGTAAATTAGATTAGAATCAGCCAGGCAGGAAACTCCAGTGGCTGAACTTACCATGCATTATAAATAGGAGTAGTTGCTTTGTACAACCTGAAATAACTGAGAGGCAACAGGAAGTCCCTTACATTGCAGCTATAGCGACCTTCTCCAAGCACCTGGAGGAAGCATGTGCTGCAATAATATCATATATTTTATGATCAGTGCTTAGGCTTCAAAGACAAGTTCACCTTCTTTTTTCTTGGCTACTCTCGGGTGAAATTGAGTTTGTTTCTCGCTTCCTGTTCTAGAAAGAACAAAGCTTTATGCATTGTTCATCTTTTATCAACATCAAAGAGAAATAAACAGATTTAAATTTAACATTTCCCTGGCTCCAACTCTTATCAAAATGCTATTGAGTCTGCTATCAGGCTGAGGTTTAATGACATACTTAGACCTACGGAAACACCCAAATCTCAAAGCTTCTCTGAGGTCAAGAGACAGCCCTATGCACCAGGCTTGGAATGGGCTGTCAGCAGAATGTGTGGAGGGGATGGCAGTGATTCTGCCTTCCAGGTGGGCCTCCCCATCTGCTCAGCTTATTACGACGTTCCTCTACCAGCATAAAACGCCTGATTCTGCACAAACATAGAAAACACAGAGACAGCACGTATTTAGACAAAAACACCCCCACCCAGCCTTCTTCAGATATCTGTAGCTTGAGGCAGCAGAAATCAGCTGCTGAGGAAACAGATATATCTCCAGAAACAAGTCAGATTTCTATCATCAATAGGTTGTGTCTGCCTTCCTGCACAGTGATGCTGCTTGAGGCTGTCCACGGTGGTCTCTGGTTGGGCATTCCTGGGAGCTGGGACAGATGGCTCCACATGGGATGAGAAGACCCACGGAACCCCCAGTAGATGGGAAAACATCAGCCCAGTGCTCCAGGAGGAATACCTGAACAGGGCCACTCACTCCCACACTCTCCGTGGCCTCCCTGTTGCTGTAGCTGCCCTCACCTCCCCCATACCTGCACTATCTATCTCTTTTGGAAAGAGCTCCCTGAACTTCCCATGCTTTTTCAGCTATTGTAGGCACCTGAAATGATGATATCAATGGTCTGCAGTGCAAGCATCCAGGTCAAGGGTCCTCACTACAGTACTTAAGTAGTAGAAAAATATCATTCACACCTGGAAAATATCAACCCTCTCCATTCTTAATGGGAAGATCATAATTTCACAGCATTTCTAACGATTCTTCTTTTTTTTTCCCTCACACTTTTCATCTTTATATGTCCCAAATATGCAGCTTTTGCTCACCCATCAATAGCACTGAGAAAAACATACCCATGTTAATGAATACCATTCTTTGCTCTCCCTGCTAGAGACACTCTGCAACTTTATAATTCCTCCTGGTTGAAAGCAATGTTCTTTGCAGACATGGGTGGGAGCCACAGATTGAATGGTGTTTTTTGATGCTCCCACAGTTTTCCTTTAAGATTAAAGTAACCCATGCTCCCTGGTAGACACTCGGACCTTCACAAAAAATCCTTTTGTGTCTTCAGTCTGTAGCCTAAGAACGGAGTTCATCCAAATCATTACCAAGCACAACACCAGTTCAGCAAAAACAGATGAACACTCTACAACTAGTAAAATGAAGGCAAAGTGAGTTTGCCTAGTAGAACGTCCAGAGGACATGTAATAATGACTTTGTGCTGATGAATCAAGTATCGTTGCTTGTTTGTGGCTCTGACTAGTTGTCAGCTTGGCACATCCCTCAGGAACTGATGCAGTGTATGAAGGATCTTAAAGTCATAGCAGACAGGAGGATACCTAACTCCACTGCACTTAGTGGGCTTTGAGCAAAGAAGTTAGGCAAAAGGGACCACAGAGTTCAAATACTTCTACTGTGACACATGCTGTGTAGCTTAACAGGACTCCTGTTACTGCCCTGGAACTGCTCAGGTAGAGCAATTGCAATAGGAGTGCATGGGACTCTGTACCCTCCCACAGGACATTAATGGGAGAAGTGGAGATTGCACCTCAATAAACCTGTCTGATCATTCACAGACTCATGGAAAGTAGTGGGGGTTGTTTGTTGTTTCTTTTAATTTGCACTCTTCTTTTTCTTCAGGTGTCCCAGTTCCCTCAAGCACAGCCACTTAGTTTGAGACTATCAGTGAACACTTTTTAAGGCTTCAAGAGATGGAATCACCCTATGAAATCTTGCACTTCTTGAATGTAAAAGGACATTTGAAAGATAGTTAGAAATGATTTAAGAGCATACATGTTCCAAATATTGTCTTGGAAAACAATTTTATTAGTTTTCTAAAGGACAAGAGCAATATATAGGCTGGAAGTCAGGAACAGCATGGTTTCCCATTCTGAAAACAGGTCTCCTCTGCCATCAGACTAGCAGTGTGCTTTTGTTTTCAGTGCGAGAAGTCCAAGATATGTCATTCAGCTTCAGCTGCTTTGATTTTCTTCCACTGCAGTGCCTGAAACAGCCTTTTGGAAAAAGGAAACAAACATTTTCTCAGCGGTGATCATAGAAACTCATGATTCCAGAGTGTCTTTGACTGTCATTTCTGTACAGTGAGGCAAGCAGTAGAATCAGTGTGTCCTCTGCTTACTTACACTTTCAAAGTGTGGCTACTTATTCATTTATACATACCTTATAACCTCCCATGTATATGAGCTCAAACAGTTATTTAGACAATCTATGGGAAAAGTTTGTGACCGGAAAACTGAAATGTGGTATAATCCTAATAACTCCTCAGTACCTGTACATAGTTCTTATCACAATTTTCTCTCATCTCACTTGATTTTGCTACTAAATCCCTCACGCTTTCTCAAGCTACTTATCCTTGCAGGCTGGAGGTCAGGTTTACACAGAGTGGCAGATTCTTCCTGATAGCACGCCCAATATGAGGGAAATTCCTTGCCTTCAGCAAGTTTTTTAAATGAGGTTATTGATTTCACTTTGCAATCGAATCAAAGTAGATTACCTGACCGAGTGCAATGGGATTTCATCTGTGGGGTGAGGACAAAAGGTGAAGGTTTTTCTGTGGAATACGAGCAGAACAAGCAAGGAGACTCCTAACTCTGCCTTGGAGGTTATCAGAGAAAACGAAGTAACAGAAACCCCACTTTTATTAGTTTGTTGACTTGCAGTTGTTTAATGAAAGATCTTCTTGAAGACACTCACCTAGTACAAGTTACCTTCTTTATGTTGTTTATCTGATCTAGGTATCGAGACCTTTAAGTGCATCTTCACTGCATATCCGTGGCTGATGCACTCCATCCTCCCAGAGTTCAGATATCACAAATACATGTGTGCATAGCTGTATAGACAAAGGTCTGTGCTTTGGTCACTCTAAAAGAGAATACGAGGATATTAATTGATGTTAATGGCACTGGCAAACATGTGTTCTATATTGACTACCAGACAGATATCCCTGGCTGCAGCAAGGGAGCCCAGAACATGAAGAGGGAAAGGCCAAAATGTTGCTCTTCCAGCTTCTCTGGTTCTCAAGAGGCTGGCTCTGCTTTCCAGCATAATTTCCATGACCTTGAAGAACGATCCAAACAACTCCAGTAGCACAATCTAAAGTGTATGCAAAAGATCCAGAGGTGACTCAGTATGGTGCCAAATAAGCACAAATGTAGCGACCTACCTCCATCTTCCCATTCTCACTGCCTCCTACACAATCAGTGGTGCCACTGCAGCGGCTCTGAGCACCACCAGTAAGAGAGGGGAGCATCAGCAGAAAGCACAACTCTCCTTGACATCTCTTCTACAGTTTCTATACCTGACCCTCAACTGCCTCTTTGGCAGAACCCAGAAATGTTCCAGTGCACCAAGAAGACATCCTCTAAAACAGTACGAGTTCTTGCACTCGCTACTGGGTTTTGTGTACTTCTGCTCTCTAGAAACAATCAGCTATAAGCTGTGGCATGTTAGACAAATCATAAGAAGGATCCCTCTTACTGTTTCCTTTTATTTATTTTTTTATTTATTTCTTATGATGATGATTCTTGTGGTTTACTGCCAATGACACTTTAAACAGACCAGAATAATGAATCTATTCATTGGTTACTTGTATTGTGTAGCATATTGAGTTTCATTGCAAAGATCTGGAAAATGTTTCTTTTCAGATAAACCTTCATAGCCCTCATGTTCAAGGATCAATTTATCTCACAAGATGAAACAGAGGTCAAAAATTCAATACAACATGACAATATTCTGTTATTCTACTTATTATTGTGGCAACAAGCACTGGTACCACAAGTGTTAAGGCTTGCATAAACATTCCCTTTTTAAATCTTATTTTTAGAGATCTGTAGCTCAGTCAGAAAGTTGCTGTAGGCAGAACATGTCATACAAATATTCAGCCTAGAACTAATTTTCCTTAACATGTTTAAACACCTTCCAAAACAAATAAACAAATACTTCAGCACTTTTAAAAACACAGTTCTCTCTATCTTGATCTAAACACGGGGCTTGATTCAACAATGAGCAGCTCTACTTTGAAGCTAATATGAAGTATAATAACATTTACTGAATTGGGTTACCCTAGAAGTAAACTAGAATGAAATAGCGGTAGATCAGGCTCAAAGGCTCTTTGTTTATTAAAAGCACGATGTGCCTTTACTCAATCCTGCTTTAACACCAGACTGAAAACAGGCTGACCTCTACTCATAACAATCTGTCCAAAAGGATAGAAATCCTGGGTTATAAAACCGGCTTCCAGATGACCATATATCATTATCTAAGCCATCCAACAATGCTTCAAATGTGTCTCAGCCAAAATAAGATAGGTGAGTGCATCCCACATCCTCTGTTCTCATTTATTCAAAATGAAAAATCCCCTTTGAGGGATATTTCTTTGTACAGAACTCAAAGCAGCACTGACTTCAAACACCAACACTTCTCGCTGCACCTATCACAAGCATGTGTGCATCTGTGCATGTCTTCACCCTTGTTGCTACTTCCACTGATGCCATAAATAGCAAAGCATTTCCTGTCCTCAAACTGTAGTTAGATGTAACAAAAAGAAAAATTACAGCATCTCCAAAGAGAGTTTGGATAGGTGGGAAAAGGAGGGAAACTACAGTTACTCTGCATATTCCTGGATATACAAGATTGGTAACTGTACCAGTAAGGCACATTGGAACATTGTTTGAGTTTGGACTCCCGGTACAAGAGGGATAGCAACAGACTGGAGAGAGAGCAGCAAAAACATTACATGCATAAAAAATAGACTCTGGACCCTGCAAATCCAAGTAGGCCAGATGAAGAACATTCACTTTGAGATGAAGGAGAGTGTTTACATTTCTGGCAATGTTGCCTTAGCAGGTTTAAAGTCATCATGTAATAAAGTGAACAAAAACCAGCCTCCCTGAAAATTGAGAGTGCTCCATATGTTCTGCTCAGAGCTGGAATAATAGCCTCAGTAGAACGAGGTTCATAATGGAGTGCTTTTTTCAGACATCACAATATCTTAAGCATATTGGAGGTTAAGGATGCTTTCAAAGACATAGATCTTTAGCTGTACAGTTGACTGCTTTTGAATGCCAGAAAAGCTACCCCACGCGAACTCCTACAGCTACTTCCAAAATAACCTAGGAATCCTGAGCCTATTTGTTTGCCACCAGAAACATTTCTACAATCAAGTGTCGAACCGTCTCAGAGCCTTCAAAGTATTTGAAGATTCTTGTGCTGCTTCTCCTTGTAGATGACTTCAATCAGACCAAGCTGTTTACATTTTTTCAAGCCCACTTTATTTCCTGCATTTCCAGCTGCAGTCCACAGTATGCACTTAGTACTGGTAACACCAGACTTTCCAGAGTTCTTGTTATACAACCACAAGCAAATGTTTCAGAAAATGAGTAGATAATTGGGAGGGATGGTATCAGCTGCATTTGTTTGATCACTGTTTACTGTATGAGCATTGTGTGCTAGGTACAATTTAAAAGGCTACAGCTGGATAGCAGAAAGGAAGGCTGCTTTGCTCTGGCATGCGAGCAAGCAGCTTGCTGCAGCATGTGGAGCAGGTGAAAACCAGTGGTGAAAGGCAAGGAGTAGACAGCAGAGAGCTTGCAGGCTGGCTGGGGACTCCCAAAGGGAACAGAAGGCCTGCCTGTGACACTAAGATTCACAAATAACCATAGGCTGCCAGATGAAAACAGTTTCCTCAGGTATCAGATGGGACCCTGAAGTCCAGAAAGCTGCTCAAAGCTTTATGGCACAAGCAAGAGGAAACAGCTGGCCCTCATGGGTAGAGAATAAAGATTTATTTTTCAACACTGGAAAAAAAATGAGTTTGTCTCCATCAAAAGATCAGAGTATCTCTGTCAGCAATTACATCGCTCTCATCTGTATTCTAATCAAATTATGCATTTGACTGGGAGCCCTTTTGATATTTCAGGCGTATTCCCTTCAAGGAAAGATGCAGGAATATCTGCTTCTCTGCTTTGGGTATGCCAGTTTCCTGTCAGCATAGATCAGAATCCCAGTCTCATTCATAATACTAAAGGCTTCATAACATTAACAGTAAGTATTTCCACATCATTTCCACAAAAATGCAGCTGGAGTATTTCTGAGAATTTTCTTTGAGGTGAAAACTGTGATTTTTATGGAGGAAATTCATAGCAAGTGGACAAATCATGATCACCATATTGTCGGCCATTCAAGGTAATGTGGTTTGCTGTCTGCATGGTTTGACAGAGAACACTTGGTGTATTCAGGAATTATACACTGGCCAGTTAAATAAGTATGCCTAATCATTCCTCTCTTTTTCTCTCTGTGGAGATTATTAAATTATCTCTACGATGTTATAGAAACATGTAAAAAGGATGCTCATTTGTACTAGTCTGAATCTTCTTAGATCTCTTATATTTCATACTTGTTTTAGATACAAAAATAAGAAATCAGCATCTGAACAACTTCGACTTGCTCTGCAGTAACAAACTAGGACAGACAGAGAAGGAAAGTACCTATACACAGTATTAGCAACAATCCACATTTCAAGCATCCAAGAGGATTTTCTGCATGAACCTTAATAAGGCTATTTACAAATGATGAAACTCTCCTGTCAGCATCCCTTTAACGTTTCGCAGCATAAACGTTTCTCTTGCCGGACAATTGGCGAGACGTTAGGAAGCTTACTGCATGCTGTGCTGTGAGGCTATCTAGTTTTAAAGAGCAAATGACTCATTTAATAGATATGGTTCTGTTGAAAGAACATTCTTCAGAGCTTAGTAAGAGGTTTAAACCACATTAACATTAGAAATCAATGAGCCAAAAAACTGCGGGCTACTGAGGTCATGGTTAATAAAGACAGACTTCAATTTTATTTTCATATCCTGTTTTGGTCTAATCCCTTGACCTCATTTTTTAAGCATGGTCTGGATGTAATTCACCATTTCAGACAAAGAGACTGATCATTTTTCCCACTTTTATTCTCTTCAGTGATTTTAATTATACTAAACTTGATTAACACCAGAGGAATTGAATCATATTTACTGATATTTCCAAAGAAATCTGCCACCCAGTATGCACACACCCACAAAATGCAGTCCAATTTAATGGTGCCATTTGGAGTACTTCTGGCTAAATGATAAGAATCTTCTGATGGCTAGATGACATTAAAATACAAAGGAATGAGCCCATTGTTTTCTCTTTTAAATGGTAGATGACTCATTCCTCAACATCCAAATCAATGTATGTATGCAGTCTGAAAGCATGCTGAACAATTTCTAACATTAATTAGTGCTAATATTTAGGGTCCCATACTAATCAAAAAGCATTTCACAAAAAGGGGCTTTGAATTGTTTAGGTGCTGAGCCACCTCGAAGTTCTGTTTTGAGCTCTATAATAAAAGAAGGCCCAGAAAAAAGGAGAGGATTTTTGTACTTTTTAAAAAAACATATTTCCTACAAAATGAAGATACTACAGGCCTAAAATTCTGTGCTTATTCAAACTGAAACCCCTACTGATAAACACTTAGCTCCTAGCAAAGGAAGGGATGATCAAGAATCTGGGAGTTATAAGGCAAAATGTTGTCAACAATTCAATTTCAAAAGCATTTCAAATCTGTTAGGGAAGAACCTCGAGCTCAGCAGCTTGAAGCGTGCTTAAAGCACATACTTCCTGGAGCACTTGTTCTTTAAAAGAAACAATATGTCTTGGGCTTGTGAATAAAGTGTCTTTAGAGCAAGAAATGCAGCAATGATGAGAACACAGACCTCAGATTTACATACAAAAAAAAATCTTAAAAATATACTATCTACCAAAGTTGTGAAATAATGTTATGGGTAATGAAAGATGGGTAGGCTGGTATTTATTTCTGGACAACTGTAGGGCATATATTTATTCTATTACTGAAAGCTTTGGTCACTCAAATAGTCACCAGTTTTAAACAGGAAACAAAGATAAAAAGGACTGAGTTACCAACACTTTACATTCAGATTAACAAAGTATCCCAGTTTACATACTAAGTCTGAATACTGTAGATCTCTTCCAGATTTCTTTCAGGGTTAAGTCATGAAAAAACTTTTTCTTGAGGTAGACACAATTGCTTTCTAGGTTGCAAACAGTGGATTTACAAAAGAATAGACAGGATACATAAATATTTCCAATTTTATTAAAATTCTAATATTTGGACATAGAGTTATCTGTCATCAATAAAAGTACAACTCAAATAATGCCCACAATTACTATTAGTGTATTTTGCACATCCCACTTTCTGACATGGAACGTTTTGTCTCTTTATTCTCCATCACCTTGCCTCAGATTTACTGCAAAAACTTCCAGCTACTCTACAGACACGATGACACATAAACTGATATGACAGAATATATAATCATCTTTTGTGTTTTCTGATGTTGGCCAGAAAATGCCCATCTACTGCTTTTCAGATTTTGAGATTTAATGATTTGCTATAACAGGAACCCAGAAAAACACAAAATAGATTTATAGCTTTTCTGCAAAACTAAGAGATTTGTACTGCTCCTCTAACAGCTTCTGGTTGCTCCTATCACAATGTCAATGTGACTTTTATCATTTTAAGGAGTCTTTAAGTATTAATGGTTAGTGAAAGCAAAAAGCTCATCTGTCTTAAAAATATAACAAAGGACATAAAACTACCTCTCTAGAGAAGTAAATAAAATAAATAAAAATCCCATATTAAAAAGTTTGACACCTTCACACGATCTCTTAAGAAGAAGGAAACAATTAAGTGGAAAAGTGGAACAATTAAGCCCATTCATTCCTTTCTGTGGTCCTACTGGTTTCCCATAATTTGGCTCAACAGCCAGAAGTGTCATTTGCCTGTCTGGAAGGATGGAAAAGAAAATCAAAAGAAATGAAAATGTAAGCAAATATCCTCCCTACCTCCTCCTTCCCTCTCTACACCCTCCCTTTTTTTTTTTTTTTTTTCTTTTCTTTTCTTTTTTTTTTTGTTTTTTGTTTGTTTGCTTCCCTGGTTAAGACTTTAGGAGTCTGCTAGATATAGCTATTTTGGAAACACATATTCTTGACTGGCTTTACTCATGACTCAAAAATTATTCCAAAAGCTAGCACTGTGATAAGACAGTGAGAAAGTTGAAAATTGAACGTTGACTGCTAATTCACTCTCATACCACAGTAAAGTTTTATATTTTGCAAGGCTGGATGGAGGTCTACCTGTCTTGCTTTCTGTTCTGCAGGCACTGTGGAGAACGACAGAGGAGCAAAAACTGAAAAATGTTTAGTCTCTCCCTCTCTGTGGCTTTGTTCAAACCCATATAAAACTGTTCCTGGCTGTCCAGACCAGGGGGCTACTGCAGGCCAATACGTGTTCCTTCTGGATCACGTGCCATTGGATTCATCTTGAGAGAAAGCAAGGGAACTTGGAGTGAAATAAAGGAAGTGTGGGGAATCAAACAAAAAGACATCCTATATGCATAGAGAAAAGAGCTGAGATTAAGGCTTATTTTTTGGGCAAATTAATTTCTGGTTTCCTAAAATAGATATTTCCTCTCCAGTTTGCATAATTTGCTCACAAACACACAGAAGCAAGCTTTTGTCTAACAATTTTGCTTTTTGATTGAAATACTTTCTTTTCCTTCTGTTTTTTGCTGTGGAAGTGAGAAACTGAGGTAACAAATAACTTGTTAGCAATATTTAATGTTCTGATGCTTTCAAATCATACAACACCAGCTCCTGGATTTCACTAAATTTTTTAGATACTAGAACAAAAATCTAATTTTAAAGCATTTCAGACTAAAAGAAGTATTACAGAGAGCTCATGAAATACTAGTGCAAAAATATCATAATATGTCTAGCAATTTTTTTACAGACTGAAAATTGGTTTTCCAATTGTTTGCTCTACAATTTACTTATGTGTTTGCATTGCAAGTAATTGAAGCATTTATTTCCCAAACAACTTGATTTGGGGCACAGAAAAAAAGGCAAATTAATTTCAGAATTTATATTAAACAATACAGAGAGACGGAATCACAGAATCATAGAATGGCTTGGGTTGGAAGGGACATCAAGGATCATCAGGTTCCCTCTCCCCGCTGCAGGCAGGGTTGCCAACTGCTAGATCAGGTACCAGATAAGGTTGCCCAGGGCCCCATCCAACCTGGTCTTAACACCGCCAGGGACAGAGCATCACAACTTCTCTGGGCAACCAGTTCCAGCACCTCACAACCCTACCTCTAATCTAAATCTTCCCTCACTTAGTTTGAAACCCTTTCTCCTTGTTCTGTCACTATCTGTCCATGTAAAAGTTTATTTCCCTTCCATTTATAATTTCTCTTTAAATACTGGAAGGCTGCAATGAGGTCTCCTCGCAGCCTTCTCTTCTCCAGGCTGAACAAGCCCAGTTCCTTCAGCCTTCATAGGAGAGGTGCTCCTTTGATCATTTTTGTGGCCCTTTGATCATTTTTGTGAACCTCCTCTGGACCCTCTCTAAATGCTCCTCATCTTTCCTGTGTTGGAGGCCTGAGACCTGGATGCAATGCTCATGCTGGGGCCTTTTGAGGGCAGAGCAGAGAGGGACAATCATATCCCTCAAACTGCTGGCCGTCCCTCTTCTGATATACCCAGGAACCATTGGTCTTCTAGACTGCTAGCACACATTGCTGGCTCATGTTAAGTTTTTCATCTACCAAGATCCTTAAATCTTTCTTAGCCAGGCTACTCTCAAAGAGTTCTTCTCCCAGTCTGCATACATGTCTGGGATTATCTTGACCCAAGTGCAAAATCTTGCACTTTTCTTTTTTGAACCTCATTAGGTTCACATGGACCTTTTGACATTATCAAGGTCCCTCTAGATAGTACCTCTTCCTTCTGCCATTATCATCTGCAGTACTCAGGTTGGAGTCATCAGCAAATTTGCTGAGGGTGCACTCAATCCCACTGTCTGTATCATGATAAAGATATGAAAGAACACTGGTACGAAAGCAGACCCCTGAGGGATACAACTTGTGACCTGCCTCCCCTTTGACATAGAGCCATTGACCACAACCCTCAGGCTATGACCTTCCAACCAATTCCTTATCCGCCAAACAATTGACCCTTTGAATCCATATCTCTCCAATTCTGACACAAGGATGTGGTGGAGGACCATGTCAGAAGTCCCGCACAAGCTTAGGAAGATGACCTCAGTTGCTTTCCCTTCGTCCACCAGTGCTGTCACTCCATCACAGAAGACCATCGATCGGCCAGGCATGAACTTCCCTTGGTGAAATTATGCTGGCTGTTTCAGGTTACCTTCCTGTCCCTCAAGTGCCTCATGAAAATTCTGTATAAAGCTATCACATGCCTACTGACCACAATAAAAGTATGTTGTCAACAAAATAGCAAAAATTAGCCCTGAATTTTGTTAACAGTGATCTCAGAAAAGAAGCCTATACACAATAAAATACAGCCCATGTTGTGACAAAAGTCTCAATAAGGATCCCTTTGAATATGGATCTGTATATAAATTATGGTGTCATTTTTAAGGCAGAAGTAGAACATTTGGTAATCTTGCCACAATTTCTATTTTTCCCTTACAGAAGTAAATGCCTGAGTTGGTTTGGTTTCTGCATCTTGGTATACTTCACAGCACGGTCTACTGTGCTGGAAAGACTTCTCTGACATCTAAATCACTTCCATATTCTTGTTTCAGTTCAGAACACAAAAGCATCTTTGAAGTGAATTTTCAGACCATTCCCACTTACTATGCTTTGGTTCATATGGATTGGATTTATTGCACAGTGCCTGGCATCCTTCCAGATAAAACTAAACCAGAGCCAACCTAACATACCATTTCAGCCACCAAAGGCTGCCCAATCACGAGACTGGACAAGAAAGAGCCTGATTGATCTCCTCTCACTTCCAAAGCTTGCATTATCAACAGTGTCAATTTTTCTAGTGTTCCACACTAGTTGCTAACATTGACTTAAACCTTTGTCTCTCCACGTATATAAATCAGGCATTTTTAACAGTGAAATGTCTCAAAGTATTATTCTTAAAAAAATCAGGTAACTGAAGTGTCCAATTAAATACTCATTACCTTTGCCAAACCTGTATTATGATCCCTAATAAATACAGTATTCACGTGTCATTAAAACATCTTATTACGGTGAAAGACACTTGAGGAAGAAGAACACGAACACACCTCTGACAAAACTACTTTTGTGAAGAAGTGGTCAGCAAAGGCAGTAAGAGATCTGTGGGAAAGGTTTCTGCCACTGTCAGAAACAAAACATTTTTAATTGGTGGGAAAAGGAGAAAAATAACTATGGAAAATCCTTTCTGCAAAGCTAATTAAAATAATGCTTGTTTTCAGTAATTGAGAGACAGAGATGAACACTGAAATTAATATTGGACTATAAAATCTCACACAAACCTAACGTTTGTTCAGACAAAGCTTATTCTCCAGCTCACTTCCATTAACACGGCTTCTCAAAGAGGAAAAACCAGTCTCATGAAAACATGTTCACAGACAAATTGCACGAGCTGTTCAGCACTGCTATTTTGGCAAGGTCTCCAGCCAGATGGATTTGCTAATGACTCTTGTAAGGTGTTTAAATTAGAATCTAGTGTAACACATGACTGCCATGTTTAATTACTCTTTGTTGATATAGCTTAATGAATATTCTTTGGTATGTAAGAGTCAGAGTTTTTGATGAAAAATACAAAGACAAAATAGACTTTTTCATCTGAATATCAAGATATCAAAGCGTCGGTTTACTGCCCATGTAACTCTTCCTAAGACCGGTTAATCAGAACAATGATGAGAGCAGGAATATACATTTGTCTTATGAAACATTTCTTAGCCGATATAAGCTAACAATGGATACAGAATTTTATTTGCATCAGTTGCATATATATTTTAACATTTCTACAATTTTCTGTAGGTCTGCCTGAATGCAGTCAGCCACTGAAATGTAAATGGGATACAAACATGATCTCAAATGATTTCTTTTTCTTTCAGAAGGATAACTTCAAAGGCTCTTATTAGCTTCATTTCATTTTGTAAACTTCTACTTTTTTGGAGCAAATTTAGTACATATAGCTCAATATCACACACAAAACTGTTACAAAAGAAGAGGAACAAAGTAGTGCAAGCTATCATCAACCTACTTTCACATTTCACATGCTAACACTGCAATCAAATCTTCAATTGCAGACACAAGAGAAGGATGGAAGTTATTTACTGTTTTGATAAATATAAAATAATACAGAAAAGCTAGACATCTTTTCAATTTTTTTTTCTTTAGAACATATTTATGCGTAAAGCAGTTTTTCTCATTGGTCACTAATGAATGCCTATAAACAGTCAAAACAACTTTTACTCCTTGACCTATGAAGCTACCTCCTCAGTTATAGGATAGGATACACCAAATAAATCAACTCTGAAAATGGTGACAATCCCTCATCAGTAATAAGAGATCGTAAGAGCTATGGGAGCTTGGAGTGATTCCAGATTGAGAATGTAGACTGAGCTGAACAGAAACCTGAACTATTATTGATGACAATAGTTGTAGATGATACAAGATAAAGTAATTTTTCAGGTTTAGATTTTGAACATTTATTAAAAAAGCAGGATGTATGTTCATTTCAAATTAAACAGTTAAAAATGTTAAAGCATACAAACAAATCAATTGTGTACTAGCAGCATCCAATTGTTAGAATTTTCTAGAACTCCTCAGTACAGTCTTGGCAAGCTAAAAATATTACAACTTGCAACCAACTGACCTCACCATAGTGCAGATAAAACAAACTTTATAAAATCAACAATTTAAGGTTAAATAAGCTTAAATAAAGGTGTTAAATACAAGACACTTGATCAAAGCTTCTGTACAAAGATAAACAAATTTGGCATTATACAATTGATTGGCTGGCTCACACCATACATGTTTCCAATAGTTAAGCAGTATAACTGTTTAGCTGAACATCAACTATACAAAAGTAACAGAAGTTGGGAATGGGCTAACCCCTGTGAGCCATTTACAAGGCATGTGTATCTTTAGAAAATCAAAACACTGTTTATATTCAGGCACCATTTGTTCCTGCAAATAAATAATCTCTAATGTATCTGCATCCAAACTAGTGTTAAACACATCAGTGCTAACATTTTATAAACACAGCTTTTTGACTATTCACTATACCTCCATTCTTATTGCTATGACGATGTGGACTGGGGAAATAAAACTACTGTACATACAAAAAAATAGAGCACCTTTTAAACATTAAAGTATATGTCTGGTTATTCTTTTTATCTTACAATACTGAAGCCCAAGCTAATGTAAATTGCTTTAACATCTTCACCAGTGCACCTGAAATGCAGGAACTAAAACCCCAAATATTCCTCTTCAGGCAAACCCTAGCCAGCGCATCCTCTAAAAATGTCTAAAATGACACTAGGAATTTTTTTACATTCATCTTCACACAAACAAATATCTGCTATTCTCTCCTTTCTTTATACGAGTTTAAAGACAAGTTACCACAGGTTTCTCTCCATTTCAAATGAATAAAACTGGATAGAGAATGTAGCAGAAACACCTACAATGGATTGTGAACACAGTGAAATTATTACCCCGTTAATTCAAAAAAATACAGCTGCTACATTACAGCTGTTACAAGTATTTTCTAGGGGTTCAGCCATTAGGATTTTTTGTCTATTGTATTGAAGAACCATTCTGTAAATTTCCTTAGTTGAGCAGCTGCTGTTTGGGACTCCTCTTGAAGCCTCATGTTATCTTGCCTCAGATGCTGTACCTCTGCTTGGAGAACTGCTTTGTCCTGTTTTTCCTGGTTAACAGAGATACAAGTTGAAGAAAGTAAGCAGTGGAGATTCAAGCAGCTATTGTTACTGTTAATATTTCCATGTGAACCATTCAGCTATATTCTGTTGAGCACCCTAATCCATTTTGACAACTGCTAACAGTAAGTTGATTCCCAAAATGTGTTTCAAGTGCCTCACTCCTTTTCAGTACGTTGTTTTGAAGATAAAATGATGCAAGCTAAAAAGAAAGCTAGACGCTACTTCAATATCAAAATAATAGAAATTCACTCAATTCAACAAAAATTTAAGGAGTAAAAAAATAAGCAGATTCCGAGTGTTATAAATGATATGTGAAAGCCCAGGAAGAAAGAAAATTATGTACTTTCAAAATCTTCCCCATAATAATTATTTTCTGACCAGCAGAAAGCAGACTCATTTCCACCAGTCCTTGGCATTGTTCCCAGCTCAGGAATTACAGCAAATGAAATAAATCAAGTCACTGTTACATGATTGAGGCACACATGAGGCAAGAAGGGTGACAAATCTAGAGCGCTTACTTCTTAGCAGTAGCACTTGTGTGCATAGCCCTATGCTTTGTTAAATTTCAAACATCACAAAATAGGGATTAAAGACATTATTTATTCTAGAGTAGTATACGTAGGATAATTTATTCTGCAGTAGTCAGAGCCCTGCAAACTAACTAGCCTTGCAGCAACTTGTTTGTGTAGCCACTCCTACACTTATCACTAGGCCCTACCATTCATAAGCATCATTATGTTATCTATTTTAAGTTACCTACTTTTTTCCAGCCCTTGATGAACTCCACACAAAAATCTATTAAAATTAGAGAGCAATAATACCAATAGCATACTCTTACCTTTCTCAGGTCAGTTTGTAGTTGCCGAAGGATCACTTCCAGCTGGTTAACTTTTCCAGTCAGAGTAGTTGGAGCATGTTCCCTGTAAAGAAAACCACTACATTCAATCTGGGTTACTTAAAAACATTTCAACCCCTGTTTTTTCCACCCACTTTTGCAAAATAATACTTTTAGTGATAGCAGAGGAAGCAAATTGCTTTAGGGGTAGTTGGGAAAACCAAGATAAAAGCAGCAACAGTGGAAGACTACTTACTATCAGTACACAAACTCATTGATATGTTATTTGAATTACGACACTGCGCCTCATTCAAGTCTCTCAGAAATTAAAATGATTTTAAGGAGGAATGTTTCAGATATTATTTGCACACACCTTCCCTCAGCTCCTGGCATGATGGCTGCAGATGGAACTCACCTATCCTCAAAGGTTAAAAGGATCCTAGCCCAGGAACTGGTGAGCCTCATTGAAAGGTGTTTAAACTAGGTAAGAAGGGGGCAAAATGAGGGCTGTTAGGGTTGAGCAGGTAGTTCGAGGCTCAAAACAGAGCTTGATGGGTTATGAGGGTAGAGTTCGAAGGGATGGAGAGTGGCAGGGGGATGCTGCTTCCCTAAAGTGTCTGTACACTAATGCGTGCAATATGGGAAATAAACAGGAAGAGTTGGAGATCTGCGTGCGGTCACATCGCTACAATCTCATTGATCACGGAGATGTGGTGGGACAGCTCATACAACTGGAATGTTGTCATGGAGGGCCATGTGCTTTTTAGGAAAGATCAGCTGGCAAGGCGGGGTGGTGGAGTTGCTCTTTATGTGAGAGAGCAGCTAGAATGTATTGAACTCCACCTGGGGGACAGTGCTGTAGCAGTGGAGAGCTTGTGGGTGAGAATCAAGGGGAGGGCTGGTATGGCTGACACTGTTGTGGGGGTGTACTACAGGCCCCCTGATCAGGAGGAGAAGGTTGATGAGGCCTTCCATAAGCAACTGGAAGTAGCATCACGATCTCAGGCTCTGGTGCTTATGGGGCACCATATCTGGATAATATCAATTATCCAGATATTTGCTGGATAAGCAACATGGCCAGGCATGCGCAGCCCAGACAGTTCCTGCAATGTATTGAAGACAACTTTCTGATGCAGGTGGTGGAGGAACTGATGAGGGGAGGGGTGTTGCTGGACCTTATTCTCACTAATAAGGAAAGACTTGTCAAGGAAGTAAAGGTCGGGGGCAGCTTGGGTTGTAGTGACCACAAGATGGTGGAGTTCAAGATCTTGAGTGGAAGAAGCAAAGCAAAAAGTAGGATTGCTACCCTGGACTTTAGGAGAGCCAACTTTGATCTCTTCTGGGACCTACTTGGAGCTATCCTGTGGGCTAGGATGTTAGAAGGTAAGGGCGCCTGTGAGAGCTGGTCGGCATTTAAACAGCTTTTCTTCCAAGCCCAGGATCAGTGCATCCCTGTGAGCAAGAAATCAGGAAAGGGTGGCAGGAGACCTGTGTGGATGAGCAAGGAGCTTGTGCGCAAACTCAAAGGAAAGAAGGTCCATGAAATGTGGAAAAAGGGTCTGACTACTTGGGAAGAATATAGAAAGGTTGCCAGGGTCTGCAGGGTTGCGATGAGGAAGGCTGAAGCCTGCCTGGAATTGAATCTGGCAAAGGTGATAAAGGATAATAAAAAAGGCTTTTTAAAGTGTGTTAACAGTAAAAGGAAGACGAGGAAGAATGTGGCTCCCCTACTAAGTGAGGGCGGTGTTCTGGTAATGGGAGATGCTGAGAAAGCGGAGATACTGAGTGCCTTCTTTGCTTCTGTCTTCAGTGAAAAAGCTCTCTCTCGGGAATCCCAGACACTGGAGGTTAGCGAGAGGGTCTGGGGAATGGAAGACTTCCCTTCAGTTAGGGAAGAGGTGGTCCAAGAGCACCTAGGCAACACTAATGTTCATAAATCCATGGGACCTGATGAGATGCATCCATGGGTGCTGAGGGAGCTGGCAGAGGTGATTGCTAAACCACTCTCTGTCATCTTTGAGAGGTCCTGGAGAATGGGGGAGGTGCCTGAAGACTGGAGGTTAGCCAATGTCACTCTGGTCTTCAAAAAGGGCAAGAAAGAAGATCCAGGTAGTTACAGGCCAGTCAGCCTCACCTCTGTCCCTGGAAAGCTTATGGAACAGCTTGTGCTGGATGCCATCTCCAGACAACTGGGAGAAAAGGAAGTTATCAGGTGTAGTCAGCATGGGTTCACCAGGGGGAGGTTGTGCTTGACCAACCTGGTAGCCTTCTACGATACTGTCACTGGTTGGGTGGATGGGGGGAGAGCAGTGGATGTAGTCTACCTTGATTTCAGCAAGGTGTTTGATACTGTCTCCCACGACATCCTTATAACAAAGCTGAGGAAGTGTGGGATAGATGAGTGGACAGTGAGGTGGGTTGAAAACTGGCTGACTGGCAGAGCACAGAGGGGTTGGTGCTGGGTCCAGTCTTGTTCAACATCTTAATCAATGATCTTGATGATAGCGGCCACCCTCAGCAAGTTTGCTGATGATACGAAGTTGGGAGGATTGGCTGACACGCCTGAAGGCTGTGCTGCCATTCAGCGAGACTTGGATAGGCTGGAGAGCTGGGCAGTAAGAAACCAGATGAGGTTTAACAAAAGCAAGTGTAGAGTCTTGCATCTGGGGAGGAATAATCGCATGCACTGGTACAGGTTGGGGGATGACCTGCTGGAGAGGAGCTCTGCGGAAAGGGATGTGGGTGTCCTGGTGGACGAGAGGTTGGCTATGAGCCAGCAATGTGCACTTGTGGCCAAAAAGGCCAATGGCATTCTGGGGTGCATTAAAAAAAGTGTGGCCAGCAGGTTGAGAGAGGTGATCCTCCCCCTCTACTCTGCCCTGGTAAGGCCTCATCTGGAGTACTGTGTCCAGTTCTGGGCTCCCCAATACAAAAAAGACAGGGAAAGAGTCTAGAGGAGGGCCACAAAGATGGTGAAGGGCCTGGAGCATCTCTCCTATGAAGAAAGGCTAAGTAACCTGGATCTGGTTAGTCTTGAGAAAAGGTGACAGAGGGGACCTGATCCAGGTCTATAAATATCTAAGGTGTGGGGGGCAGAGTGGTGAGACCAGATTGTTTTCAGCAGTGTGTGGAGACAGGACAAGGGGGAACGGCCAGAAGCTGGAGCATAGGAAGTTCCGCACCAATGTGCGCAAGAACTTCTTTACAGTGAGGTGACGGAGCACTGGAACAGGCTGCCCAGGGAGGTTGTGGAGTCTCCTTCTCTGGAGATATTCAAGACCCGCCTGGATGCCTACTTGTGCAACCTGGTATAGGAAACCTGCTTTGGCAGGGGGGTTGGACTTGATGATCTCTGGAGGTTCCTTCCAACCCCTACGATTCTGTGGTTCTGTGATTCTGTGATTCCCACTGCAAGTCAAACTTGCTGGTAAATGGTATGCTGAGCACATTTGTTAACAAGCTACTTTCAGATAAGGACTACTAATCTGAAGCAAGCTGCAGCAGTAATTTTTGCAAATTAAAGGAGTCATTTGAATTCTTTTGTCTGGTCTGCAGTTGTGTCATTTCCAGCAAAAGATAAACCTACAGCTTCGCGGAGACAAATATTTTGTTTAAAGGTCAAAACATATGAAATATTGCTACAGGTTAATCAAATGACTGGAGGAAAATATTGAGAATAGCTACTGTTTCCTGTATGAACACTGGCAGAGTTTCATATATGTTATAGATGAAATTAGCCATAACGTGAATTATTATCTAGAAAAGAAAATCTGAAGAGAGAGCAATTTTTTTTTTTTTTATACAAAGCTGAATCAGTTGCTTCAATCAAGTGCAAAAATCAGTCATTTTCCAATGTTTAAAGATGAACATTTTAAAATCTTTTTGCAGTCCTTACTGATCACTAGCTGGTGAAGGATGTAGACTCAAAAGTAATGGAAATAAATGTATTTAATCATGTACGTTAATTTGTTTAAAATGTGTTCAAAATTAAATGGGATGTTACAACGAGCAAGAAGACTAAGCCCTTTCTTATCCCTCCACTTCCTGTTCTCCATTCTGAAGAGTGATACTAATCAAAGATGTGCTTCCCTTCTAATGGAGCTAACGGACAGAATCTGCTCCCAACAACAGAGAAGACAGGAGTATACTCAGATCACTGGCGGTGAAGAATTTAGGCAGTTTTGGCAAGGAAGTTTCACACAGCCCCCAGTTATAGGATCTCCTGATTTATTTCTCTGCCCATAAATGAAATGAAAACAGAAATGAATGTAACACAAACTACTATTGCAAAGGAGGAACACAGTGAAAAATATGGCTTTGATGTGCAATAGATCAGTTCAGGTTAATTGGTTAAACTCTGCATATACCTGTACTATTCTAATGAGAGAGTTTTGCCTGGCTATGCTACAAATTTCCTAGCTGAAAATGCTCTGAGGCTGATTCCAAGAAACAACACTTATCAAAAGTAAAGTGAAGGTGTGATCTGTCAAGGCAACAGTTCTGCTGTGAAATAATGAAACATTCATGTAGACAATTAGACATCACATGTTTTGAAGTAAAACCCTAAGAGTCATTTTCACTGATAGTTCTGAGGGGAAGTTTTTTTGTTTGTTTTTTTTTTAACAGTCATATACATGGCAAAAATACTATTGTGAAGACAAAGGCAATGTTCACACAAGCAAAACTATGTGCAGTAAACACAGATTGCTTTGGTAGATTGAGACTCAGAAAAGGAGTCCTTGTTCGGTGAATTCATGATCTAAATTAGGACTGTAAGGAACTGTTAGGATTTTAATTCTTTATGGCAACTATTATGCAAGGCAGTGCCACTGAGAGGACTTCTGAAGCTAAAGATTGTGTCAGTCCCCTATGGTTAAAATCTGTCAGCTGAAGAGCAGTAAGAAAACATTCTTAACTTTCACAAACCAGTAGCTGGACCAAGATAATTCCATCCAATGTCTTATTTTCTTCCTCAGATCTTATAATGTGTTAATTTCTGAATAGTTTCAACAAAATGCTAAACTGCCCATAGCCAAAAGGTAGGTGACATCAGAATTACAGCATTCATTCCAGAACACTGACCTCGAAGCAAATATCCAAATATATCTCCTACCCTTTTCTCTCTCTTTTTTAAAAATTTAATAATAAATTTAATAATAAAGCAGTACATTTAATTTTGAAACTTGCATATTTTCAGAGCACAGGAGCTCTGCTTCCTATACTCCTCTGGTTTCTTTTTTTCACATTTAATCATGCGATCATAGAATGGTTTGGGTTGGAAAGGATCTTAGCTGTCCACTAGTCCCAAACCAACTGCCACAGGCAGGGCTGACACCCACTACATGACATGCTGACTCTTATTTTCCTTCTTCACTTTTTGGCTCACAAATTATTCATTTTGTCCAGTTTTTTCTTTCCATTCCTTCCATGTGCCCTTCCTCTTTATAGCATTTAAGTTAAGGAAAAGGATATGTAACAAGCCGTACTAGGAGAAAAAAAGCAACTTTTTTGTTTTGTTTTAAAGAAATGCGCTGTTTTGACATACCCAGCAGCGTCAAGAAAATCTTTTCCATCTGTGGGACTCTCATCCAAAGGTAATTCTTGTGTTCCTTCCAAACCCTGAGCGTGCTGCATATCATCCAAGGTACAAAAAGATGCTACTCTCTGATCTGTAAAAAAAGTAATGTAAGGTTATGTTTAAAGCTGGATATATATATATATATATATGTATATATATATATATATAAAATAAAAGGCTCTACTACAGCCATTGTTCTTGCTCAGTTCAACAAAAGGATGTAGGTTTCTACATCATAGCTTCAAAGACAGTCAGCAGATGTAAAATACATTCTAATTAGTTGGCTTCCCCACATCTGCATCCAAAGGCAACCTCAAAGCAAATTTTTTGCACCTCAGATCTGTTTGAACTAGTTAAGGCTGTAAAGTAAATTGGTCTTGATGAAATCCACAGAAAACCGCTTGAGAACTCAGGGCCACAACCAGTGTCAATATGAATTCAATGAAAAAGTTTGTATTTTCCATGGACTTAGAGCCCTTGGATTCCTCATAAATCTCTACTGCCCATTTTGTACTTTTTTGCAGTTTACTATCGTCTCAAGCATTTGCAGAACCTTCTGGTAATCTGCAGACTGAAAAAAAACCAACAAATTCATACTAGTTTTATCAGTTGAGGTTTTTGTTATACATATTACCAAGGCACACTATTACCTATGTTGGATTGCACTAGAGTGTAATCTAAACAAGCACAGGTTTTACCTATGGATATACAGTGTGGTTGCCAAAATACATCAGATATCACGTAATAGAACTATGCCATGCAGATCCTAATTGCACAGAATGGGAGTAAATTATGCATTCATTAGGATTTGTCTCCTATTAAATTACAATCCATATTCTGTGGAGATTCATTTAACTTATTTCTGTTAAACAAAATCCAAGTCCTTAGGTTTGTTTAAATTCTGGTGACAACATGCCTGCCTCGCCTTTTTTCCCCTTGCTCTACCACCCCACAGACCCAAAGCTTGCATTATCATGCAAACGTGCAAACACAGGAAATATTAAAGAAAGTTTACAAAATATAAAAGTCATCAATCCCAGATCATCACCTAGAAACGGCGTATGATGACAGAACGGCCCAAGTTCTTCATCTGAGTCAAAACCTGGAATAAGATTTAGAATGTTCCTATAAACAAGACAATCCATCTCCACTAAAGTAGCTGTGGCCCTTATGTAAAGTTCACATAATGGGATACTCCCAGTGCAACTCATGCTGGCTCTCACTGCCAGCCTTACAAAACCATTTTTGTACACCAACATTACAGTAAAGCATGCGATGTCATGCCCAGTGTCTCTAATAGCAATACCCAATGTTGTGATATACAGCATGGCAATTTGGCACAACACACAAAAAAGACAATCCTCCAAACTCTAAGCACCAAACAGCAAAAACAGGTCAGAACGCTTTAAACAGGCAGAAAAACTTGTTTTACAACACGTCCCAAATAAAAATAGGAAATCATTCAAAAGCCGTTTTAAAGGCATTTCTAAATGAACTTTTTTTTTTTCAGAATAGCAAATATTAACAATTCATTCTATTATATGAAAAGAGAAATTAGATGTCATATTTTTATCCAATTTTAAAGACCACAGCTCATTTAATCTGATTTTAACCTCATTTCTAAATTATGATGGACCTCATCAAATTTGAACATGATGTTTTCATATGTGTTGAAAATAAGGTAAGAATATAATTTCAAACACTAAATCAATTTGAAACATATTAAGTGGGTAGATTTAATAAGTACAGATAAACCAAAAGTAGTTTCCCAACTCAAAAGCAATATGTAGGCCAGAAACAAAACTGTATAAACAATCAGACTGACAATGGATTGGGTTAGAAGTTTGAAGTACATATCTAATTATCAATTTCACTCTTTACATCTTCTGTTAACATTTTCATTGCCTCTTGACAGAAGAAACCAAAGTCAGCAACAGATGTTATGCTCTGCTATTGCTATTTTTTCAATAGTCACTAATACGTGATGCATGACATTGCATCTCAGAGGCCATACTGTCTGTAAGATAAAAACCTGTGTTTTTCTTCCACTGCCAAGTAAGTTTAATTAAAGAGAATGGCCACTCATTCATCATGTTTTGTCAGCTGAGAACATGTTTTGTCAGTTTGTTCTCTCCAACAGTGTTTTAAAGTAGCTTTCTCTTGATGTGTAAAAGCAGCTGTAAAAGTAGATGCA